>NC_051308.1:54551307-54858807 GCF_015220235.1 Choloepus didactylus | reverse complement strand
GAGACACCGCGCCCCCGCGCCTTCCTCTCGGATTCGCGCGGGGCTCGGCGCGCAGCGTCCAGAACCATCACCGCGCGGCGCCATCCCACCAGGCGCAAAACGCGCGACACGGCGGCAGCTCAGCCGCGCAGGGCTCCTCCCCTTCCCTTGCCGGGACCCTCTTCCCTGGCAGAGGAGAGGGCACACTCCTACCTGGCTCCAGGCGCACCCTCTCTCTCCCCCACCTCAAGCGCGCCAGCCGGCGGCTTTTAAATCGCCAGGTTACTCCACGGGGGGAGAGAGCATGCGCGCAGGGGCTGCCAGGAGGGGGGCGGGGCGAGGCGGGACGGAGGTCGGGGGCGCTGGAGGGGGTACAGAGGGGTGGGGCTGGTACCCGAGGGAAGAAAGCGGGAGGTCTCAAAGCTGTCTTTGTAGCCGCGGCCGCAACTGGCAGCCCCCGCGCGACTCCCAGTCTGCCCTGTCATTACCTAGGACAGTGCACCGCCCCCTCTGCCGCTCGCCGCCAAAACATTTAGGTAAAAGCTACCCTGCCCCGCGGGGCACCTCCCCTCACTGGAGCCAGTCTGCGACCATCACCCAAACGTGCCGTTCTGCCATTCCCCAGTCTCCAGACAGAGCTGCTCCCTGCCCACCCAGGACCATCCCTAGGAAAGGAGATGTCACATTCTCCCTGATTCTCCGAGGCAGAGCGTTCTTGTGGCTAACCCAGTCTCTCTTCCTGCAGCTAAAAGCCAAGTTCCAATTTTATTCTCCTGAAAGGTGTGCAGGGGGAAGAGGGGATGATACATTACCGGTAAAATGCCCCCTCGTGTCAGCTGTTGAAGCAAAATCCCAACCCATATCTGTTTCCAGGATGCCTCTGACAAGAGTACAACAGTGCACGTGGGAGGCAGAGAACAGAAGACCTGGGCTGGCCTTGGAGTAGGGGGAAGCCCCAGTCGTGTCTTTTTCTTTTTCTTTTTTTTCCTCCACAGCGTTTTATTTGGGTAGGTAGTGGAGAGAAATCCAATTTATACAGATTGCTTACTTGAACACTGCCAAATCCCTAGAAGATGTCTTTGAAAGTGGGGAGCTGGTTGGCCGCAGCCCTGGACTGGGCTTTGGGGCACTGGTTCCAGTGCTGGCCGGGCTGCCAGCCCACTGCGTGTGTGATGTAGGGCAAGTTCCCTCCCTTTTCGGGACTAGAGGATCTCTGAGGGTACCTCCAGCTGGGAGGCAAAGGGAGGCAGACAAGAAGGAGAAATAGAGAAGGGGGAGATAAACAATAGAGCCTAGCAGCATTGGGAAAGGGAGAGAGAGTGGGTGCAGGAGACTGCAGAGAAGAGAAAAATTGAGAATCAACCTTCTAAAAGTCACTAAAAGAATTTAACTTTAAAGCTGTCTCAGCATTGCCCTCCTGAAAACACACACATCTCCAGCAGGTGACCCACCAGAACCCGGATAGCCTTCCAAAGTCTTTGACACACCCATCTGCGGCCAACAGAGAGACTAGGGTGGATCCCTGGGTCCCCTCTGTCCCGGGAAAGAGGACAGGAGCCAGGGGGAATTCCAGGTCAGCTGGAAAATTCCAGAGTCAGGAGAAAGTGAATAATGGCATTTTCCAGGTTTGGAGAAAGAACACTGGGAGCAGAAGAGTTGTCTCACAGCAGGGGAGTAGGGAGTCCCTGACTTCTTGCCAGGGGCCTGCATGCCTTATGCCTGGTGACCTGGGAAAGAGGAGGGGAGGAGGGCTCAGGAAAGTGAGCAGACAGGCAAGTTAGGAGATCCTGGATCCTATCCAGCAGCCTGGCCACCTGAATAAGTGCCCTGCTGCCCACCCCACCTTCCCACTAATGCAGGTGACATCTCCCTACCAAGCCAGGTGGATGTGCTCTCCAGGCCCTGCCCAGCACAGGCTACTGCTGTAGAGCCTGAGCTCTGAAGACAACCCCCTTCCCTTTTCTGCAGATGTAGCCTCGTTTAATGAGTTAACCATGACTGGTCGCACCAGGCACTATTCTAAAACTTTTCATGTATTAACTCATTCAATCCTTAGGACAACCCAAGAGTTGGTACCATTTTCCGATTTAAAAATGAAAGAAACTATGAGGCAATCCCTCAGTTCATTTCCTGGTCCTTGCCCATCCCCACAGTCTCTGTACCCCAGAAACAAGGCAGAGGAAGCAACCCTTCATTTAGCTTAGCTGGTGACTTTGGAGCCTTAGAGAAAGTCATTCTGGGCAAATAATGACTTCTCTGAGACTCACAGTTCTCTACTGTCAGCTGTAGGAAAACCACCATGTCCATTTCCCTTCTTCTCCCCTCCCACCCCCACAATATATACATGCACAAACCCTACTCCCTAGCCACTTCCCATTTATAGGAAATGGGGGATGATGCGAGGAGCAAGGCTATCCCTGGAGAGCTGCTAACAGTCTGGCAGGATATTGGAGAAACCAAAGATGCTGGCAAGATGCATTAGCAGCTTCTGCCCTATTCCCCACCCACGGCCCCTTCCCGCTATCCACAGGCCCAGAGCAAGCATCCCTTTTACTCTCTAGAGAGAAGTTCCCCAGCTGGGGCTGGCTGGCTTCTAAGAAGGCTGAAAAGCCATAAAGGACCTGGTGTTCCCTTGATGTTTCCCTCTCCTCTTGCCGTCTCCATCATCCAAGGGCTGGGTCCACCTTGAGGTCTCTTTGCTTCTTCCCCTCCCTGCCGCAGGGCTAAATCCTGGCTGTGTGCTTGGAAGGGGTGGGGGTGGGAAAAGGGAACATGTCTCCCGAACATAGCAATTCCTTTTCTGGGATTTCTGTTATGGAAATCATCAGAGACATGCCTATCAGAAGTATGTACAAGGTGTTCTTCTCAGCATTCTTTATAATGGTGAAAAACTAGAAATGATCTAAATGTAGACATTGGCTAAATAAATTGGCTAAGTAAATTATGGCAAAGCCATACAATGGAATACTACACTGCCATTAAAAACGGTGAAGACATAGAAGAATTTTGATTGGGAAAATGTTAATCATATATTACCAAGTTAAAAAAAAAACAGCAATAGAATAGTACGCATGGTGAGATATGCTTTTAAAAAATAGGTATATACTAATGCAACATGATATTCTGGATTGGATCTTGGAACAGAAAAAAGACATTGGTAGAAAAACTGGTGAAATCTGAATAAAGTCTGTAGTTTACTGCAGATAGTATTGCTGCAATATTAATTTCTTATTTTTGATAATTGTACTATGGTTATATAAGATTTTAACAATAGGGGAAGCTGGGTGAAGGGTATATGGGGACTCCATTTTACAACTTTTCTGTAAATCTAAAATTATTCCAAAATAAAATGTTTTAAAAGTTAGACATATATTTATAGAAAGAAAAAATTATAAGAAAGACATAACCCAAAGATTAGTACTGGTTTTCCTAGACTGAGAAGGATGATTTTGATTTTTTTTTTTAAGAGGGTAAATGGGGACTTTTTTGTTTCTCCAGATTTTCTACATGGATCATAAATTGCTTTTGTAAACAGAGAAAAAGGAAGCAGTTTTATTTTTTAGGGGGAAAATAGTTTTTAAACATGAAGGAAGGAGAAAGCAGGAAGAGAATTCACCACCAGCGTGAACTCCCACACACTACTGCTGTTCAAAGAGGCTGGGGGAGGTGGTGGGGCTGGGGGTTGGAGATCAAGGACCCGAGCAGAAGAACCAACCTTTGAGGGTCTCCTTAGCTGGAAGATTTAGAACAGTGTGGGTGAAACAGAAAGGTGAAGAAAAAAAAGCCACACCCCCAACCTTGCTCGTGTTCCCACTCTCACCAAACACTCCCAGCTTTGAGATGTTTTGTGGGGATAGAAGAGGAGGAAATTAAAACCACCAAAGAAAAACTGAATAGCTGCCCCTTCCCCCTCAAACCTTGAGCTTAAGAATGAACACAGCCTCCAGTCTTGAGGTCACCTACCCTCACCCTGAGGGTCATGGACAGTGGATCCTCCAGTTGTGGTTGAACACAGCCCCTCACTACTCAGCTGGGGACCCAGACAGAAGCTGATGGGAGCCCCACTCCAATTTGAGTGTTGCCCCATGTAGGGGAGAGTTTAAGACAACACCAAACAAGCTCTTGAAGGGCACTTCCTTTGGGAGAATTTCCTCTGACAGTAAGAAGAAGAAATTCTAAGAAGAGAGCTTTCCTCAAACTTCTTTCTGAATCCTCCCACCAAAACTGCCTCCAAAGCAGAGTGATCCAGCTGAACAGAGAACAGCGGTGGGAAACTGATGAGCCCATTCCTACCCTGGAAGAGTGTCTGCTCTTCTACAGGCATTGAAAGGAAGTGGCTTCAGAGGACCAACCTAGAGCAGAGGAGTCACAGGAGGCAAGGAAGACAAGAACAGCAGTGAGTCCTCCTGAGAGGAACTCCAAGGGTTTGAAGCAAAGGGATGTTGAAGCTGGGGACATTGTAGGATACAGGCATCAGGTAAGGGGTGAGGCTAGATGAACACGATGGTCCTTTCAAGTCCTGGGGTCCAGTGACACAATCCCAATCCCATCTCAGAGACCAGACCTGGGTCCTTTAGCTTCACACATTTTAGGGGTATCAGCAAAATGCTTAGAGAGTCAAGGCACTGGAGCCACGAAGTCTCATTTTTTAGAAAATGAAACAACAGGACAGATTGGGAGTGGGGTTAGACACTTGATGGAACTTGTTCTTGCTTCATCGAGGGCTGTGAAGCACAGGTGTAAAAGGTAATGCTATTTCCTTACCCCTAAGGGCTTCAAGGGTGAATGAGACAACGGCCCTATAAGTCTATTTGGGCTGGGTGCTGAAATGCCTGGAGCTAGGAGGCAATTATGTTGCTGTGAATGCTGGGGCTTCTTCCCTGGGGCTCAGACCCCTGAGGGGCTGACTACCAGGGTGGGGTTGGAAAATGGGGACGGACAGCCACAGGCGACAGAGCTCCTCCAGTTCCACACACCCATGGAGATATTTCCCCAGCTAGTCACTGAGTGGTTCTGTGCCATAGTGGAAAAAGTGTGGGCTCTGGAATTAGGCCCAATCCCTCTTATTACGCATCCAATCATTCATCTGCTCATTCAACAAACATTTATTAGGTAACAATTAAGAATCAGGCATGGTGCTGGAATCTAGGAGCTTTTTGCCTGCAAGCAAGTCATTTAACCTGTGAGCCTTGATTTTCATGCAGAAAACTTCTTGGGCAGAACACAGACTATTGCATAAGTTATGTGCTTAGGGGAGGATCTCAATGCATGTTCATTCATTCTCTACAAGATCCTAAATGTGATGCTGTGGGGGAATGGAGAAGAACATACAAAATCATATCTGGCCTTGTAGAAATTACCGTCTTCTCCAGGAAATAAAAAAAATGGTTCAAAAACATGATCCAGCAACATGTCACCCAGTGCAAAAATCTCAAGGCTACAGACCAACCTCAGAGATCAAAAATGATTAGAGTTCAGTGGGCTAAATCCAGGGCAGCTGAGGAAAGTAGAAAAATTCTGTGCTGAGCTTTGAGGTCAGTACGTTGGCGGTGAATGATAATTACTTGCTTTTGGGCTATACTTAATGGATTACAAAGCACTTTTGCAGACACCATCTTGTTTGATCCTCCCAACTACCCTTAAGGTGGGAGTACCACCTCCTTTTACAGATGGGGAAACCGAGTCCCAGTAACTTGCCCAAGGTGGCAGAGCAGAAGCAAGTTGGAGCCTGAGGCCCCGTCACCTGAGTAGGCTCGGAGTCCCGGCTTTCCCAAGCAGGCGGCGGGCAGGAAAACTTGGCTCAAGCTAAATTCGTTTCCAGACCTCAGCCGTGTGTTGCGTTGCTGCTGCCGCAATAGTGGCAGCAGGCCTGGGCAGAGCCCAGATCAGGAGGCTGAGGAGCTCAAAGCGGATTTGACTGCTGGCTGTGACTCCACACAGTCTCCAGAGAGGGGAAAATAGAGGGGTCAAGTGAGGGGCAGGAGGGCGCCGGGGAAGAGGCCCCGAGGTCTTGCTCCCATTCTCCCCTGTAGCACTGACTCTCTGACTGCAAGGCGGAGATAAAAGGAGGAGGAGTCTGCTACTCCCACCATTAAGTGCTCTCACAGTATTTACTCAATCAGTGGCAAAGAGAGCCAAACAAGAGGGAAAGCACTAGAACTGCAGCAAGACTAATGGGAGTCAGAGAAGGGACTTTCTGGGCATGAGACAGGGTGTAAAAACCTCTAACCTTTCTCCCCTAAATGTCCCCCAATCTATCTGAGCCCCGGGAGAAGGGCTGGGTGAGATGGCTTTTGGCAGGTCCTGTCACAACGGCCTGATGATGGGGAGGATCCTGCTGGCTGGGCAGCTTTTCCCATTCTGCAAGGGATGGCCTGAAGGTGCCAGGAGTTGTAGGGATAGGCTGGGTTGGGGTGACTTTTGGCAAGATTTACTGCAGGATCTGGACTTGTGTATGTGATGGTGGTGGTGAGGGGGTGCTGATACTAATTTAAGTGCCTATAAAGCCATTCTCACGGTCCTGATGCAATGCTCAAGATAATAAGCAAGTAAGTAATTAATAACTAGATTGTGTACTAACCCTTTGCCTCAGGATATGGCACTATTTTTGCACAATCCATCCCTAGGCCTGCAGGAAAGAGAAGCACAGGCCCGAGCCCAGGTGTTAGGGCAGGAGACACCAGACCCCAGACCCTATAGCTCCAGAGGAACAGAAGGAATTAGTGGGAAGAGTCCCACCCCCACTTTGGACTCTAGAACAGGAAAGGGAGGGGGATAGCCACAACTAGGAGCTAAGCAGCATCCAGCCAGTGTGGCCAAACGATGCCTCCTTTGTTTAGTGAGAAGTGAAGAGAGAAAATCTTAGAATATCCAGTCCCCTGACTGTCTAGAGATGGTCCAGGAGGTAAAACAGCAAGTGAGCAAGCAGTTGCACCAAGGCATGCTTAGCAGGTGCACCAAGAGGAAGGTACAGAGATGAGACACACGGAAGGGCACCTAATTTGGGTTTGGAAAAATCAGGGAAATTTCTCCCTCTACTTCCCTCTAAGCACGGCACCCCCCCCTCCCACTTTGACACTCCTCCGATTTATAGATTGTACCCTCATAATAATTCTTCTTCCCCAACCCAGTTACTCTTTATTAACTCTGTCTTTCCCTAGAGTTTTGTTTGTTTGTTTTTCTTTTCTTCTTTAACTAGTTAATTAAGTAAGGAAGTAATTTCAGAGGTCTCCCAGGGCTGCCATGTACAGCTGTATATGTTATTCACTTCACAAGGGCAACTAGGCAAGGCTCATGTGCATCTACCCTTTCCTAGACTACGCAAAAGCACCGTTCAGGCCAGCCCTGGCACCTTCCATGAGCCAAGCACTGAAGGATGCCTCCTGTCTCTCACTTCCTCCACTCCAGTTGACTTTTCTTCTGCTACTCCTGTTTCAATCTTATGCCCACACTCAGAACAGGTTCTCCAGGGACTTGGTGGGGTGCAAGGATCATGGACTTGGGTTTGCTGGCCCTCAGCCCTTACTAGTGATAAACTTTGATCAAATCTTTGCTGAGCTTAGGCTGCTTCCTCTGTAAAATGGGGAGCTTAGTACTGAATCCCACAAGTTGTGTGAGGATTAGGGAGTACTTAGCTGGGTGCCTGACACAGAGCTAATTACTTCCCTAAACTGTTTCCCCCATCCTTCCTCCCACCCCTGGTCCAGGGCCATTGCCTGGTACTGGCCCCATCATCCCCCCAGACTGTATCTGCGTCCCTATTCCCCATTCCATAAAAAGAGCAATTCTTTGCATGCAAACAGAACCATTTTAAAAACACTTTTACAAATGCCTCCCATTTGCTTCTTGCCACTCTGAGAGGTCCATTTCATAGGAAGTGGACACAGCACTGGGGAGCAGGTGATCTGCCAAGGGTGACACAGCTACAGAGCGGCAGCACTGCACTAGAATTCGGGACCTGCTCCCCTTCGCGCCACGCTTGCCCAGGGGTCATACGGGGATTTCTATAACTTTGCCAATCCCTCCCAAGGATAAAAGATGGGAGAGGCAGGTGGCATCTGAAGTCCACTCATTTAAAACCTCTCCTCCACACGCCCCGCAGGTGAGCCGCAGAGGGGAGCTGAGAACCAGGAGACGCTGTGGGACTAGAGTTCTGGGAAGCGGACAGCTATCTCTGCCTAACTGCCAGTGCTGAAACAGGAAGGCCGGGCCCCTCTCAGAGATGCTGAGATCAGACCACAAGCAGGGGGCTGATTGTGGTGGAAACAGACACAGAGAGCCTGCGATAGCATCTTCGAGGCCTCCTAGCTCGGGGAGAAGCCTTCCTCCCCTCCTTCGCATCTTGTAGATAAAGCATCATGGTGACTAGAGGCTGCCCCCCCCCAACTCCTCAGGGCATGCTAGGCTTAGGAGTCAAAGCCACCGTGGCCCCGTTTCACCATTAGTATAATGGGGAGGCTCATGTTTCCTACCAGGATGGTATGGGCACCATGATTACAGCTTGTTCTCATGAATATTCCCTACAGAGCTTTATGGTTTTCAAAGTGGCTCCACGTGTGGCGTGTCATCTGGTCCTCACGATGACCTTGGGAGGCAGGTGTTATTATAGGAAGGAAACTTAACCTTAGAGAAGTAGTAAGCTGCTTGCCCTGAGTCACACAGCCACTAGGTGTTGGGCCTGGTCTGACTCTAGCCTCTGACCATGTCCACTGCTGAGGAAGGTGACCCAAAGGGGCAGAGGCTGCTGGGGCTTGGAACCAAGGACAGGGTAGACAGGACACTGCTCTATCTTTGCTCCCTGAGAGGCTTATGGAAAAACAGGCCTTCTCACCCTTAGAGGGGGCCTGGCAGTGGTGGGTCTTGGCCCCAAATCTCCGGACTTCCCGGAATTGGTTGAGGAAGGACTAGGAGGAAGGAGGTATTTAACGGCACAGCTGGCCGCACAGCTGCACTCCTGCACCGTGCCCTCCTCCACCGGCTGCTCGGAGGATGAGGATGGCGCCAGTGGCCCCCACTGCTCCAGGCTTCCTGTTCATCCCCAGCGCCCCTGGCTTTTGCAGGGACAGAGCCTTTACATTTGCATTTTGATTCCTGTCCCTTCCCTGAAAAGCCTGGAGAATGTGCACATACATCCTTCCCCTCGCAAGGCCACACGGCAGCCTCTCCATTTCTTGTGGTCTCCATCAGCCCCGGGGTTTCTGCCACACGAAGGTGGAGGCTTCCAAAAGTGATTATAAACTCCCCAGAGAGAGGCCTGTCATTAGGGCAAGGCTTTCCACCTCCCCAAAGCGGCCAGCTCTCCTGTTTGCCTGAGAATCTGTCAGAGCTCTCGCAGGCTGCCCTCCGTGCAGACGTGGAACAGCCTCTGGGAGGAGGGAGGGTGCTGGGGGGAGGGGCTCCTCCCTTGGGTATGTCACCTTGATCTTTGAGAGCTGAGATCCTGGAGGTCAAGTCCCTTTAACTACCTGACACCCCCTACCATCCAGAGAGGGAAACTAAGCCCAGGGAAAAGGGAGGTCAGGGGAGCTGCAGCAAGGCAAGGGGCTCCTGTGAGCCTCACTAAGGGGCTCTCACCCCCAAAAGCTCAGGAGGTGGGTGCCCCTCAGGTCCCTCTGGGCTCCAAGAGGTGGGCACTGCCTCTGCAGCCAGAGGTGAGGGGGGGAGTCTTCCAAAGCAAGCAGTAGAGACCCCCGAAAGTGGAGCAGACTCCAGAGGTCATCTTGGCCATCTCCTTGACACCATGCAGCCTCTGTTATGACTTAGGCCCTCTTACCTTTTAGAATAAGTCAGGGGTCTACGCACTTTTTACTGTGAAGGGCCCAACAGTAAATATTTTAGAGGCCACATTGTCTCTGTCACAGCTACTTAATTCTCCCCTTATAGCCCAAGAGCAGCCATAGACAAGACATTACAGAAATGAACGGGCATGGCTGTGTCCCAATAATAATTTATATAAATGCCATAACTTTTCACGTGTCACGAAATATTCTTCTTCTTTTGATTTTTCTCAACCACTTAAAGATGCACAGACCATTCTTCACCCGGGGACTGTACAAAAACAGGTGGGGGGGGGGCGGGATTTGG
Source organism: Choloepus didactylus (assembly GCF_015220235.1). Classification (NCBI taxonomy): domain Eukaryota; kingdom Metazoa; phylum Chordata; class Mammalia; order Pilosa; family Megalonychidae; genus Choloepus; species Choloepus didactylus. The sequence continues at coordinate 54,848,745 of NC_051308.1, read as the reverse complement.
TCTGTAGGCCCTGGTTTGCTGACCCCAGGAATAGCACAGCGATGGCAGTGGGGTGGGATAAAGGAAGGGGTGGTTTTTTTATTTATGCTTCCATCAGGTTGCCTTGTGTCTCAGCCTCTTAAAAAAAAAAAAAAAAGGGATTACAAAGTTGATTAAAGGAGAAGAGATTACCGTATAACAGCATCTACTCTTTTTACTGTCTTTGGATAACCATGTGGATTTATTTTATTTTATTTTAATAGACTATTTTTCAGAAGTTTTAAATATACAGAAAAATGAGCAGCTAGCACAGAGAATTCCCATATACCTCCCTCCCCCTTCCATATATTCCCTGATTATTAGCTTCTTACATTAGTTTGGTACATTTGTTGCAATTGATTAACCAATATTGATACATTCTTATTAACTAAAGTCCACAGTTTACATTAAGTTTCACTTGTGTTGTACAGTTCTATGGGTTTTGAAAAATGCATAGTATCGTGATTTCACCATTATGGTATCATATGGAATAATTTCACCAACCTAAAAATCTCCCTGCTTCACCTATTCATCAGCCTCTCTTCTAGACCCTTGGCAGCCACTGCTCTAAAGCTGATTAAAGGAATGGAGAAGAGATTAGTGTGTAATAGCACTCAGGCTGTTTTTTTACTATCTTTGAATAGCCATGTAGATTTATTTTTAAACCAACACTTATTCCATATCTATTTTGTGCTTTCACTTAATTCTCTCATCCTCACCACAATCTTACAAAGCCAAGTGGTAGCACATTCATTTTACAGATGAGGAAAATTAAATTCAACGAGGTAAAGCAACTTGGCTGTGTTTGCATGGCTAATAAATGGCAAAGCTGGGATTTGAAACTTCACTGGGTTTTCTAGTCTCTGAAGGTCAGTGTTCTGCCTACAATACAGCCCTGCCCCGGCCCCATTTCAACCTCATGGGGATTCATTTATTCATTAACCAAATATTTGTGAAGCACCTTCTAGATGCTGAGGACACACGGGTAAACGGGACAGCCAAGGCCTCTACTGTCTTGGGACACACATTCCAGTAGGGAAAGCACACAGCCTCATCACTAAATAAGCTCAGATGGCTCCAAGGAAAGTAAAACAAGTTGATGGGTTGGGGGGCCTGTGTGGAGGGCTGGGGAGAGAGGTAAAGGAAGAAAGATCCCTCGGAGGAGGTGACATTTGAGCTGGATACTGGAAATTAAGGAGGAGCCTGCCCAAGATGGATCTAAGAGGAAAGCACTAGGAAGATGGTGTGGGAAATGCAAAGGCCCTGAGCCAGGAACAGAAAGAAAGCCAGAGCAAGAAAGAGGCAGAGACAGGATCAGATAAAAAGGCAGAAACCAGATAGAGTGAATTTCATGTTAGTACAACAGGAAGACATTAGAAGGAGTCAAACAGAAGAGTGACAGGATCTAATTTACATTCTTAAAAGTCCACTTTGGGAAATACGAGTTTGGCAAGGGGAAGTATCAATAAATTTAGTGAAAAAAATAATAATGGGCGCGGTAAAGTTTGGAACAGAACAGGAAATTTGCTTGAAGGACCCTAAATGGGATGGGAGGGCTCCTTTTGACTGGCAGCACCCAAGGGGAGCTCTGTCTTCCATCTCCCCTCCCCCACTCTTTAGGAAGCGAGACCACCGAGGCCTAAAGGGCGATGGGCGAGAACTGGCAGAGGGAGAAGACCGTGGCATTTGGGTGGGTGGATGGGGGGGAACAGCCTGTTACTCCTCTACCCCCACCGCTGGCTTCACAGGTCAGGCTCTCGCCCGCCACGTCCCCAGCCCAGCTGCACATGGAGGAAGTCAGGAGCTGGGAGGCGCCAGAGGCAGGAGTAGATGAGAACAGGAAACAGAGTGTCAAGAGCCTGTGATCCCCCGTCTCTTCCAGAGGAGTGACCCAAAAAGGGGGGTAATCCTTTCTCAAAAGAAATGAGAGTGGGATAAAAGGAAATGAGGGTTCTGTTTCTCCCTTTCCTGGGGCCTGGGACTGGGGGATCAGAAGGTGAATGTCTTCATGAGATCAAAGACAGAGCTGAGAGGAGGGCTGGGTGGGGCCAGGCAGTTCTGGAAGGCGTTGGAGGCATCAAGGACCTTGGCAGTTTAGGGTTTGGAATTTGAAGGGAGGGATGGGTAGGGGGAGAGCCTGCATGTGCTTGGAGGGGGAACCTCCTTCCCAGCATGTCCTACAGCAGTTCTAAGAGGGATGCACACTGTCCATCTCAGGACTTAAATAAAACAAGGAGAAGTGTGCCTCAAAAGTAGGAAAATAAATAAGTAAAAGAGTACCCAGGCAGGGGTAGCTGAACTGGTGAATCCTGGGGACCGAACCTCATTTGCATGTTTCCCGCTCTGCTCTGGGCAGTGCTGACACCCCAGAGCAGCGGCAGCATCTAGTCCGCCCACTGCTGGGTCCAGGCTCCCTCCACTTGCACAAGTCCTCCCTTCTCCCTTATGCCCCTCTATGGGCTTCCTTTAAACCCAACTCCTTTACAGAGAGCCTTTCCGGATGAGCCCTGTCCCAAAATCTATTACTCTTTACTTCTCCTTAGACAGGGAGAGAGGAAGGAAATTGATGTTTCTTTAGGTACTATCAGGTATCAAGAATTTTATATATACTATTTTATTTATTCCTTATGGATCTTATATTATATTTGTTTTACAGAATAGGAAATGGAGTCTCTTGCCCAGAACACATAGCTAAAAAGTAGTGGAGGCAGGATTTGAATCTGGTCTGATTCCAAAGCCCCCATTTCCTTCAAAATCAGAGCTATGTTGTCAATATCCCTGGGACCTTCTTGCATTTCATTGCACACCCTGTCGTGTACTACCTGGCAGTTGTTCTCATCTCTCTCACCTGTATATTGAACCCTACCTTTTGTTCCCTACATAGTATCTTGCTCTCTCACAGTCCCAACTGTTTAATACTAATGAGTGCATGTCTTTGAGCAATCCTTCTTCAGAACATGCCTTGATTTTTGGTTCATTGTTCTTGGCATTTACTGTCATCCACCATAATCCTCACTTTCTCCCTCCTCCCCACCGGGACTGATGTGCCCTAGTGGGTTGTCCTCAGTCATTAGCAAGGAACATGGATTGAGGATTCAGCTCATGCCCAGCAGGCTGCTGTGGCTGGATACACACAGACTCGAGAGCAAGTGCTCCTGGGCACTTATCCCAGAGTCTGGCGTGAAAACCTAATGTTGACATAAAACCCTGTACATGAATGTTCACAGCAGCTTTATTTGTAATTGCCCCACACTGGAATCGGCCCAGATGTCCTTCAATGTGTGAACGGTACATCCTACCATGGAAGATTATACAGCAGTGAAAAGGAATGGATCACCTGACCAGCTTCCACTTCGCTGTTAGTATTGGAGAAACTGCTGAACCATGGTGGGGAGCTCTCTCTCTCTCTCTCTGTCTCTCTCACCAGTAGTGGAAAGAGGACACGTGCCATGGTCCTCGCATCCTGGAATCTGCCTCGTGAGTAACCTCTCTAGAGAAGCTTCAGCCCAGCTGTTTCCGCTCCCATAACTGTCCCCTGCCCCATTTCCCTCACCTACAGTCCCACATGGGACTATTTTCTAAAACCACCTCCCAGGGACTGTGCTGACTGTGGGAGGCCCTGGGGGGAGAGGAAAATCTACAATCCCTGTGCTGAGACATCAGCCAATCTTCCTTGCCTCCCCACTGGTTCCCCCCCTGCCCTCAGCCAAGCTTGAAGCAGCTGGCTGTGTCCCCAGCAGCTGTACACAGCAGGGGTGGGGGACAGCCACACTCCCTCTCACTCCCAGGTAGCAGCTGAGGGGCTGTGAATTTAAAATGTGACTTCCTCGGGGGCCTTTTAAACATACAGTCTGTACCCACCACCCTCATCTCATCCTTTGCTTGGGTTTTCTCAAAGCATCCTGGTCACGCCCAGGGGCAGGTCTGGAGTCCATCCAGAGGCTTCTGTTGGAAGAAGGAAACGTTCCCTGTCTCTAATTCAGGCCGGGCACTCCTGCAGAGGACAGGGAAGGCAAGGAGTACAAGCAGCTGCTTCTTTCTTGTCTTTCCCATGATACCCACGAGGAGGGGGCATCAGGGACTTGGGTTTCCCAGCTCAGCTGAGAAACTATTTCCTTTCATTAAAGAAGCATGTAATTAGCCTGGGGAAATGGGAGGACCCCGAGAGGGAACACATCCTTTGGCTACATTGAAGAGAGGGGTTTCAGAGAGATGAGAAGCCCCCCTTCCAGCCTCCCACCCCCCTAAAACACACTAACACTTGATACTCTGCCTCTCTGTTTCTCTCTTGCACACACACACACACACACACACACCACACAAAAAAGAAGCACTGGGTGCCCAAGAACATAAGGACTACCCTTAAAATCTTAAGGAATTAGGAACCGCAGTGGTGGGAGGCAGGCAGATGCAGGAGTGCCCCCCGCCACGAGGAAGTCGAGTTCCTTGAGTTGTTGAATTGCCCCGTGATCCTTTGCTCCCTACTTCTGGGCCGGTGCTAGAGAGCTGAATGGGCTGGTGTAGCCCAGATGAAAAAGCAGGGTGCTTTCCCGGGGCTCCTCTGAGCTGGGCAGGGTATGTAGGGGTCAGGGATTGGGCTCCCTCAGATGAAGGCAGCTTTACTCCTGGCTTGTTAGATAAGACCCACAGAACAAAAAAGCTAAAAACCAAATCACTAGGGAAAAAATTCAGTAGGAAATATTTAGATCAGTGGTTCTGAACTGAGGACAATTTTGCCTTCCAGCGTGCATTTGGCCATGTCTGGTGACGTCTTTGATGGTCACGACTGGGGGTGCTGTCTAGTGGGTGGAGGCCAGGGATGCCGCTAAACATCCTACGATGCACAGGACAGCACCGCAACAAAGAATCCTGCGTTCCAAAATGTCAATTAGTGCCAAGGTCAAGAAACCCTGATTCAGGTAAGCTGACATTTCTCCGACTGTTTAGGGTCAATTTTTCTCCTTCCTTGCCCATCTAAAGGAAAAATCATGCATATACACACCCTCACACACAAAAAACAAAAACTCCCCACTTAATAAGATACTACTTCCCAATTGCCTTGGGATGATTTTTTTCTTTTCTTTTTCTTTCTTTTCTTTTTTTTTTTTTTAAAAAGAGATAATCTGAAAGCAAAATTCCCCACTTAATAAGAAATGTGTCCTCAAACTAGCTAGTACATCAACTTTCATCCCCTTCCATAGTAACACATTGAAAAAGGAAGGAAAAAATACAGCCAGATATTAACATGATTATTTCCTGGAAGTAGAGAGCACAGCATTGTTTACCTGTTCACCACAAGAGCCCCTCATGGTTTCCCCTGAAAGTTTGCACTGTGCAAGCAGTGAGCCGATGCCTTGGGAGGGGAAGAGGCTCTGGGCCCCTACCCTAAGCATGGGACACGGCGCTCCCTCATGCCCCACACCCTGGAACCGCCTGGCACCACAGCCTTTCAGAATGTCAAGTGCGGTTACCCCAGCCATGAACAACCTGAGTCTCCCGAGGAGGGCCCCACCTCCCTGCTTCATCCATCAGCTATCCCCCCAAGACTAAGACCCCACAGATCCATGCTAGGCTGCCATGTGGATGTAAACCCCAGGCTTCCCGACCACACTCCACTAAGCCTCTTCAGGGCAGGAAGGCCCCCCAGAGCTGGACTGATGACAAGTACCCTAGCTGTGGCCATCTATGGCTTCCTCTCACCAATGCTCAGCAGACTCGAGCCCCCTGCACCTAGGGAGTGAGGGAGAGGGGACAAGGGAAGGGAGGGGATAATTCTGTACTTCACCCACCCCCTACCTGCCCCCCTCCTTTATAGGAGTCTTCTGCAGCAGTAGAGAGCAAGGGCTAAGTGGAAGCTCACACCGTTTTTAACCCTGCTCCTCTCCCAACACACCTGCCCCATTATTATCCTCCTATTTCCCAAGCAGAGCTCCCATATTACATATTTCATGAGGGGTACTAGCTACATACTGTTTCTCTTGTGTGCTGCTCACCATCACCTAACCAGGGAGATCTGACCAGCCTAGAAAACCTTACTCTGAGGCAGGCCAGGTCGGTTCCCTTCCTGAATGTTAGGGAATCCCAACACAGACCCCTGTCTGGCTCCGTCCACCAGTATCAAAATGCATGTAAGAAAAATTAAAAAAAAACAAAAACAAAAACAAAAAAACCCATAAGCAAACAAACAAACCCATAAATGAAAAAAAACAAAAAACAAAAATTTTTTAAAGCATAAAGATAAATGAAAAGAAAATGTACACAAGAGGCACATTGTTTGCCAGCTACTTCTCAGGAAAGGTATAAACAGCCAGTGCTTGAAGCCAGGCCCACAGGGAGGCAGCCAGTGGTGTGGGGACGTGTTGGCTGTCCTGGGTCTGATTCCCAGCTTCCTCCCTCCTCTTTATTTACCTAGATTGTGCAATCATCCCACCCTCAAGAGGAAACACTGCCAGAGAAATGTAACCTCCCTCGCAACAAGAACGAAAGGCACTGTGGTTCAGTAGCCACAGCTTCTCCTCACACGTGCTATTGATTCATTATTAGCTTCTCATCCCCCCGGAGGGAAATAGTACTGGGAGTCCTTTCTCTGTGAGCCCCACAACCACCCTGGGAAGTAGATGTCACCGGCATAATGTTAACAGCCTGAGAAACCGAGTCAGGGAGGTTGTGTGACTTGACAAGAATACAGTCAGTTAGTGGTGAGTCAGAGATCAAACCCAGGTCCCTGACTTTTTGCCTCAAGTTTTTCCACTCGATTCTCTCTTTTCATCTAATTTTGATCAATTCATACTCCCTGATGCATCTGCTAGAGGTCAGATATTCTGGAAACAAGTGAAGGGAACCAAAGTGCAACCGATCAGTATCGACCTTAGTTAATGTAAAGGTTGAGGGCTGTGTGACCTGGGCACAGTATTTAACCATCTCTAGGCCTCAGTTTCTTCCCCTGTAATTTGAGGATAGTAATGTCGCCTGTACCCCATGGGACTGTTGTGAGGAGTGAACAATGCCAGGCAGGTGAAGTGCTAAGATGGGGAACATAGTAAGCACTCAACAGAGGGAGATCCTGTCCCTACCAAGACTGGTGGGTAGAAGAACAAAGTCACAGCCAAAATGAGTGTTCCAGTGTGAGGTGCAGATTGTTAAAGAGTTTTGCTATGAGTGTTCTCCGTGTTCCACCCTTGAACATAAACATTTGTGGTTTGTCACAGACATTTTCAGGTCCAGGCATCTTTCTGGAAAGAGAATGAAAACAACGATAGCAACAAAAAACCAAGGCCTGACTCTGTAGGAAGTCCCATGGCAGGCAGGATTCTTAAGTTAAAGGCTGGAGGGCGGAGGGGCCAGGGGAGGCAGATGATAGTGGGATTTCATTGAAGAGAAAAGGGTCGCTCCTATCTCTGGTGACTCCTACAGAGGGATGATGCCTCCAAGAGCGAAGAAAATTATTTCCAGGAATGACAAACGAGGATGAAAACTGTAGGATTCAGTTGGTGCTCTTCAAACAACCCAGGTGGATGCGTCACAGCCACTGGGCTAGGTCAGTAACATCAACCAGGGCAAGTTGCCTTTTCCAGTAAGAGGAAAAGGGTAAGGATTTGGCCAAGCTGATCCTTTGGCATGATTTCAATGAGCAGTTCTCAAATTTTAGCATGTATCAGAATCCCCTGGAGGGCTTGTTAAAATCAAACTGCTGGGCCTCACCCCCAGAGTTTCTAATTCTGTAGGTCTGGGGGGAAGCTCAAGACTTTGCATTTCTCACCAGTTCCAGACTGATGCTGAGGCTGTTGGCCCAGGGGTCACACTTTGAGAACCATTACTTCTCTATGGGTAGCCAAAGAGTTATCAAATTGATGATCCTTGCTCTCCATTACATACAGCAGTTCTGTTTTGATATTGGCCTCTCTGCTCTCTTCTGTTACACCGATTAGAACACAAAGATGTGGATTCACAATTAAGAATTTTACACTGAAAACAGGAAAATAAAATAAAATAAAAAACCCAAAATACAAAAACAAAGAAATCTCTTTCGAAAATCACATTGATATAAACACAAGCTGACGTGGCCTGTCGTGAATAGAGCAAGGGGGCTCGGGAACTGGGGCTCCTTATTCCTCACTCCACTCCTTCACTATTGGCTACTTCCATATGTGGAATTTGCCTTGTGTGGCTATCTCTGACCAAGCAAGTGTTCTGACTCTACAAGACTATAGTGATAGCTAAGCCAGGGTGGGTCCTCAGAAAGTTAAGTATGAATTACCACATGACCCAGCAACGCCACTACTAGGTATATACCCAAAAGAATTGAAAGGGGACTCGAGCAGATATTTGGACAATGTCGTATATACATACAATGGGATGTTATTTAGCTGTAAAAAGGAATGAAATTCTGATACATGCGACAACCTGGATGAAACTTGAAGACATCATGTTGAGTTAAATAAGCTAGACACAAAAGGGCAAATATTGTATCTCACTGATAGGAAATAATTAGAATAAGCAAACTCTTATTCTAGTCAAAAACTAGGATACAGGTTACCAGGGGCTGGGGTTGGGGTAGGGAATGGGGAATTAATGCTTAGTTGGTACAGAGTTTCTGTTTGGGGTGATGGAAAAGTTGTTTTTTTTTTTAAGTTTAATTTCCATTTTATTTTCTTTCCAGAGACTAGTTTTTCTTCAGTCTTTATGGACTCAGCTCCTTCCCTGGGCTTTAGTGGAGGTCATGGGGCAGCACCCAGAGGTCTAAATTCGGGTGGGGGTGTCCTGTCCTTCTGGAATTCACAAGATTGGCTTCTGACTCCCTTGCTGTGAATGGCAGGGCTCATGCAGTCTGTAGTTTCACATACAGCTTAGGAAGACCACAGGCATCGAAGACACTTGCTTCCGTAGTGTCCCTGGCAGCTGCAGCCTCTACTATGTTTTTTTTTTTATGGAAAAGTTTTGATAATGGATGGTGGTGTCAGTAGCGCAACTGTGAATGTAATTAATTATATATCCAAATATAATTAGCAGGGGAAATTTCAGTTGTGTATAAATTGCTAGCATAAAAATTTTTTAAAAACTATAGGACTATTCAACACAGTGAACCCTAATGTAAAATATCGACTACAGTTAATATTCGTTAATAGAATAATTATAATAGGAGTTTTTCATCAATTGTAACAAAAGCACCACACTAATACAGTTGTGTGAGATGGGGGTATTCAGGAGCTCTGCATTTTCTGCATGATTTTTCTGTAAACTTACAATTTCTCTAATTAAAAAAAAAAAAAGAGGGCAGGGAGCTAAGCCCTGGGGAAGAACACTATCCTGGTTTTCAGCTAAGTTTTCTTAACACCATACTCTTAAGAGGGAACAAAAAAACAGTTCTCATGACCTTAGATGCTGACACTTGCCCCAAATGCCTAAAGAGGGGGAAGCATGTGTCATGTGGGTTAACAGAACGCAGTGACTGCAACTGAGTTGAGAAAAGTGAAAATTTTTCTAAGGACGAAATGACCAGCTCTATCTCCTTGTGCAAGATAACATGACAAGAGGGACTTTCTGCTTCTGGGACTTATCTTATCTATCCAAGAAGCACAAATGATGTTATTAAAAATCTGACGGAAGAGGGTTTTTCAAGATAATAGGCTCCTGACCAAAATTTCGGCATTTATATACTTTGACCATTACTCAACTTACAGAAGTCAAACTTTTTAAGAAGGCCTCCTCACTATCTATTGAATTGGGTCTTTCTTCCCTGAAGATTGAAGAGAATTTGTGGGGGGCTGGCAGAGAGAGGGGGGAGTCCATTGTGTAGGGTTCAGTTGCCAAAATGCTATCCTCCTCTAAAAGGGTCTCGTGAGAGTGGCCCTCCACACACACAAAAGCCTTCCAGTGAGGCGCCAATATCGTGAGAACACATTGCATCAGCCAAACAGTTCAGCTGAGCCCCTGGGTGCTGTCCCTGATAATGGCTCCAGTAGATAGTTCTGTGGCTTAAACTTGAAAGACCGAGGACACGAAAATATGATGATTTCATTACCAAATATATGCTGACAAGTATTTCTCAACCATTTTCCAGTCCAAATGAGCATTTACTTGTTTGAAATAGATGCTCCACAGCCAGGAGTAGAATTTGTCACCTTTGGATGAAGTTATTTTCCTGCTGAGAAGCAGAAGAAACATTTTAAATTCCAATCACCAGTTCTGCATACTTTTACTAGAAAAACAAAACTTTTAACAGCACAGGTGACTTGGGAGTACTATCACTCTCCCCTCCCCTCTAAAACCACCCTCTATTGTGGGGCTGGTTAAAGTTTACCCTTTTGCAAGAGTGTTCTTACTAATAAATAATGGAGCTCTACTTGAGAGACAACGCTGGAAGGATTTCCATTCTGCAGGATGAGAGCTCCTGACACTGCCTCACCAAGAGGTCCACTGCTGCTTCTGTCTGTGGTCCCCTGGTCTGCAATGCCAACTGCAACTTAGCTGCACAGAGGGCCCGTTTTCCCAACTGTGGGTGCACATAGCCCGTCTCACTCTCACAATGTCCCTGGGAGGTAGAGGAGAATCAGTCCCTTGGTATAGCCATTGTACAAAAAGGAGAAACAGGCACCCCACAGGGCAGGGGTGGGAGGAAGGAGGAGGAGAGGTTATGTGACTTGCCCAAGATCACCCTGAAAATTGATCTTCTGACTTTGTCCACAATCAGCCACAAAGCTTCTCCAAAGCAGGTCACGCAACGAGGAAAGGTGACTGGGAGTTTCAATTAAACAAACAACTGCTCACGCTACAGTGAATTAATTCTTAGCTCCGCTGCTTAAACACCTGTTGCACTTTTTATACTATTCATATAAATTCCCTGGAATAATCCCATTTTTAAGTATTTCACACTTTCTTTCTTTAAACCACAAAAATGTTGTAGAAAGGCTGATATTCTGAGATCCAAACCATGTATTAGACTGTCTTTTCTACTGGGGAGTAGGGCAAAAACTCTTCATTACACCAGATTCCAATTTTTGGTTTGGAATATAGTCACCATAATTTCAATTATAGTCAATAAATATGACTGGTCAATTCAGAGGTGAACTCTAGAAGCAATGTATGTTCTAGGAACTCTCATCTCCATGGTCTGCCATTATGAGTGTGCCCCCAAGTTGATTTCAATCTCCCAAAAAGAGGGGTACCAGCTTCTCAGTGACTGTTTAATGGTGTTGACTTCTTGAGAAGAGCGAGTGGCCTATGAACCAAATATTTGGTCTCATTGCTTCACTCCAGTGCGTGGGGAGAGAATGCAGGAAGGCAGGACAAGAGAAGGAATGACCTGCTTTGCCTATTGTCCCAAGACTGGTCCATTGTGCAAAGTTTAGGACAACAGTCACTCTCTAACTAGATATTGTGCATATCCTGTATACCTGAAGTCACACCAGCATTTCCGTGCAATAGAGCTTTGGAATCTAAGCTCTGTATTGTTTCAGGTTTACCAGGAAATGCCATTTATCTTGTACTTGGGCCAACTGTATGGCTCTCTACAGGTCAGCTGGTTCCCCATCCATCTCTAGGGCTACCTGGTTGATATATGAACAATATATTTCCCTCAAAAATACTAATCCCATGGAAACAACTGTTCATTCACAAAAACAAGGGAAGGAAGAGATAGCAGTAAATTAGGTCAGAGGCAGGAGGAAAAGACACAACGGGGGACGCCTGGAGTCTGTAACTGAGATGTGGCATGTATTAGATATGACGCTGGGTTACTGAGGCCCCAGATTATGTTCCAAGAGCTAAACAGAATGCCAATTGACTCTTCCTTGACTCCTAAAGACTTTTAGTGTCTTATAAGAGTTTTGCTATGTCATTATTCTTAGCTACTTTAAAAGTAAAACCATATTGTAAAAAATGCTTAGTATTTTATCCCATTAGGCTGAATTAGTGAACTACAAGAGAACCAACCTACAGACCCAAAGTGATGAGCCAGTGTATTCTGTGGTCTCTGGACACTTTTTGGTTAAGACCCATGTTTCACAACCTACCTTTTGCACATGTAGATGAGAATCACTTCTTACCACCACACAACCAATCAGCTATGGTTACCAAATTGGCAGTTATCCTAAGATTGAGGCCATCATTTTTCTTGGATTGATGACTTTCTCTATCCTTCAGAGCCTTACCTAACCCAGCCATCCCAATTTCTTGTAGTCAGGAGAGCCCTTAGACCACACACTCCTGTTCTGACCCAACATGGAAACACCTTGGCCAAAGTGGTCTTACACATTCTCATAAAAAGGCTATAGAATTCAGGTTTCAAACTGCTGTTACTATTTGGTACTATGTGTATACATATATGTGTGTGTATATATGCATGTGTGTGTGGGAGTATACCCACCAGTCAACTTAATAACTACAACATTACCAACAATAGTAATATCCATGTGTTCTCCTCTTTGACCCACCTGTTTCTTAAAGTTAGATTTCTAAACAAATCATTTCTAGGTGTCTACTTAGAGCTAAAGTAGGGCAAACTATTACTCCCAACATTTTGTGTTATCGTATTGTTAAGTAATTATTTGCTTTAGCAGGATGGAAACTCTGGTTGCACCCTCTTGCTTCCTGCCCCCAGAATTAGCAGAAAATTTATTTCACAATGTTTGTCTAGGACTTTATTGAAACAGGGGGTTATATCTATGAGCAGTGATTTCTTTCTGGTGACCCAGCCAAGCAGGCCATGCCAAAATGGGCACCTGTTCATTCTGTAAAGATAATGGAAGGAAAGAGAAGCATGTCATCAAGATAAAGGAACACAAGGTACCACATTATCTTGAAAACAAGTCTTGGTATTCATTGTGTGCGAACACATATCAGTGCTGCTTCTGCAAGAGACAAGGCTTTTAAGCTGGAGAGAAATATCAAAAAGCAATACCTGTTTCAAAATGGGCCAAGAGTTCACAGCTGCGCTTTGAAATATCAACATGCTTTCATTTTGGGGTGTTAACTACATAAATTTTGGGAATTGGGAAAAGGGAACAATATAAGAAGACACGTGCATGCGCATTGAATCAAATATCCTATTTCCCACTTAAAATCCAGAAAAGATTGCTGCTGCATGTAGCAGGATGCTAAATGAGCACACCGATCACAGAACTTCCATAACCCAAGCAAGCGGCAGGGTGTCCTAATACAGTGCCTTGTTAGATATGTGGAGGACAAGCACTGCCCTCTACTGGCAGAGGATATCTATAGTCAAGATGACTCAATGCCATCTCCATTTTTCTCAAGACAAAATCAGAAAATAAAAAGCTTTAAAATAATTTGATGTTTCATACCTAGTGACCACGGGATCTTCAAGTAAATTGAAGTATTTCATGGGAAATTTTCACATCTCATTGAAAAGTCTCCATTTCTTCCCCCATTAACTCTTTGATGTAACTCATTAGGGTTGAGTATAACTGGTACTTATAGATACTCAACAGCAAAATGCTCAAAAGGTCAATACCAGGAAGGCTCCAGGGGCCCATTTATATAGAAAATGAGAGCTGGTTTCAGATCTAGCAGCTGTAATTTAACTTAAAGCACACAGAACTAGCGACCTGACTCAAATCCTTGTTGTACCCACATACTGCCATGTCAAACCACTCCTACCTGAATCAGTTTGCTTTTCTACAAAATGGAAGCAACAACAAAGGTCTCTCCAACCTCACAGTTGTTGGAAGATTGAATGAGGTTAATATGTAAGGAAAAGCTCTCCAAACACTGCAAAGTGCTGTACAATTACAGGGTTAATGTATAGTCAAGGTAACTCCAAATACATTTTACCCCATCAAGTTCTATGCATCCATTTTACGCATTTAGATATACACTCGCTTTGTTGTTTATGAAAATTCTTTAAACCAGAATATATTTTTTTAGAGTATTCACACTGTGCTGAAACAGAAATTTGGTATGTTAATCATAAAGCACCAGATTATGAGGAAAAGCGGGTAGCTAACAATCTTCTGAAGTCAACTTCTGGAACAAACAATTCTATTAATAGCTAGTCACCGAGGAATAACAACATGCAAAAAGCACTTAATTTCAGACCCATGCTAAATTTGCATGTCAGTTACAGTATTTGGCTGAAAAGGCAAGTGTGTAAACAGGGGAAAGGCTGAAAAAAACAAAAGTCCTAATAACTCTACAGTCCAGTTCTAAAGAGGGATCCTGTACTATGTTCTCCATCTAAAATAATATTTAATTCTAAGTTTCAGGATAGTTTACTGTAGTTCTTAGGGTATTTGAAATTGAACGCAAATTTCCATGTTTTGTGAGTATAAACATTATCCTTTATTTATGTGGTTAGTGCAATGGACTTTGCCCTTCACAATACTTTATAACCTTGGATATGAATGTGAGGGAAAATCCTAACTAGGAGTTCTCAGAGTCCAGTGTTCCCCTAATGAATAAAAAAAACTTTATGATCTACTACCTCTGGATTCCATGCTCTGAAATCGGTATTAATTACTCCTTTTGACTTTTGAGAGGACATGCTTTTTTTTCTTACCAACAGTGATGATCACTGTTAGTGTTTCTAAAGAACTGATTTGGGAAACAGGTCACCCTCCTCCCACCCCAAAGTCAGGCTGATTGAGAGCTAAGGGCCAAGGTGATTGACCGATCAACTGTATAAGTCCTTTACTTCAAAGTATTAGAAGAAGTACACAGATCACACATCTGGGTTATAAAAGCCCTTTTATAAAGCCATTTTTAAACAAAACAAAACAAAAAGTTTACAAAAGAAAAAGATACAGAAAAAGAATAACTTGCTTCATATGTCCCAAAAAGAGAAAAAAAATAAGGGGACAATGCCAACATGCTCAACAATAAAGGGTTCTTTTTCTTATTTTTAATACAAAATACAAGCGAAGGATACACATACCTAACACAGAGCTCAGGAGCAGACACGCAGTCCTGGCAACCCTTCAATAAAAGCAAAGCAGGAGTTTGTTTTTTTCTTTTGTCTATGCAGGTATATAGAGACTGGGATATGTAAAAAGTAAGTATCACGAAAGACCATCACACGATTCTACCAATGCATGTTGCATCTATAATTCACGAACATGGTCAACAAAATCATGTTCACTTCAACCCCATTTTATTTAAATTAAAAAACAAACTTTTAAATAAAGTGGTTACATTCAAACTTTAACTTCCTTAGTACCATGCTGCAGATTTCAGCATTATTAAGGTATTGCAAGAATGCCCAATCCTCTGGTGTCTGACCACATATCTAGCAACAGTGCAGTATGAATACAGGGATGCCCCATCGCAGCCCATGGACTGATTAGTATATTTGAGCAGTTTCCTTTCTTTTACCCTTCCTGCTCAGAACATAAAAACTTAGAACTAAAGTCAAGGAAGACTGGGAGTTTTGGAGCTAGCAAAACAAAAAATCTAAAAGATGAATTCTCAAGGCAAAGAATTAGAGAACTTGGCTGCTGCTTAACCCGGCAAGTCTTAAAGTCTTTCCTTAAATCTTACAGGAATTAGTTATATAAGGTTTGCTGCAACATGTTCATGGTAAACAAACTAAGTAGAGCTCTTATTTACAAATTTTGTAACAAATACTTCTGGAGGAAAAAGAGAAGAATTCACTAATTTCCAGAAGACAGAGGTTTAATTGCCAGACATATACAAACACACATTCACACACACACCCACACAATATTTCGGGGGTGGGGTGGGGTGTGTTATACATGTTATTTAGGGCATAAGCTGAACTATACCCCCACCCCATCAAAAGAGAAACAAACAAAAAAATCCCAATTTTTCCCTCCCTCACCATAATCTAGAAAACCCTCCCTTTACCCCTGATGTACAAAGTGTATGCACGGTGGCGGACTCCACCAGCCACACAAAGCATGCTCATACAGATGTCACCAGTTCAGTCCCTCCATCGGCATGGCAACAGGCAGATTTACGGGATTCTTCCCAATAGTGGTTAATACACAGTCAGCACCACTGTTAATTTTGTGAAGCAGGCTTTGAAAAAAAAAAAATGTGTAATTTTTGGGATTCGAGAAGAATCGTGTTCCATCAAGTTTATCCCAAGATAAAGGGTACATGGGTCGCAGGCTGAAACTTGGTATAGACAGCTTGAAGTCCCGATATTCAGACACTAAATTAAACACAGCATCATTCACAGAGAAAAGGATAATTCTCAACACCTCAAGAGCATACAGCTTATTTTTCCTATCTCCCAGCAAGAAATGCACATTATTCATTCTATTTAAGCATATCAGTCTGAATGTCTTAAAAACCAGAGCCCAGGTCTCTTTCATCTCCAAACTCCTAAGGTGACAATATTTTTCTTTCTCAGTGTAGCTAGCTTACTTGTGATATGTGCTCAGAACTACTGAAACCTGAACTCTAAAACAGCCATATGAACTTTTACATAGCTTTCCCATTGCCTTTCTAATACCCTGAAATTTGTTTAAAGAAAAGCACTATTCCCTCCCAAACAAGTACTCTATAAAGTCCACTGGTTACTTGAATGTTCCTAGGGAAAAAAAGAACTGTTTAAAAAAAAAAAAAAGTGCCAAGTTCAATTCAGCTGACCATACCAACAAGTGTCAAAAGCCTTACTGGATTATAACCTCAAATTCCACTCTTGATTAGTTATCTGTAAGAAAACGCTGTCTGAACCAGTAGCAAGAATGAGGATTGAACATCGGGCAAACCAGTTATTGTGAAAAAAATCAATGTCAAAGCTCCTTCCTGGGAATCAACTACTATTCTTCAAGATTAAAAAGTATGCACTCATTACCTCTTTAAGAGGGAACAACCATTAATTTTCCCTCATGGAATCAATATGGAGTAGAGATACCAAAGGGGGGAGATATTTTAGAAAGCAGGAAAAATCTACCATTACTGAAAAAAAATTTCATCCTTTGGGCCCACTCCACTGATTCCAATCTGAGGTGGGGAGGGCTAAAAGCAGCAGAGAGTTACAGATACATCTAATAAGATGTGAACTACCCATTTCTATCAGGCTGAGGGAATCTGGCAGAGGGGTGTGTGTGTGTGTGGGGAATGGGAAAAGAGTCTGGGAAAAAATTATCTTATGAACTAGAATGTAGTGTCAGCATAGCTGCCGAATTCTACGTTATAGAGGTCAACCCAGCAGAGCTGACAGAACTCACTAACAGAAACAAGCACCTTCAAAGTTAACGCCCCACTTCCTGAGCACTGCAGATTAACAGCGAAAGCTACCGACATTTCACCGTAGGCACACTAGAAAACAAAGGACATTTAGTCAAGGGTGGTGCCCATGGCCAGGCACTATGAGCTTCAGCTTGTAAGGGGGACACACATCACTATCAAGCTTGAATACTGAGCACCTGTTTCCAGTTGAGTCACCACAACTGTCTTTCTATTTGCATGCATATCAGGGGAAGACTAGAGTGCTTTAAATCAACAAAAAGTGGAGAAAACAAGGTCATCCGGAGCCTCTCTTACTTGAGGACACATCCTTTTGTCCAGTCTATTAAAAATATGTAATACATTTTTCAATCTGAGCTTTTGTTTTTCAGAGGGATGCCAAATAAAAAGCCCAAGTGAATATACCCAAGTAACCTAGAAGACACCTGTAAAGTATGCATATCATAATCAGAGATGTTAGTACAGATTAATATATTAAAGAGAATGTACGTTTCATGAAGTATCAAAGCTAAAGTTTTACAAGACTCCCCCGTGCTGCAATCTTCATGAAACATAACCTAAAAAAAAGCCCAAATATTAACTACTAGGAATGTAAGACTGATACAAGTAAACCCCCCAAAATAGAAGTGCATGATGGAAAACACTGATAGGTCTTTTCCTATATGAACACAAACCTTCTTGTTAAAAATGGATACTGGAACAAACCCACCAAGGCAAATAATCTTTAACACCCTCATTACCAAGTTCACAACAATAAATTTAACCAACATGAAAGCTAATAGTCCAACTGCTCCTTATGTTCAAGTCTTGCATTTTTGGCCTTGTACAAAAACTCCTTGTAATAAAAACTTAATACATACAGTGTAATAGTGAAATGACTCTCAGCCACTGGGTGTTTTAAAAACTCAGAGTGACAATGTTCCTTAAATAGCCTTTTGCCCTAGGACTGTCTGCAAGAAAGCCTTATTGTCTGAGAAAAAAAATGCGGTAACCTGGAAGACAGAAAAAATAACTACAAAAGCAGGAGATAGAAGAAGCGAATGTAGATAAAAAGGCAGGACAAAGACAGAGGTTCAATTTCACTAGTTTTTAAACTTACTAGGACCCCTAAACCTTGATCCCATTAGCTCATGGGATCAGGATGTAGAGGCTCAAAGCTATGGTTCTCCTGACTGCTTTCATAAGGCATGTAAAATGCTCTTTATTCAGCTGCAGAGGCCTCCAGAACGCATGTTTTCCAGCCCTGGCGAGCCCCAAACTCCTGCTTTAAGCAAACATGAGCAGTAAGCATGGGAACCAAGTAAAAAGACAAGGACAGAGTCATGGGGCGCGGCAGTAACACTACCATCACGGACAGGATATGAAGTAAATTAACAGAGCTAGCAGAAATCGCATCCCCTAGTAGAGCTGCTAAACACTGGGGGAGGGGATGGAGTGGCGAGGGGCGTCTTACATAGTAGCAGGAAGCTCAGAGATACACTTTATACTATGTTTCTACAAAGAAATGGAAAGATGGGGTAGGAAAAGGAAATCATTCTATCCCCAAATAAAAACAAAACATGGTTTGTGGGATCTTATATGACATAAAAGAATTTCAATTCTTTTTCATTCATAAAGGAAAAACCTCAACTCTTTATAATTGAGTTTTATGTTAACCGGTACTTTATTTGCTTAAAACCTAAACATTGTCAGTTTAAAAGAAATCCACTGTGATGTATATATAACTTGATCTTGCCATTTAAATTCTAGGGTTTTTTTTCTTTTTGATCCTTGATAAATTTATCCAAAAAACAGAATAGATACATATATATTAAAAACATGAACCATTTGAGAATGAGATCTGAAATCAGGAGTGATTTCAGTTTTGGCGCTTCTTTTTTTTTTTTAAACTTCTTAAAGACTGTAGCGGGATAAAAGAATCACTGGCTCCGGGTCTCTTTGAGATAACAAGTGATGAAATGGTAAAAGAAAACCCATACCCTTACACAAGGTCAGGTAACCCCATTCCCCACCCCGTTCCCCAGGTGAAAAATAGGAATACTTTTAGTAACAATTCAGAATTCATTTTTATCTTCTACCTGCCTCATCAGTGGAAGTTACGATAATTTTAGACAGCTATAATCATGTATACATACATACAAATTTATATTAGATGACAACTGATTTTCTAAAAAGTCCAGGTAGAGGAAGAAGCAATCATTTCTAACTAAAACCCTTATACACTTTTTGATTACTGTTCAACTTGCTATCATTTAGCAAAAGGCAAAATTTTATAGTGTTCACCTCAGACCTTATTGCTTTCTGACTGTGGTATACCTTCCACTAAAAATAAAAGATGAAGCAGTCAATCCAGTGATTAATGTGACATGGCTTTCATTGGGGTTGGAGGGGAGGGGTGGAAAAGAGAAGACCAATAGACAAAAGGTAACTGAAACATACAATGGTTTTCTTAAGAAAAAAAAAAAGAAGAAGAAGAAAAGAGAAAATGCATCAACAAATGGAAAAAAGCATTCAAAGCCTGTAAGTCAAGCCATAGCCAAACCCATGTTCTATCTTAAGCAGGTTTTCTTTTTTTCCCCTTTTTTTCCTTTTCTTTCTTTTTTTAATAAAATCTCCCCTCAAACCATCATCACTTTTAATCCTCCCCAGACTGGGCTTCATCTTCAGACCCTTCATCCCCAGACTTTTCAGGTGGGGGGCTGGCAGATGTTTTCTTTTCTGGAGGGCTTTCTGGTTCCTCGTCTTCTTCTTTGGGGGAAGGAGTCTTTTCCTTGGATGCCTTTGAAGCCGTGGGGCGACCCACTTTCCCTTTGCCTTTCACTGGACTTGGCGTCACTGAAAGAAAAAAATACCAATTTGGGGAGGAGAAGAGGAAAAAAGTCTTTAATAAAAATTAGCTACAAAGCAAAACAACATGTAAGAATGTAATCTATAAACACAAACCCCCACCTTACTAAAAAACTAAGTTGGGTACTAAGGTAACACATGTATACCTAGAAAACTCGATCTCAATTTCTAAATCAGTCATGATAAATTACTGCAATATGCTATAGTGGTTTCCAAGTGCTTTTACCAATACTGTAATGTCATACAGCAGTAATATTTATAATCAAGAAATGTGATGCTACAGAAATATACCTCATCCTAAGTGCTTGTGAGCCTAAAAATTGCTTATGTTTAAAAAGGTCAAAAACAGGGAAGGATATGACTTAATCTGAGGAGAAAACTGAAGCCATCAAGTAACTTGACAGTTCCATCATTCCCAAGAGTAAGGAGTGATGAACAAAAGATTTAAAAATCACTAGCTCTATTAGTCTGAATAAAACAACACTATAAAAGGCGAATTCAGCCTTGCAATTTAATGACAACTAGTTCCAATTAGAAGAATATCTAGCAGAAACCACAAGAGCTCAGTGGAAATGAGTCCATGTTTTAAAGTGTGGTTTTATTCTGATAGCATAGGGGATGGCATGGGGAGCAGAACCCAGAACTTATAAATGTTGTATTAATCTACATTTACATTTGTGCATTTTCACAAGTTGCTGAGATGTGAGACTATGACAGCAGTGGAAAAAACCAGCTATAATGATGCAGTGTTTCTACCACTGTGCCTGTCACAGATTGGTTATTCCCCAATCTTGCTTATCTATGGCAGCAGTTAAGAAAAGGGTTAAGCCCACCTGACTCCTAGAGGGACTGGAGGCCTCATTAATAAGGCCAATCTATTAAATGGCTCTAATGAGTATAAAACTCAAAAACAGCTACTGAAAGGAATCCAGACCAGTTTTGTTTGGTAAGAAATCATACCCCCCCCTCTCTTCTTAATCTACCTTAAGTGATACTTCCAGGTATAGAACACAGGACCTTTTGGAATTCTTAATATTCCTGTTATGTATCTGGCTAATGCCAAGTATTAATGAATAATGAATAATTTGGTTCTTGAAATTTTTAAAAGCAGCAAAATTTCATTTCACTTTTGCAGAGCTCACCTGTAGCCTTTAGCCTGGGTTTGGGCATTTTCTTTTCTTTTCTCTCAGGTTTGGCCTTCTTAACCATCTTTTTGTTTTTCTTTTTTGAACTGCCATAGTCACTATCATCATCATCTTCCATTAGGAAATCTTCATCGCTGCCAGAATCTTCTGAGGGGAAAGAGGAATTTCAATACCTGACTTAAAAACACATCTTTCTAAGTGAACAAAGGGTGAGAGTGCTAAGACTGACAGGAGGATGGGACTTGGGAGTCAGGACACTCTTGGATTCTACTGGTAGCTGAGCTACTAATTTTGTTGTCACTAGCCCCAACTGTAAAATGGAATTCTTGCATTAGGGTTACACGACTGACTTATTTGAAGAACAGGTCAAAAACAGGAAGGGATAAGACTTAATCTGAATAAAAACTGAAGCCATCAAATAACTTTTGGTAGTTCCAGCATTCCTGTGTAACACAGGTGACCCAGGGAAATGAAACTGAACAGATTTGGTGTTTCTGGTCCAACTAGGAATAAATGCCACAAGAAAACTGCATACAAAGCAAAATATGTACAATTAACTAATCTGAGTAATTTGTGAAACATCTAAATTCTGTTATAACATTTGGGGGTGGGGTGGAGGTCTACATTCCCTTCCTCAGGGCCAAAATCCAAATCTCAATCACTGAAGTTAACACATATACATATAACTGCTATGCTAAAAATTACTCATTCAATGTATATGAGTATAAATGATGTGCCAGTCACGGAATAAAGAGTGTAAACATTAAAAATGGTGGGCAATTTACAATCATGCACTTCTTTTAAACTTTAAAAATATTAACAGGTATCAAACAGTCATCTCTTCTAATAGGGAGTATCCACCTAACTTAAGGGACTGGTTGTAACATTCAGTACCCAAGCCAACTTTACGTACTCTCCTGGAATGGTGCTTCATCCTCTTCTTCTGGTTCTTCCTCGCTGCCCACATCTTCCATGAGCATTTCTCTCTGTTTAGAAGCTGCTTTTGATGCTGCCTGCCGTTGCTGACGTACATTTTTATGATCTTCTTTTTCATCTTCACTGTCTTCTGCAATATCAAAGTCATCATGATGCAATGATCAAAGAGTTCTGCATTTATTTGATAGCTGACTGAAAAAGTCAACACACAGTAGCCAATATGGGATATACCCTGCAGTTTTATTTCACTTAAAGAGGGTGAATTCTCTCCTTAAAAATTCCCATAGAACATACAAAAGAGGAGCTAAAATTCACAAAAAATGAACTTGAATAAAACTGTGTATTTACTGTCACATATAAGATAACTTAGGAATATAGTTTTAAGCAGTAATAAAGCTGATTTCAGGTGTGAATACAAGCTTTCCAAAAAACATGCTAAATTTTTTCAGTGCTTTGATGTAAAATTCTCAATTACATTCAAATCTATGTTCACTGTTCTTAAGAAAAAATGTCAGAAAAATATTTTTATTTAAATAGGAGGAAAAAAATGTCTTACAATGATCTTTCTTCTAAGATATAAACAAAAGTTACATTAGCATGCAAACCCTAAATTAATAACTACCCTTTACATTGAAAGGGGTGTGGCTGTTTCATTTTAGAGGGGATTGAGGGAAATCTTTAAACCACATATTTTGCTCAATTAGCTAAAGACTCCTGTACAAGATTACCAAAAAACCTTACATTCGTGGACTATAGTCTATTAACTAAAAAAAAAAAAAAATCAACACACAGCTATGTTTGTAAATGAATCTGGTTAAAAGGCAGGCTGCCAGCCCACTGGCTTTAGACCAAGGTATATTTGTATTAGTCTTGACCTGAAGCTCTTTTCCTGGACTTTTAGGCCCCTTATTCTGTTACGGTTTAGCTCTTCTGGAAAACACTCATAGTCCTACAAGCCTTGCCATTGATTGCTTCTCAAATCATCACTTCCACTTCCAAAAACCTCAGCTAAAGACAGAGGGAATAAGAATAAAACTGTTCTTGGCAGACTCCAAACCATACCCACCTAGTAGGAGTTGTGCTTAATACTAGTACATTTATTCACCTTGCAGTGCTCACTAAACTAATAAGTGCAAGAGAGTCAATTAGGTCCACCAGGAAGATAAATCAAAGTGTATATTATAATATCACAAGATCTCTAGATAGTGAAAAAGGTTAATATAATTTCTGTTCAACTTAGGCAGCCAGACAGCCAGCAGACTTGAAGAGGAAGGAATGCAAAACAGTTCAGTGCAATGAATTTAGTGGAAACTTGTTTATCCTCTACGTGTCAGCTAAATAGTATCTCATTAAAAGGCAGTTCCAGGAAGGCAAGAGTAGGGGAATGTAGGTCACAGCTGAAGTGGTTGGGAGCGGTAGGGACTAAAACTCTCAATTCTTAGAAGGGTTAAATTTCATCAGAATTTAACACAGTTATTTGTCCATGGAGACTCCTCATAAATTCACATGAATTATTTTAAATATTAAAATTCTTACCAAAAAACTTTCTATGTGGCTACTGTTTCAAAGGACCACTTTCAGGCTAAAAGAGTGGGATTGAAACTGACCTTGGCTTGCTATGCAGCCCAGAGTCAACTGCTCCCCCTTTTCCTACTTCTCTTTTACCTGGTATTATATGTATTTCTACCATCCAGTTAGTTTGATGTCTTGTATTTTTTCATGTAAGTTTTGACTAAGCATCAGAATAATCCTTAGAAGCTTTTAAAAAAACAAAGCCCCTGAAGTCCCACCTAGAACTACTGAGTCAGAAATCCCGGGGCATATGTAGTTTAAAGAGCTACAAGATTGAGAATCACTATGAACTCTTTGACAATGGAGACATCTTTGTAATCCCAGCATCTACAACAGTGCACAGTATATAAAACTTGCTTATGAAAATGCCCAGTGAATGAATGCATAGAATTACACCTATTACATTAACAATTAAGTTTACTACCTGCTGAATGAGAATCATCCTTCTTGGTTTTCACATCTTTTTCTTCTGAGTCCTCACTGGAAGGGGAAAAGGTAAAAGGTAAAAATTTTAAAAAGTCTTAAGTCAAAGTCTCTGTATCTTTGATATCTGACTTCAGTTGAATACTGAATACACTTCTCTGTATTAAATGTTCAAACAGGTGCTGAGGAGTAAAATCACTTCCATTATTTCCCATCCTGCAGGGGCACTGGTAATTAAGCACAATTTCATCTACTTTGGGAAACACTTCCTCCAAAGACCACCAACTCCCACCCCGACCCCCAAACATACACACAAAAAAGTCTCTCAATCCAGGGCTGAAAATTTCTCACCTCTGGTTAAGGCCTGGTTCACGAGAATATTTAATAAGAAAAATATCTATCCTCTGGATGGGGCAGAGTATAAAAATACTAAAAATAAATTACATAAAATGATGCTGATCGTAGTAAATTAGGCAAATAAATGGGTATCACTCCTAAGTATAGATGCAAAGAACTAAAATACAATAATTAAAGGGTAGTGGGGTTGTTACATAACCTACAATATGCCTAAAAATTTATTTAAAGCAAAATGAAAACAAATCAGTTAATGATCTCCTAATATTTTTTGCTTCCAACATTTCCATGCATCAGAAACACCCAGGTCTCCGAATGTCATGGAGAAAATAAAAGTGAGCTCAATGAACATCGAGAATTGACACGTTTCTGTACGTATGTTGCATTTTACAATAATGGAAATGGCTGAAGTTGTGGAACTGTGACCCATGACATTCTTTGAAATTTGCTCTCTAACAACTTGTGAATTTGTACTTTTAAAGTTATCACAGTTATATATATATGTTAAAGTTCACAATAAAAAAAAAAACCTTAAAAAAGTGAGCTTGAGATCACTTTACACAAAATAAGAAATTAAGGTGCTTCAGAGTTTCAATGAAAAGTATTAAAAAAAAAATTTTAAGTCACAAAGATCCAAATGTTATATCCTCATAAATCTTAACTTGGCAATCTGGGTTCTAGCACCTGTCATTGTGAACAATAGCTGTATGACGTTAGGCAAATCACTTGGAGCCCTTTGATGGTAAAATTTTTATGATTCCATAAGAAGTTCTGACAAACAAAAAAGACACTCAGGCAAAAAGCTGGCCTTCAGAGCTTTCCCTTAACAATGTGCAGGTGTTGTAAATCTCTTGATATTTTCCATAATGTAGACCACACTCAAATGACAAACAACTGAACTTAAGATTCATAGGCAAAAGAGAAAATCAAACATATTTCTTTACTAGGAAATCTGAGTCCAAGATATTTGGTAATTTGAAACCTAAGATTGTTCCCTATATAGGTTTTTATATAAAATAAGCATTTAATTCACAAGTCTATCACAATGACTAGATATTATATTATTTTCTACAGTTCTTCCATTACTGAGTCTGCAGACTTAGTTGAGTAAATCCTTGAACTCCATTACAAGCAAACTTAAGTAACAGCTGAACTTTTTAGGTAGGAACCAACAAACAAATCAATACAGCACTGGTGTGAGGGAATAAACATACAAGACACTTACTAAAAAGGGCAATAAAAATTGTATCTATCTCAATCATTCCTGGCATTTACTAGAGAACATTAAAACCAAATTACTGCAACAAGAAAAAAATTTAGGCTAGATATTACATCAATGAGACATTTTAACAGGCCATCAAGAAGCAAATTCCCAGGAGAAATATAATAAATGAATATAATGAAAGATAGTTCTAAGTTGGGCTGCTATGTAAAACTGGATTAGAGAGATACACTATGAAACTCTGGAAGACGACTCGCCACGGTATAATTTTGTCTTGTTTATCCTCAAAAGTACATTTCTGAAATTCTCCAGCAAATTTTAGAAGTTGGCAAAACAAACAGAAAATACTAGATAAACTCATATATTTAATATTGTTACCTCTAAGAATTCTGCACCCTGGGATTCTGAATAGAAAGACTTCTGCCTGTGGCTTTATTATTTTACTGTAGTGATTTTAGTGCTCTGAGGTAAATATCTCAGAAAACTAACAAAAAAATTATTTTGGTCCTTTTATTCTTAATAGTATTATTTCGAAGTAGTATAGCCTAATGGTTAAAAAATGGCCTTTGAAGTCCAACACACGATTTCAAAGCCTATTCCTCCATTTGCTGGGTAACCTTGGTTATATCACTGAACCCCTCTAAGTTAATACTACTTATCTTAATAGAGGTGTTTTAAAAATTAAATGATGTATGCAAAGAACATACATAGAGACTGGCACATAATACCCCCCCATTAATGGCAGCTGCTGTCATCATCATCACCACCACCATCAAGGTGTTAGAGTAATGCTGAGTGTGAGTGTGTGAGTATGTATATATTTCCTTTAAGAACAGAGGTGAAAGCGGCAGTATCCTAGTCTCTTGAGGCAAAATCATAGATAAAATAACAACTCATCTGAACTCACTACAAAACTAAGGGAAAGGAAACTGCCTATAAATGACTGAATTATTTAAGCAAAGGAAAACCGATTTGGGGACAGTAAGACTCAGCAGGTATATAACTTAGATTCAATAAGCTTCAGTTATGATTCTGCCAATGATATGTGATTGAATGGGAAAGGACACTTATTCTTTACTATCACTGTAATGAAAATACCAATACTAACCTTAAGTAACAAATCATATCCTTAAACTTTTTGTTTGTGTTCAGGTTTGATGTGGCAGCAAAGGCATTCCTGGAGATCACCTTGGATCCCAAGTTGAGTCCGAGGAAGCCTCATGACATTAAGGAGGCTGTACATGTAGAACCAGAGCTGCCCACCCCAGTATGAAATATGCAAAGCAATACTAAGTGCACAATAAGCACTTCTCCAAAGTATATGGAGAGCCTACTAATTTGGAGATCAGAGACTGCCCTCATCTCAGAGTGGTGATAGCATAAGCAAGAAGGGAAAAACAATGCCTCTTACCTATCTTCCTGTGAATTCTTTCCAGATCGCCTCTTATTTTTAGCTTCTCGGGGAGATGATCGAATTTTCTTAGCTGGAGGGCCTGAATCTCTTCCATAATCTTCATCTAAACAAAGCATTTTTCAAATTCAATTAACTATATTATGATTATTATGTGTAAAAATCACCACTGTATTCACTGAGCTAATTCTCTTTCATGCCATTTAAGTGGTGAGAGGGACAAGATTTCCCACATACTTTACTTTCATTTTTTAAAATTAAATTCTTTTCCATCCCAGCCTCCACTTTAAGACAACTATGCCCATTTTCACATATTACCCTCTGGACCCTGTATATATTTTTAATATATCTATAGTCAAATATCTCTGGTAATTTTATATCCTACCCTTTGTTAAAAAACTAATGTCTTAAATATAGCATATGCTGGCAATTGAGGAAAATACCTCCAAATTTAAAAGTATTATAAAACTAAGGACAATTAGCCTACCCTAAAAGGTGATTATTTTCAAAAACATTTACTGCACTATTACACATAATGGTGAGGAGCTGGAAGCAGTCTGGATATCCAGCAATTATTGAATGGTTGGATATGTTATATAAAAATGGCCACTTGTTGTCTAAGGGACACCGGGCACGCTGCATACTGTAAATAATAACAGTGCATGTCATTTTTAACAGGAATATTGTAAGGATTAAGTGAGTCAAATACTAACATTTAGAACAATTCCTGGCATGTAACACACACTTAATAAATGTTAGAATTAACTCTGGGATATGGGGTTATATATTCTGTTTTATACTCTTCTTTACACCTTTCTGTAATTTCTAAGTTTTCTCAAAGAATATATTATTTATATAGTGTTAAGTTAGATTTAAAAGAAAAAGAAAGAGAAAGGAATAGCAAATGCATCTGGAAAATAATAAAGAGATTGAGAAAACATTCCAAAGAAACTTTCAAGGCTAAGATTTTAAGATATACCACACCTTCTTTGATGAATTAGTTTACAAATCAAATTATTTCATAAAATAGACCCTCATTTTAGTTTCTTTACTCAGGAAAAAACATAAATACCCCCCTAATACAAGGTATAAATCTTATGGTGATTATAGCATGATATTCTAAGTAATGAACAATGCATCAGAATTAATGGACATTTAAACTTTGGACTCCTAAACCAGATAAAAAACAGTTATTCAACTGTTTATGATCAATGATTTACCAAGTAGAAGTTAAAATCCATGGAAGTCCAACTTTTGTTTTGGTTGACAGAGATCTTAACATAATTTGCATATACAAATATTCTAAAAATAAAAAAAATGCCAAATGCATGATAAAAAAGTACATAAGCTGGAGATTCTTCTATGGATCAGTCCAACTTACAGTTTACAAATCACAATACTTACCAGCATCATCAGATTCCTGAAACTGTGAATAATCAACGACCTTCCTATTTCTGTAGAAAGAGAGCCTCTAATTAATTAAGATCATAAAAATATACGACTTTTCTAAGATACCTGGAATATACACTTTTATTTCATAATAAAATGAAAAGTAGCTCTCTGAAAGTTTTTTTCAACAGTTCCCATTCCCAGCCAAAATACTTTACTTTGTTTTAGGGAAGTACAACTTAAGGCAAAGGTATTTCAAATGACAATTCTCACATTGCTCATCTCAGTGATAGTTCAAATACCATTTCCCCCCATAAACAACCTCCCATCTCCCAAAATATATGTACATAAAACAGCAAAATGAGCTAAATCACTACATATATTCATTATACACACAAGGTATCACATATGCACAAACCAAAATTGTAAATGTTAATTTCATTCTTCCTATATACACATACGCATGTATACCTGATAAAGTTATTACTAAGTTTTTTCATGGCAAAAGCAATTTTAAAATATAATAGTTATATTATAATGCTCAAAAGAAAATTATAGCAACAGTAAGGAAAGACTTACATAAAAGGGAAAGGAATAAACACTAACTGGTCCATTCAAAAGATGCTTTTATTTTTATTTATTTACTTTTTAGAGTAGTTGTAGGTTTACAGAAAAATCATGCAAAAAGTACCGAGTTCCCATTATACACCCCCCCATTTTCCCCGTTATTATTAACATAACCACAGCATGCATGTGTTACCTTTGTTACAATTGATGAAAACAATACTATTATATTAACTAAAGTCCATGGTTTACATACATTGGAGTTCATTTTCTGTTGAACAGTTCTATGGTTTTTAGAAAATTTCTATTGTATAATATATACAATATGAAATGCCCCATTTTAATCACTTTCAGGTATACAATTCAGCAGCATTAACTACATTCACCATATTGTGCTACCATCAACCCTATCCATTACCAAAACTTTTCCATTACCCTGAGCAAAAACTGTACCATTAAGTATTAACTACCAATCATTCCCCAGTCCCACTCCTGGTAACCTGTATTCTAATTTCTGACTCTGAATTTGCATGTTCTAATTATTCCATGTAAGTGAGATTCTACAATTTTGTCCATTTGTATCTGGCTTACTTCATTAATGTGATGTCTTCAAGGTTCATCCATGTTGTACCATGTATCAGAACTTCATTCGTTTTTACGGATGAATAATATTCCATTGTATACATGTATCACATTTTGTCTAGTCATTGGTTGACGAACACTTGGGTTGCTTCCATCTTTTGGCTATTGAGAATAATGCCACCATGAACATTGGTGTGCGGATATCTGTTCAAGTCCCCGCTTTCAATTCTTTTTGGTATATACCTAGAAGTGGGATTGCTGAGTCATACGGTAATTTATACTTAACTTTCTGAGGAAGCGGCGCAACTCTTCTCCACAGTAGCTGCACCATTTTACATTCCCACCAATAATGCACATCTTTGCCAATGCTTATTATTTTCTGTTTTTAAATAACAGCCACTCTAGTGGGACTGAAGTGGTGTGTCATGGATTTCATTGCATTTCCCTAATGGCAAATGATGATGAACATCTTCTCAAGTTCTTATTAGACATTTGAATATCTTCTTTGGAGAAAGACCTATTCAAGCCCCTTGCCCATTTTTAAAAATTGGGTTATCTTTTTGTTGCTGAGTTCAAAAGATGCTTTTTCTAATGAGTCAGGTAGACTGATTTATGCACCCCGGTGGTGGGGCGCATGCTGTTAATCTTAATCCATTTAGACTCGTAAATAGGATCCATTAAAGATGTTACTTCAGTTAAGGTGTGGCACAACCGAATCAAATGGGGCCTTAATCCAGATTACTGGAGTCCTTTAAAGCGGAGTGAAAGTCAGACAGAGAAAGCTATGGGAAGTAAGAAGCTGGAAGTCAATGGATCCCAGAAAAGAGAAGATGCCTCTATGTGCACTATCAGAAAAGCCACGGAGCCAAGTATTGCCAGCAGTCAGCCCCAGAACACGAGTCTTCAGAGAGAAAGCTTCGCCTTCAATCCTCAAAACCATGAGCCAATCCATTTTATGGTCTTTATTCTAGCAGCTGGGAAGCTAAAACAATGAGTGGAAAAATAGGAAAGCCTACATCTATTTGACTCTAAAGTACTAGGTAAGACATCTAACACTTGATTTCCATTTTTCTACTCAACCTCTAATAAAGTACAGGTTTTGATCTTTAGGCATAATAATTCCAGTTTATCATCTGCTGGTGAGATCACAACTAAAATATTGTTACTCAATTTCTAGGTGCCACATATGAGTAGATAAATCCTATGAGAATTTGTAAGGGAGCCAACAGTGAAGAATATCTCATGAAAAAGTGAATAGAGGAGAATTTTTACCTTGTAAAAGGTAAAACATATTAGCTACTTTAGGGCTTTGACATGAAAGGAGTAAAAGAACCT
Organism: Choloepus didactylus; assembly: GCF_015220235.1. NCBI lineage: Eukaryota > Metazoa > Chordata > Mammalia > Pilosa > Megalonychidae > Choloepus > Choloepus didactylus. The sequence goes on along the minus strand of NC_051308.1, from coordinate 54,817,775 downwards.
GTTTAGCTTTAGCGATCAGATTAAGTGTGGGTTCTATGTAAAGAACTTTCTAACCATCTATCACTAGAAATACTCTAGAATGTTATTACATAGAAAAAAAAAAAAAAAGAAAAAACGAAATATTTGCCACTAAGAATCCTGGATTCTGATTCTAGAACTTCAAGCAAGTCAATTTCTCTGGACCTTAGTTCCTACCATTTTGGAATTGGTGACTTAGTTGCTTCACAGATCTAAAAGTTAGTAATTCTATAAAATTAAGTGAAATAGTTATTAAAGTTTAATAAAAATTAATTTCTCAATGGCAGTTAATTATTCTTGTGCACTCTCCCCATTTTACCATATATTGCTGTATCATTTGTTTTCCTTTTTTTTTTTTTTTTTTCCCCATTAATCTGAGTCTCTTGAAGGTGACAACTATATCTTATCTCCACATTTCTGGTACAAAGCAAGGGAAAAGTATGCACTCAAAATGTTTTCTGAACTTTTATTCTTATGTAAAAAACTAAAAAGGGGGAATAAGAAAACCCAAGTACCTATTTATTAGACCATTTCCACTATACCAGATTTAGTAGCCATGCCTCACAGCTGTCTCAAATTGAGTTTGGGACTAACTAAATGTTTATCACATGGACTGCAATATATAGACAATTAAAAAACAAAACAAAACAAAAACACCAACTAAACCTAGGGAACAAGAGATGGAGAGAGAAAAGAACCAATTTAGGAGCTATGTCAGAAATCTAAGTTTATAGGATAATATCCAATCTACTTAAAATCTAAGATTTCATTTCTTGCCACTTAACTCTTAAGCAACCCAGGAAGTTTGTAGTTCCTCCAACCACATTATTTTTTTCCCTCTTGCTGCAGCTAGAATGCTGTTCCTGTCACTCCTACTCCTATCAGATACCTTGACTCCTCTCAACACACAAGCTTTTATTGATACTACATAATCCACAAAATGTCTGTCTTCCCTACTAAATGTGAGCTTCTTGAGGACAGAGGCTGTCTGTTCATTAGGAACATCAAATTGAAGAAACGTGTTTGATGAGAGAATGGACTTGGCATCTGTGCAGGAAGAGGCAGCAATAGAGAGGAGGTTACAAGACTGGAGTCTTGAGTGTACCAGACATTCAATTCCCAACTGTCCTTCATGACAAAAGAAATTTAATTTCTTCTGTATTAAATAACTTGTTACTTTAAACCTAAGAAATTAAAAAGGCAACTATTTAGCACATATTTTAACTATGAATATGGATGAGAGAAAGGTGGGGAGCATGTGAGACACCACAAGAAAGGAGGAAAGATAAAGACTGGGACTATGTAACTTGGTGAACTATAGAGTATTCAACAATTGTGATAAAATGTACAAATATGTTCTTTTACGAGGAAGAACAAGCAAATATCAACCTTGCAAGGTGTTGAAAATGGGGAGGCATTGGGGGAGGGATGCAATCAGCATAAACTAGAGACTGTAACTAATAGAATCATTGTATCATGCTTCCTTTAATGTAACAAAGGTGATATACCAAGGTGAATGCAGATAAGAGGGGGGGATAGGGGAGGCATGTTAGACACTTGACATTGGTGGTATTGTCTGATTCTTTATTCTATTTTGATTTAAGGTTATTTTTCCTTTTGCTACTTCCTAGCTGTCATTTTTTTTTTCCTCTTTCTTTTGCCTCTCTACCTTCTTTGACTCTCCCTCCTGCCTTGTGGAAGAAATGTAGATGCCCTTATATAGATAGTGGTGAAGATGGTGAACACATAAATGTATGACCATGCAGAGAACCATCGATTATTTACTTGGGATGGAATGTATGATGAGTGAACAAAACCATATTAAAAAAAAATGGGTTGATGACAAAACCTCAAGGGCAATATACTGAGTGAAATAAGCCAGACACATAAGGACAATTATTGCAGGGTCTCACTAATAGGAATTAATTATAATATGTAAACTCATAGACATGAAATATAAGGTGCCAAGATATAGGACGAGGTTTAAGAATGGGGAGTGGTTGCTTAGTATGAGCAGAATGTTCAACTAGGATGAACTTAAATGTTTGGAAATGAACAGGGGTGTTGGTAGCAAGATGTGAGAATAACTAACAGTGCCGAATGGTGTGTGAATGAGGTGGAAAGGGAAAGCTCAGAGTCATATATGTCACCAGAAGGAAAGTTGGAGGTCAAAAGATGGGAATGTATAAAACTGAATCCTATGGTGGGCAATGTCCGTGATCAACTGTACAAATACTAGAAATCACTTCCATGAACCAGAACAAATGTATGACAATACAATTAGAAGTTAATAATAGAGGGGCATATAGGGAAGAACTGTATACCTATTACAAACTATATACTACAGTTAGTAGTATTTCAACATTTTCTCATAAACAGTAACAAATGTACTATAACAATACTAGGAGTCAAATATTGAGGGGGGTTGGTTAGGGATAGGGGAGGATTCGAGTTTCCTTTTCTTTTTTTCTTTTTTCATCTTTCACTTTATTTCTTGTCTGGAGTAACGAAAAGTTTCTAAAAATTGAACAAAAATTAAGTGTGATGGATGCACAGCTGTATGAGGGTACCCAGGGGCAAGTGACTGTACACTTTGGATCTTTGGATAATTGTATGGTATCTGAACAATCTCAATAAAAATGAAAAAAAAAAAAGAAAAAAGAATCAGCAGAACCACCCCCATCAAGTGGACGCAGGAGATATCAGGGGTGAGCAGTGTGGCCAGAAGCTCAGTGAGCCTGTCTCCAAATGGTCTCACTTGCATTGGACTCCTTGGCTTGTGTTTTATCCTATGTACAGACAGAACCCCACAAACATGCCTGAGATTTAATTTCCTACCAACCAGGTGGAGAGTGGGTCCACAGAGCTGATTTTATTTTTTAGAGAAATAAAAGAATATATGTATGTTTAAAAACAAAACAAAAAACAAAAACAAAAACAAAACAAAAACAAAAAACACACAATCGACTTAAAATCTAAGATTTCATTTCTTGCCACTTAACTCTTAAGCAACCCAGGAAGTCTGTAGTTCCTCCAACCATATTATTTTTTTCCCTCTTGCTGCAGCTAGAATGCTGTTCCTGTCACTCCTACTCCTATCAGATACCCTGACTCCTCGCAACACACTTAAGCTTTTATTGATACTATATAATCCACAAAATGTCTGTCTTCCCTACTAAAAGTGAGCTTCTTGAGGACAGAGGCTGTCTGTTCATTAGGAACATCAAATTGAAGAAACGTGTTTGATGAGAGAATGGACTTGGCATCTGTGCAGGATGAGGGCAGGAAGAGGCAGCAATAGAGAGGAGGTTACAAGACTGGAGTCTTGAGTGTACCAGACATTCAATTCCCAACTGTCCTTCATGACAAAAGAAATTTAATTTCTTCTGTATTAAATAACTTGTTACTTTAAACCTAAGAAATTAAAAAGGCAACTATTTAGCACAGTTTTTTCTATACTAGTTTTCAACGAGAACTACAGAAATGCTTTGTAAGCTATATTGACATTATATTAGAAGGTAAATCGAAAGGCCATTCCTTCCTTTAAAACACAAATATTTTAACTTTCAATTATCTGAAAATGCCTAGAATTATCCTAAATAACAAATGTCATTTATCAAAAAACTATAAAACTCGAGTAAACAAAACATGAATATAAAAGCAATCTTGTCTTACTAAGGGTATATGACCAAAAACCAATGCAACCTATCCGTAAATGCTAAAGTGGGAAAAGAAAAAGTAATTTACATAAAAGATCTGTGTAACCAGGGTCATAATAACAACTCATTATAATGACTTATAATAGTTTGCTTCATTTCTCAAACTATATCCTGCCTTCTAAAGATGCTTATTAAAATAGCCTACTATTTGGAGATTTACCTTACTTAAGCTGAAATACATTTTGAGGAACTTGTTGCCAAGTAAACTGGAAATTCAGAAGATAATATTAGAATAGACACACTAACTTAAGAGTAACATTTAAGTCTAAGCACGGGAAGTTCTACTTCTAGCTGAAATAACCAAATATTCTTACTTTCTCAAAATACCATTACTTAAATTAAATGCCAAGGCTAAACTAATTCTTTGTAAAACGAGTATCAACAACTAGAATTGGGAAAGTAACACAAAACTTCAATACAGCCTAGAGGTAAAAAAACCCAAATTTTTGGACTGCGTTTCAATTCTGGCTAAGCCACTTACTAGCTGTTATGTCCTTGAGCAAGTTACTTCCCCTCACTGAGTTTCAGTTTCCTCACCTGTAAAATAGGAATAACAAAACCTCTCTCTCAAGGTTGTTATGAGAATAAGAGAAAATGTAGGTATAGTACTCAGCACAGTGCTAGGTACACAATAACTATCCAATAAATAGCTATTACTCTTGTCTAAAGGTTAACTTGTTCTCTAACCAATGCCACTGCAATTCTGAATGTACATGATTAACACCTTTAATTATTTGGATACAATGAGTAAGCCACTCAATTTTAAAAGACGCATGTCAAAGTAGTGGGTCTACTTCCATTTAGAAAGATTATCTTAAAAGGCTTCTTGCTCATTTCTCTAAAATGCAATATCAAAATACCTCCCTATTTCTATAGTAAGCTGTTTCCAACCTTGTGGCAAAGTTTTCAGGTTATTGTTTAGGCCAGAGAAAGTAGAAATAGCAATTATTTTAAAGCCATCATTTAAGTCATTCTAGACCAATTTCCATCATTCAAATCAACTGGAGTTTGATCTAAACAAATCTAAAAGGTTGCACTAGAAAAGAGAGCTACTGTTACCCAGTAAGGAATACAAACGTTTAAATAAAAAATTCAGGAACTCAAAAAAAATTCAGTTTTGTGTTTCCTCTTACTTTAAAAGCTGCATATAATCTCTACACCTCAATTCTGTATGTACCTTGGTCACCAGGAACCAAATCCTGGATGATCCCCAGGGGTTATGTACCTGTTTAAAGTGTAAAAATAAAAGGTTAAGTGGGAAGCTAGAAAAAGAACACTACAAGATTTGTTTGGCACCAAACATGGACAGTTCATATTACAAAGCAATCTATTAACAAGAGGATTTTTAGTTTCACTCTCTTAATCATCAACATCTTTCTACTAAATACTGACAAGTCTACCTAAACATGCTTTTCCTTTCTTATAGCAGCAACTAAGACCCAAACAATAATATTCTTGCTAAGTGAGGTTTGTAACCAACATTCTGAAGAGACCAGGATCACAAAATTTTAGAGATGGAAATTACTATGATTTTGAAATTATCTCATTTATAACCCCCTTAACTTTACAGATGAGAAAACAACTGAGACCCTACAATCTAGTTCTCCTTTTTAACAACCCTTCACATCAGAATATAAAGAGAGATGTGTCTCAAGCTTCAGGTAGAAGAGGAAAGCTGAACAATGAAACTGTCAAAACACAACTCACCTTTAATTAATGACACCCCCAATTTTAAACTACTTAAGGTACTAAACCACTTTCTCAAGTCAAAAGCACATTAGTTCAATTAAGGTGACTATACTTCCATTTCATCTTGAAGAAGCTATATTGTTCAAGCTATATTCAAAAAGAATATTCACAATGTTAAAAGCTTTGTAAGTCCAATGCAAGGAAGAAAAAAAAAATCTTTGCTAACTTTCTAGAATTTAACAAGTTTCTCATTAGACATTAAAGAACCTTTCAAATCTGAATTTTGAGAAACCCAAAAATAGCCAAAAAAGCTCTTTTCACTCATCACCTATGTGGTAAACATCACATTTCATCAGAATCCTACAGGATCTTGTATAACAATGTTTTTTTTTTCTACTAACATCTCTTCTAATGTTTTTCAGTCTATAGGTCAAAACCCACTATTCGGTCCTAAAACCAATTTCGTGGTATATAAGCAGCATTTTAAAAGAAAAACAAAAGGTATATACAAACTAAGAGAAAAATGTCACCTAATTAATCACACGTTCCCAAAAAACTTGTTCCAGGTGTCTCTGTTCATGTGTATAGTGAACTGCAATGGAAAATGTATTTATTGGAACCCCATCACAAAATTTTGAGAGCCATGCTTTAGAATAAAAAAGTGGATTGCAAAAAGAAATTTCCAAAGTAGTTTTTAGTTTTACATTTACAAAAAAATGATGTCATTGACCCGAGCCCCAAAAGAAAGATATCTCTTCCCAATATTAGTCTCAAATTTTAAAAGAAGTCCCTTAAGCATTCATAAGGCTATCCAAATTAGGTGGGTAGTGGTAGAGAGATACGATGGTACCAGAAGGATTAAATACCAGAACTATTGGACCTTAGACAATCGAATCCAACCATGTCCAAAGCTTGTAGGCTGTCAAAAAAAATATCCCTAGAAAGAAATGTCTGAGAACCTCTCATCATCTCCCAAGCCAGCCTATTCTAAGAAAACTCCAATAATTAAATAGTTCTACACAATGAGGTAAAATCTGTCTCTAACATCCACTCATGGTTCTAACTTCTGGGATCTTCCTCTAATCTAATCTCTCCTCCACAGAGCATCTCTTAAAATCTCTATGACAATTTCCACTACTTTTTTCTTGGAGGCTAGAGTTCTTTTAACACTACTCATATGACATGTTTCAAGTACCACAGCAATCTCGTTAATTTCCTCCACTTCACCTCCAATTCAGTAAAGTCTATCAAGAAATGCCCAGAACTAAACCTAAGCACATAGTTAAAAAAAGGTGGTGCGTGTAGGGTGAGCTGATTATGACCTTCCTCTTTTGAGTCTACACTATGCTTCTACTAATACAATCCAAGACCTCATTTGACTTTTGGGCTGCTTACATCACTCACTGGACTTGATACTGCAATTCCAGTAACTAAAATCTCCCTTTCCAAAATCTAAAATCTTTTTGTATCCCGACTGTGATTTCAACATATTTCTTTTCTCAACTTCACATTATCTAAATATTTAATCAGCATGCCACCAAGGTCCTCATCCAAGTCATCAGTAAAAAGATAGGCCAAGAACAAAGCTTTTTAAGGCACCATTGGAAATATTCTTCCTGGCTAACATCTACCAATTAATCAGCCCTCTCTGGGTATGGCTACTGAGGCACAAACCCTTCACACTGAACTATCATTCTGCCTATGATTTCTTATCTTAGCCCAAGGACCTCATGTGAAGCTTTGTCAAAAGTTCTGTTGAAAGAAAAAAACAACACTATTTTTACAGTATTCTTTCTAATACTTTCTTAAAAAAAGAAATGAGTTCATTTAAGTCAGTGATAGTAAAACCTTTCAGCAAAAAACCCTTTATGTTCAAACAAAATCTTCTGAGAAATCATAAAACACAGCTAACCAGAAGTAAAAGCATTTTAAGAGTATAGGTTTGTTTTACAACTTCAATTAAAATTTTTTTTTACTTACTACAAAATTTTCCTATTTGTGTTTTGTCAAAACAGGTTTTCTATGGGTTTCCTGGTTAGATCAGTTTAGATATCACTCCCTTAAACATTCAAAAAGAACATTCACAATGTTAAAAGCTTTGAAAGTCCTGCATTAAAGAAAACTGCTTAGCTTGATCTCTAAAATTATTTTTCAAAAATAAAATTTGAATCCAATGTTTGAGATATCCCTGAAAGCCAGTATTCTGAAGTTTGACTCCATGCTGATTCTTATGAATTAGAAGAGCAGCTAATATGTGCCAGATACTTCACCTATAGTCTTAAAAGAGGAGCTAATTTTATTTCAGTTTTATACAATACTAATGCTCAGAAAGGTTAAATAACTTTACTATCACCTAAGTGGTAATGCCAATTTTCGAACCTAAACCCATCTAGCCCTATATCCTACACACATCACTTCTCAAACTTCCTAGGTATTCAGAGATCTCTTTTACAGAACTAACTGATGTCATTAAGCTTCCAGCATATCAATTATTTCCCCCTCTTTAAAACTTATGAGTATCACATCATTCCATTCTTCTACCCCTCAAAGATTATATGCCAATTTTTTTCACGATATAAGAATCCCGAGTTCATTGAGTCCAGGATATCTGAACTCAACTCAGTAGGTAATTTCTTAAAATTGCTTCATTTATCTTGAGCTTCAAGTTACTTTTACCTAAGAGAGATGTTGCTTTGAATGCACTGTATATCATTCTATTAATTACATTTAAAATACACAATTCAGAAACAAAGTCACCAGACATAAGAACGTAAAAAGAAAAAACCAAATACATGTATTTAGAAAAGGGCTCCTAGCATATTTTCAAATGGGAAAAGTTCATGATTTCTGCAGAAAGAGGGAAGTAAAGGATTTCTGAATGATGGACCAGGCACATCTGTTTATTAAATTGTCACCCCCCCCCCTTTTTAATCGACTTCCAGATGTTTTAGTTCAGCGCTCCCTTTTTAAATCAACTTCCAAATGTTTTAGTCCAGAAGAACACATATTAACTCTACATGGCACTCCTTATTCCCAGGACAAGTCATTTTACAACTTACCGTATTCAGTTCCATCGTATTTTCTCCATATAGGAAAGTCTTTTCTTTCAAAGTCACACACATACAATTCTTAATGAGTGTAATAAATTGACAAAATGTGCTAGGCTAGATTTTCCCCAACAATTCATCACAAAACCTGAAAAACTGGGGACAGAGAATCCTCAATTAGGTGAAACTGAAGGGGTCTCAGATGAGCATATTATTGCTGAGTTAAGTCAAGTTCTGTTCTGCAGCAGAGAAGGTGTCAGAAACCCCAGTGGAATCTTCCAGATTGTCTTAACCCAATCACTAAGGACAAACCTGTAGAACGACAAAGTCAAGTTTATTGACTCATTACAACAAAGGAGACAGCACACCTGAGATGTGTGCGGCTTCTCAGCAAACAAAGGAAGATTCATTATAGGATTTGGGAGAAAAGGAAGCTTCTAGCTGAAATTTAAATGAACTAGTGTCTTAATGGGCTGAAAGGAAAGCAGGACTGTGTGTAAAGGGGAGACCATCAGGTCTAGTCTGTCAAGCGGATCTCAGGTCCTTTCTTTGCAGAGAAGTTAGGGTAGGTGTAGAACGTTGTTTCCAGCAATCCCTTATCTGAAGCTCTGCACCTGATTTGTAAATTGAGGCTAATTGTGTGTCAAAATGACTTTAATCTTCCTGACAAAACTGCAGTCTCTGATTTGAGAGAATCAAGTCTTTCAGCAAGAAAGCAGTAGTCACTCAAACAACAGGGTTGTTATCTTTACAGACGCAACGTATCCTTGGAAGAAAGATAGCTGTCTTTATCTGTGCCTGTTATCCCAGCCCAATGAATGGCAGGGTGGATTTTTACTTTTGTGGTCCAAGCTCATTTTTACTTTCTCAAGTAGTTCATCTTCTAGGCCATTTAATCTTGACAGATGAAGGATTATACACATCCAACAAAAGGTAGCTGGGAAGGAAATCTCACTGAAGATCACCTTGCTTAGCAGATTACCAACAGGCACACCATATTTCAGGGATTATATCCAATTCAAAAAATAGATATGTACTAAGAAGCACCTGAAAATATGCTTAACCCAGTTGAAACACTCTTGGGCAGCCTGTGTTTCTCTCACCTAGTTATTTTGAAACTGGAATATGATAACATTTGAGGCTCTTCAAGGCACTTGTCGTCAAATGACTGTTTAGATAGTAGCTACATAAAAAATATGGCAGTGCAGTTCTGTAACAATCACTTCCACTTCCTAGAATCTAGATAGTTTTTCAGAACAAAACAAAGAGATGCCAGTTTGACTAAGTGGTCTTGCACTTAATCCCTCCAACTGTGCACAATATAGGTGCCTCCTAAATGTTGTCTCTAATCTCAACAACCCAAGATTAAGTGACCAAGAAACTACCTCTTCTGAATCTACAGTAATGAAGTCACTTTAATTTCTATCTTTGCAGCAAGAATTTTTAAAATGCAAATAGACATAACTCCTTACATATGCTAAATAATTTTAAGTTCTAGTAACCAAAGTTTGCAAAGCAAGCTATCTAGCTGTGCAGACTGCAAATCATACAACTACAGGAGGACAGGATTCACACAGCTTTTAATGTGAATGGTGTTCCGGAATTGCAGGATATCATGGCCTTGTTTAAATTTCTGGGAAAAATGGACCCCCCGCCCCCCAAAAAAAGTCCCTTACTGGAAATTAGTTTTCTCCTCCTTATTAAAGAATGGTAATTTTAGAGCTGGAAGAAATCTGTGAGAAAAAGCTTTGAAAATTGTTAAATGCTTTGTAAATGCAAGATACCATTATTCTCAAGAAGTGCAACATCATTATATAAATTGATTGCTAAGTAGAGGCTGAAACCCAAGTTTCCTGATACCCAAGGGTTTCTTTTGCTATGCCATGCTACCTTATCCCAATAATTAGTTTTCTCACTGAGACTTAACACAAAATTGTTTAGTTGCCTTATCTTAGCTTGTAATCACTGTCAAGTGAAACCAATTCCTTCTAATTTTAATTAATCTTAATTTCCTTCTAATTTTAATATACTGAGTTGTGTAATAAATGCGTGGAGCCTTTTCAAATGCCACCATTTTTCTAATTCTTTAATATGATGAATCACAGTAACGGATTTTCTTAAGTTTTGTTACTGGGGCATGATACGTATTTCATCACAATATATTTTTAATAAACATTGGATTCAGCTAGCTATTATCTTGTTCGGCATTTTGACATCTACATTGAATGTGAAATGAACCTATAATTTTCTTGTACAGTCCTGTTAGACGACTTTTTAGTTTATTCACTCATTTTAGTCAGAGAGAAATGTCTGAGCATTTAAATATGTATCAACTTAAAAAACAATGCCACCTAACATTCACAGTTTTTTAAATAGTCTCACACTAACCACTTCGGTTTTTTCCTCCATTCAGGTATATCTTCCTTTAATTCCTTCACATAAGCTTCTATTATTCTTTCCAAAAAATCATCCTTTTCTACATTTCTCCATCTAACATTCACTTTATTTTTGAGTTAATCTTTTCCATTAAAGCCCTAATTTGAACCGTCAGCCCCTCCAAAGAAGCCAAAGTGCACTATACCACCTTGAGAAAGAGGAACACCCCATGGCAATATGTCACATGTGAAAGATCACACCAGCTTTGGGTTAGCCAAACATGGATTTGACTTCCAGCTCCAATCTTGACAAGTTATGTTAACTTGGGCTAATTTTTTAATTCATCAAAGCCTCAGCTGCCTCACACATGATATAAGGATGATCTATACTTTGCTTGAAGAGTTGCTGCAAGATTTCAAAATTACCTGGCAGAACATCTAGCACATAAGTTATTCAGTAAATAGTGGTTTTGAGTTTGGAACTGATTTCGTTTTTTTAAAACTGAAGTTTTTGAGAAAGGGAGTTTTACTGTTAAAGACCTACAATCCTAAAATCCCTAACACACAATCTAGAAATCCCAAAAGGCCTGAAAACCAAGATTTTCATAACTGACATTGTATGAAAACCTGACCTGACTTGAAGAATGTAAGGTTTTTTTCCAGCCTTTATTTAATGGGAAAATTCCTGTTTCACGTGCTTGATTATTAATGTGTTTTACTTGTTGGTGAGGCTACATCACCATATGTACCTTGCTGCTTTCAAAATTCTGAATTCCCACACACACATGGCATCAAGGGTTTCACACTAGGGATTGTGGACCTGTAATACATTCTGTGTTGCAACAAATAAGTAAATGTAAATCTAGAAGAAAGGAGAATGGCCAAGAATCTTACAGTCAAAATTCAACTATTTAATTAGCTCTACATTTAATTCTTTGGGCTTTAAAGTCATCACTGGTAAATTGAAGGAATTGGACTAAATCTCTGAAGTTCTTTCTAGCTTTACTTAATTTTAATTAAAAAAAATATCAGAAAATGATTTTAAGTATTGAGTTGAACAATGTTGTCCCTAAAATATTTCCTATACCGAGTCCAAAAGCTATGTATAAAGAATGTACTCACCATTGAAGAGATTACTAAATAAAACACATTTGACCATCTTCATGCCAAATACTAGGAAGGAGAGTGGTACTGTAGAAAAAATGCTAGTTTTGTGTCCAAATCTGGAATCAAATCTTGGCTCTATTATAGCTTTATGACCTTGAATAATGTGTTCTTAAAAGCTTTTTTGTTACCTGTCAGAAAGGTATTTAAAATACCCTTTTCAGGATTGTAGTGAGGATAAAACTAGGTAAAGTGAAAGTCTCTATCAGAATGCCTGACTCTGCATTTATTCTCAATAATAAATTTGTTCAGTAACAAACCACAGAAATTACCATCATTTCCCGTATAATTAAATACATGTTTGTTGGGAACGCTGACTACTTTGGTTTTCTTATAAAATGAAATTCCTCTGTTATTCAGGCTTTGCAAATTATTCTGTGAGATATCATTGATAGCATGTCTTTGACAGTAAGGTCTATAGAAGGATTATGTCTTTTTGGAGGAAAGTGACATTTAAGTAATAATAAAATATATAGAGACAAGGTTAATAAAATCACACTTCTCCCCCCCCACACACACACACCTGGGATGGAGAATACAAAGAGATATAAGGAACGAGGCTCATCTACAGCCACATTTACTAGGATAATAAAAAGTGATTCCCATCAGCTTCTAAGAATCCATACTATAATAGAATACATCTGTGGGCTACAATTTTTGTCTTTCTGTGCATACATGATGTCATAAATTTCAAGCTACATTAAATTTTCAGGTTTCCAAGTTTTCCCTTTAACTGAGGACTTCTTGAAACTAATTTCCTGACAAAAGTATTAATTTTAGAATCCAAACACATACCAAACTAAATCCTTGTTGAAAACAATTTGGAATTTCAGGAAATATGCTAATTTTCAACATAATTATAAAATGACAAAATATAAAAGTAATTTTATATATACCTGTAAGAGCCTATGCTTTCACAACTAAACTTTCAATGTTAAAGGTTCCTTATAACGTCAGGTTAAATAAAAGGAGTACACTTATGTTAGAAAGAAAGGAGCAAGTAAGATAATTTGAGTGACTTGGGTCACTTTCAATATGAAGGAGGATATGTGGAGAGTATACCAAGCTGAATTTCAAGAAACTTGGTTTCTAGTCTCAACAAATCACACTTTCTTTCTCATGTTTTATAATAATACTTTCCTTCCTTGCTCCCAAGTATAAGAGTCATGAAAGTACTTTGAAAGTTAAAGGTGCCGCATTATTTTCTCTAATCAACATCAGTAACATCTATTCGGCAAAGGGCAAAGGGATTATGGGGAAGTCGAGGTTGGGGATGAGCAGGATTAGGAATTTAGAAATCTAGGGTCTTAGACCCACCCTTGACATCTAGTAGTGTGTGATTCAAGGCACATCACTTCTCCAGATCCCAGTTAAGTCACTTGTAAAATGAGTTTGCCTACTATTCTTTCTAGCTCCAAGGCTGATTTTATGCTTTATCATTTTGAATCCAAGGCCTAAAATATTGGGGCTCTCATTACATACAGTACGAGTCAGTTGCTGTAAAAGGTACTCTGTAAGACAGCAATCCTGTACCAGCAAAACTACTTAGATATAATGTGCTAGACATACATTTTTGAGAAAATGTTGTAGCTGATTGGGTCATCATTTGCATCATTGGGAAACTGGTGCCAAGGCACCATTATTACATTTCTATATGCTCTTTAAATACTTAGGTTAATATTAAATTAAAAAGGATATTTACAGTAAAAAAATGAAAACCAGAAGTTTTGCAAAATTATTATTATATAGGCCTAAGGGCATAAACATACCCCCAAAGATGCACTGTGGCATTGATTATTTTCCAGCATGTGCCTTTTTTTTTAAACCAGGCTGATGGTTCTGAAACCAGATCAATGTCTGTCAATTTTTTGTTAAATGTTCTAGGGTACACAGATTCTTCAATTACACTTTGAAAGGAAAACACTTTCCTAAGACAGGACTGTTTTATTGCAAAATTTAACAAACCACCAAACTCAAGTTTAATTATTTCTGCTTTGTTTATTGTTGGTCATGAGTATATTAAAGACTTCTTTTAAAAAAGTTACATTGAAGAGACTTTATCACTAAAATATGGATAACCAGAAATCAAGTTGTTTTGAAAATTATAACTTGAAAGTGACAAAAGCCCACTCTTCAGTTAGGGGCAAATAAACAGGATAAAATTATTTTTAACATAGAGTAAGAAAAAAACTTGTGCAAAAATCCCAGTGCCTTAAAAAAAAAAAAAAAAAAAAAAAAGACTGTGCTTAACATATTTATCCCCACATGGTGATATTTAAAATCCAGTTTTTGAACAAAAAAGTTCTGTTCATGTGCCAATATCTATATCTGGGAACACAAATTCAGGCAGGTGAGTCTAACAAAGTCACTACAATAAAACAGAAAGTCATCAAAACTTAGTGAAGTTTAAAAGGTACAGAAAAATAATCGTCCAATTTCACCACAGTTATTACTTCCAGGAGACAAAATACCCAATTCAGATAGAACAAATCTTTATTATAGTATTGTCTATTGACCTGATCCTAAAGAAATATTCCACGAGCTGATGCCACACACTGGTTAATTTACATGCCAATAAAAAGTATGCATACTTTAAAATAGCTATTCAGACTCCTTGCCAAAAAGCCGGCAAAACTTTCCCGGTGGCGATGGTGTTATCAGATGCGGATTGAAATCGGAAGGCAGACAAGTCAGGCTGTTAGCTCACTGTCCCCATCCCCACCGATACCCTAACATCGGAACATGCAGCACCATACCACCACCAGTTGGAGAGGAATCATCTAGTCAGGGGATAAAACGTGGTGAAACAAAACCCTTCCCGGGGTCCCATTCTCTCCTTAGACCCCTGAGTCAAGACATTTGTTTCCCACAAAGTTTGGAATGAAGAAACATTTTTTTCCCCAAAACTTTTCCATTGTTCCAAATAAACATTTTAAGCCTTAACTCTCTCTTTCCTTTATTTTTCAACTGATCCTTTAACTATTTACCTCGAAAACACTATGGAAAGTAGCCAATTCTTTACATTACACAAGTGTCAAGGAACTAACGTTTATTTACAACAGCTCTCCTTTTAAAGGCCTCAACAGATTGAACTAAACCACACGCCTCCATAAACGGCACATTCCATACAATGGCCGGGAGAATTCCACTGGAAAAGAGCAAACTTGTTGAAATTCTGAGAATAAAGTCTGATGGTAACTAAACCTAGCCCTTTTATTAAAGTTGGTCGGGGGAGAGAGGTGGTTCCAAAAACATCCCGACACGTACACCGGGTGAGAGAAGAGGTAGCGGAACGAGAACCACACGGGATTTGAGCCTTGCTGTTAACCCGCACCTCCCTGAGTTAAGGACGTTTCCCCGAGGAAGGACATTCCTAATCGGAGGGAAAGGGCGAACTTTGGGGTTAACCGTCTCAAAACTCCCGATTTAGGGGAGAGGCAGCGGCCCACTTTTTTCCAGGGCTCAGTCCCGAACCCGAATCTTTGCCCGAGGGGAAAAGAACCGGTCTCACCGTCAGCCGGCCCGATCCGGGAGGCGGGGCCCTGCGGCGACTCGGGAGAACGGAGGCGGGGTGGCAGTGCCGCCCCACCCCCTTTGCATGGAACACCCCCGTCCGCTAGGGAAAGTGAGCCGAACCCTCCCACCCCCACCCTCACCCCCACCCCCACGCAAGTCTAGAGGGGAAAGGGCCAAACAAGTGCCTCCGCCCCTCCTCACTTAAGGTGGGAATTCGAGCACAAGTCCACCGCTTTCCCCTCAACGGGATCCAAGCGGCCCGCCCCGAGCAGGTGGGGCCTGGTTAGGAGCGCTGACCTCACACCCCTCCCCCTCCCCGGCCACTGGCGATTCAGGGAACACCCCGCCTGCTCCAGAACAGTGGGTGGGGGAGGCAGTAGGGCGGCCTCAAGCCCTGCAACGGCGCGGGGCGCGGAGAAGCGCGCGCACGGGCGCGCGGCCGCCACCCCCGCGCAGTCCCGCGTGCCAGCAAGGCCCCCCCCACGCTCAAGGGCGCGCGCGGGGCCCGAAAGGGAGGAGGCCGCGCGTGGTATCAGAGAGGGCCGCAATCCAGGCTTTTGTCCCCCACTCCTTCACCACTCACTCCCAGCCCCCTCCAACCCGCTCCAGGCCTCGGACTCCGCACTGACCTGACAGGCCGAGACATGTTCGCTGTCGAAACAGGACCGAGTCGAGAAGCCAAGGACCAGGACCCCCCCCACCCCGCGCGCTCGGCGCCCCACCCCCCCCGAACTTCGGCCGATGGGGCCGCTGCCGCCGAACCCCGAGCTGCTGGCTTCTCAAACTCCGCCGCTCCTTGGTTCAGGGCCTCTTGATCAGACGAGCCCCCCGCTCCCCCGTCTCTTCAAAATGGATGAATCAAACCAGCCGAAAATGCGCCAAAGCCGCTGTGCAACCGAACGCACTAGGGCATATGCGCTCCGCCCTAACCCGCCCGCTCATTGGCGATTCGTGCCAGATGCGCCCAGCTCATTAGTTCATTTGAATCATCACGTTTCCACGACCCCGCCTTGCTCCCTGATAGGCTCCGCCTACACCGTGGGGTCCTATTAGTCAAGATGTTCTGAGAGCGCACGGCCGCAAAACAAAAATGGTCGCTGCTCGGTCCGCCCCCTGGGTTTCACTCCCGAGTTGCAGATTCGCCTTAGGTCGCAACTTGGAACAACTAGAAAATACAATTTATACAGGGTTCAGCATCACCCAGTGTTAATTTAATGGTGTTTCATTTCGCTTGTCTTGATCGTCGAGAAACTCAGAAAAGAGCGAAACCTGCGGAATAGACAGCAGATTCGACACTAAGGGGCTGCTTCAAAATTGGAGGGAAATTCCATAGGTTCAAAAAATTTGACCTTACATCCCCAAGCCCCACCCCCTAGCTTCAGCACTAGCCCTCAGGGGCCCAATCACGCAACTGGAGTAAAGAGACAGGATCATAACCAAGGAATAATCACCCTCAGTTTCTACGCCTCTTCTCCATTCTGTACTTTGAGACCCACTTCAGGGTCGTTTAAAGTCCCAGTACCGGATTAGGCTCATGAGCTCTGGGGTCACAGGGTGTCACGGCTTGAATCTCAGGTCCACCACTAAATAGTTGCATAACTTTCCCTGTCTATGCGTCAATAGTCTCACCCGTAAAATGGGTAATAATAGTACCTAAATCTTAGGGTTATTATTAGGATTAAATGAGTTGATACATGAAAAGCATTCAGGACAGTCTCTGGCACACAGTAAATCTTATGTGTTTGCTAAATTCCATCTTTAAATGATGAACTAAGGAAGAGATAGGTCAAGACTCTTTTAAGTCAAATAACTGAGCGTAACTCATATCATTAAATTTAAATCTGTGAACATTTGTTGGTTGCCCAAAACTCTTAAGAGGCTGAGCTCAGCATTCCTATGGGAACAGCTAAGGCTTTCCTCACTATTTTGAATAGACGCCAATCCTTGCCACAGGCAGCTTGTTAACCAATTGAAGATATATTCCCCTAAGCCAAAAACAAAAACAAATACCACTATCTGCCTCCTGAAAGTGTACCCCTGTATAATCTGCTTTCTCCAAGGAGAGCACATTCTACCAGTGAAGACTTAAACAGTTATCTTTTGCTCCTTCTATGTTATTCTACTTTCTCTCCCCCAAATATGTTTTGACTAAGTGTATTATCATCCAGATTACTGTCAGAATGCCAAGGCAGAGACTGGGGTGGTGTAGGAATCACTGAGTGGCTTTGTTGGAGGCTGTTTCATTAGGAAAATTTTCTATTATTTTAGCAAATATCATTATTTGGTATTGAGATACGAGGCAGAGGAATTCTTTTTAGTCATTTGTTAGGTAATGAATGGAATTGGCCGTAGTCAGCAAGTCCAGGCAAGGGGAAGGTTCAGAACAGGTCTTCCAGGCTTTGGCCTGGGAGTTAAAGGCCAACATGCAGATGGCCACTGAATGAAGGTCCTCCCCCTTCCAAGGTGTGTGTCCTACCCGACCTCTCTGCTCACATGAGCTTCGGCTGACACCTTCCCTCCATTTGCTCATTTATTCACTTGGTATTTCAATAAATGATGTCTCTTAGGAAGGAAATAACTTAAGACTTTAACTTTCCGTTTACTTTTTAGTGGACACGTACAGAACTATGCCTAAAAGAGCCCTAGCACTGCTGCCCTGGCTGCCAAGAGAACCTGGAATGCATACTCCAAGGTCAGTTCCCTCTGTCTAGCCCATCCTCAAATAATCTGACTACAGCATCTGTCTCAACCACAGCCAGTTTGTTAGGAACTGGAAAAAGACACTGGTCATCTGGTAGAGTAAATTTTAGAAGTACTGCTGGATAACTCTGAAGGAACAATATACTACTGTACTTAAACTTTGAGAAACTATGAAAACAAAAAAAGCTCATGACTAACAAGACAGAAAAGGCAGAGTTGTTCCCTTTCCCTGGAAATTAAATCTAATGGCCCTTTTAACCTAATCCTTAATTTCCCCCATGATTTTAGCTATGTTTTGAGAAGTAGATTTTTTCCTTCTCTCTTGTGTGCATTAAAAGACAACTGAGTGGAAATGCCTGTGTGGTAAGGCTGATAAATTTTCCACATCTCTGTGGAAGAAGACCCGTTTCCTTCCAGGGCTATGCTACAGCAGCAGGGAGTATTATGAAAATCTTTGAGCACTTTGTGTGAGGCACTTTTAGCTATGTGAGCTGATGAAAGTCAACCAATCAGGTCTAAACACAGACACATGCCAGAGCCCCTACCTGCCTTTGAAGACCCTACCAGGAAGTTAAAGAAAGCTTCTTCCAGTTTTTTAATTTTTATTTTATTTTGGTTTTTACCTCTACCTCCAACCTGCTGGCTCTCTCTGCCTTTCCATTCTCAGAAGAAAGGATGGGGCAAAAGAGTCTTTGGTTGGCCTCTCTAAGACCCCCAGAGACTGAGCAGCCTGCTTGGTGATAACCTTTGGGTTTAGTAGGGATAATCCCTTGTCCTCTGGTCACAGGCCAGAAAGGTGGTACCAAAGTCAATTTAAACTTTCAAACTCATTTGCTTCAACACAATTCTTTCTGCTCCAGGCTTCCATCTTCCCCTCTACTTTAAAAAATGTTAAGAACTAAGTTTAGGTGAATTACTGCTACTAAAAAAGTAATGATATACAACTTGACGTCCAGGTTAAATTGAAGGAAAAAAAAGACTAATACTTGCTGTTTTTCTTAATACCAGTAAAATCCACAGGAGACTTGTCATTGTAACACTGAAGCAGACACAGCTTTATTCATCTAAACCACCCATGAATACTATTATGTGAACATTGCTGAAAAAGGAGGCCCCGAGGTGTAACAAAGAGTACTTACTATACCTGTAAGCAAGCATATCTGTTTCTTCTGAGACTAAGCTCCATGATTTACTACCCAGGTGACTTTCAGCAAGTTTCAAACTCTACCTCAGAGCCTTCATCTGTAAAGCAGGGATAATTACATTGGCCTTTGCCTACTTCACAAGGTTGGCATAATGATGAGAAAAAAAAGACTCGCGTGCGAAAGTAAGTTTATACAATATGGAGCACCGTGGGAAGTAGAAGGGGATCACATTGCCTTCACTGAAGGAAAAACCCAAACTTAAACAGCTGGGGTATTCCTCCAGACCATAACTGTCCCTGAACACTGGGGACAAAGGTAACAAAGACTACTCACAGATCAGATGGAGAAAAGGAGGCAGTATGCTACTTCCTAACTATTCCTAGGAGAATTTATCTACTCCAACCATCACTGATAGAGGTGTGATTCCACTATCGCCAGCCACTCTGCCTTTTCAGGATTCCAGCCCAGCATCCATAACCGCCTAACAGACATTTCCACTGGGATGCCCACAAGCTCAATTTATGTATGCACAACTCATCATCTTCCCTACCCACCTCCTGTTCCTGACTCCCCCATTCTGTAAGCAGCATCATCTTCCTCCTAGTCACCTGAGCTCAAATCCTTGGTGCTGCTACCATCTTTACCACCATGCCTCATTTTCAGTCTTCAACATGGAAATGTCTTGATTTTTCTTCATCCCATTTCTCCAATACTTTTTTCACTTTCCACTTCCACTCTGACCATTGATATTTAAGCTGCCGTACAGACTTTTTCTTTCCCTTTTCTGTAATCTGTGCTAGACACAACAGATAACACTATCTTCCTAAAGCACTGCTTTCATTATGTCATTCTCATATTCACATTTTCAATAACCACACAGCCTCCATAATAAACACCTTATTCTAGGGTTTAAGCTATCACCTGAGAAATTTCTCACCACAAATATAACATTACTTAAAATCTTTCCATGAACTTGAACAAATATTTGCAACACATGACAGATGTATTTGCAATATATTTGCAATATCCTTAATATATAGAGAGCTTTTATAAAATCACTAAAAGACCAAAAATAAAAACAGACATAAGATACAAATAGGTGACTCATAGAAGGAATAAAAAATATCAAAACATAAAAATATGTTCACTCATAAGAAAAAGACAAGAAAAACAAAATAACTTTTTTTTTTTTTACTTTTACTATTGGTAAAAATTGAACACAGTCTTATTAAGGGTATGGGGAACCTAGCCCCTCATACTCTTATTAGTGGGAGTATATATTGGTACACAAATTTTGGAGGGAGATTGACACTGTATTTTAACTTAAAGAGTATATACCCTTTGACTCACTTCCAGGAATTCCTAAAGAAGTTTTCACACAACTTCATAAGTATAAAAAGATGTTAATTTGTAGTAACTATTTGCAATAGAGAAAACATCTTTTAATAGATTGGTTACATATTATGATATATCCATACAATGGAATCCTATGCAGTGATTAAAAAGAATGAGGTAGAACTGTATGTGGGAAGATTACAAGACACATTAAAAAGAAAAAAACAAATTCCAGGAAGCCGTATACCAGCCTGCTTTTGTTTTTAAAAAACACGGGGGGGGGGGGGGTTGCACAGAGTTGGGACTATACACAGAGTGTAGAGAAAAATCTGTGAGAATATTCAAAATCTTTTATGCTATCTTTGAGAGGGGAAATTACAGGAAAATTCAACCTCCTTTTTAAAAATGTCTGTACTATTTTAATTTAAAAAATTATGTTTAGTCTCAGCCCTACTACCAACTAGCTCTGTGATCCTGGGCAGGTTCCTTAACTGCTCTACGCCTCATTTTTCCCATCTGTGGAAAGCAGAATAATGGCCTCCCCAAAGATGTCCACATCCTAATTCCTGGAACCTGTGAACATGTGTGGTTGTCGATCAGCTGACCCTGAGATGGTGAGATACCTAGATTATCCAGGGGATCCAGTATAATCACAAGATTCCTTAAAAGTGTAAGAGGGAACTCTCTAAGTTTGAAACTAAAAAAATAAACCATGAGCTGAAGACAACATGAAAGTTGAAATGAGAAAATTCATAGAACTGAAAAATTATTATAATATTGCATACCAAAATTTGTTGGGATATTGCTATAGCTGTATTTAAAAGGGAAAATTTACAGCTGTAAATATAAATGTTAAGAAAGAAGACATGCAGATAATGAATAAAATGTTCATCCTTATTAAGAATTTAGTAAAAAAAAGAAACCACGAAGGAAGGGAATGATAAAAATAGAAAATAAAGAAATATATGGTTGTGAGATTTATACATTATATTTGATGTAGTTATAGTTCATTGTCTATACTGTATACTATTGCATTATGTAAATATGATACATTTTTATTCATAACTCTTGCGATGAACATTTGTCTTGTTTGCACTTGTAGCTAAAAGACTAATGCTGCTATAAACTTGAGTATCCATCCATCTCTTAGAGTATGTAAACATATATATCTATTGGATTACATCCTCTTCTCAAAACACATGCCTCTTGCTCAATTTGGTATATTTCAATTTGTAGAAGTCCTTATATATTCTGGAACAAAGTATTTTATTGGTTGTGAGTATTACATGTTTTGCAAATATCTTCTTCCACCTTTAAAATGATCTTTTACATTCTTATTGGTCTCTTGAAAAAAGTCATTGATTTGAATGTAGTTTAATTGTACATATGTCAGTTTTCTTTGAATGGCTGTATAGGTTCAATAACACTTTCAGCAAAATTTAAAAAAAAAAGTGTAAGAGGGAGGCAGGAAAGGTCAAAGTGATGAGATGTGAGAAGGACTCCACCAGCCACTGCTAGCTTTGAAGATGGAGGAAGGGGCCATGAGCCAAGCAATGAAGGTGGCTCTAGAAGCTGGAAAAGGCAAGAAAACGATTCTCCTCTAGAGCCTCCAGAGAGAAACACAGCCCTGTTGATAGGGCTTTGTTTTAGTCCAGTGAGATGAGTGTTGGATTTCTAGCCTACAGTACTGTAAAATAATTATTTTGTGCTGTTTTAAGAAACAATAAGGGAAAAAAATTAAGCTTAAAAAAAATCCTTTAATAGTTTCTCACTGCAAGATCAAGTCCATATGCCTCAGAATGACATACAACGCTCCTTAATATGGCCCTATTGGCAACCTAATTTTGTCACCTCTATCCTACAGGCCCCCTCCCACCCCACAAGCTCTAGCCACAGTGAACACCCACTGTTCTCTGAGCAAGGCCTACTGTTTGTTGCATGTCCCCATGCTTCTGTTCACCTTTTGTCTGTCTGAAATACATTTCTTCCTGGTGTCCTCCAGTAGGCGAACTCTTATTTACGTTCCCTCTCGTCCATGAGGACTTCCCTGACCTCTCTCCTTGTTCTTCATCACTATAAGAATAAAGGCTCAGTACCCAGTGCACTGAGATGCAATTTATGTCTGTCTCTCTTCTGGACTGCTCTTCTGGATAGGGACCATTTCTTCTCCAACTAATAAAGTACCTGGTACATGATATGTATACACTATTATTAAGCAATGACCTCTCAATCAATACCTGTCAACAAGCTTTCTCACCTTACTTCCCACTGCTCCACAACATGAACCCCTTGGTCTACTGGCTACTTCCTGAGCCTGCCCAAGAATTCTAAACTCTCTTCTTCCTAACTTGAAATGCTATGCCGTCCCTTACTCAATTTTTATCCAACTCAGGTCCTACTTCTCTTTAAGAGACCTTCCTTGACCTCCTTCTCCTTTGAAGTTCTATGGCATATGGGTTTACATCTCCCACATCTCCTACTGCAATACTGGATACACAAGAGGTGTTATCATCAAAAGTGTTTTCTTTAAATGTGAATACAATTATGCAAAACCAGTCTTTGCATTAAAAAACAGGCTGAAGGGAAATTTTTCAAAATGTAAACAGAGGTTTTGTTTGGTTTGTGGGGCTATGGGTGATTTGGATTTTTCCTTTTTTCTCCATTTTACTTAGTGAGGTGGTTTGTAATCTTTCATTATAAAAGTATTAGAAAATTTTTATACCCCTTTAATAAATTCTCTTTATTTCCACCATACTGAAAATTTATTATATGAAAAGACTTCAAGATGTCACCACCAAAATACACACGTACAAAATAGAAGGCAGTATAGAGTAGTAAAGGGTCCTGTTTCTGGAGTCACTGCTTAGGGTTAAAAATTGCAGTTTTGCTACCTGCTGCCTAACCTTGAGCAGTCGTAATTTTTGATGCCTCAGTTTCTACATATACCTATCTCATAGGGTCATTGTGAAAATAAAATAACCCATGTGAAGTGCTCAGGAGAGTATTTACAACTCAGATGTTAGCTACTGGCAACTGTTGAAAATGGAATGGCTGTTAAAATCCCTGCACTTGCCAGCAAGAGAGTTAATATTCAAAATTTAATGACAGTCCTGTGAGTAAAGCTGAAAGAGGTGGGATAGGAGAACGTATGACACCAGAGGTAAAGATAGATGATAAAGACTGGGACTGTATAACAGCAAAAACTGGAGTGGCCAATGACTGTTACTAAATATACAAATATAAAAATGGTTTTCCATGTGGGAAAGCAAATGAATGTCAACCATGTAGAAATTTGAAAAGGGGATGGTATTCAGGAAAAAACATAATCAAAGCAAACTGGAGTCTATGGTCAACAGTAACATTGTAATATACCTCCATTAAATGTAACAAAGGCAATATGCCAATGCTAAATGTATATGAGAGGGGGATATAGGGGAGGAATATGGGATTCTTGGTAGTGGTGTTATTTGCTGTCCTTACTAGTATATTGTATTGTATGACATGTTATTTTTCTTTTATCATTTTTTTCTTATTGCTAAAAAAAATTTTTTTTCTTGTAGTAATCAGTATGTTCAAGTGCTGATTGTGGTGATAAATGTACAACTTTATGATGATACCATGAACAACTGACTGTACACTGTGGATAAATGTATGGTATGAGAATATAACTCTATAAAATTGTAGGAAAATATATATATAGGAGTAAAAGTGTTGGAGAAAACATGGTGAGAGGGATGATGCCTCACCAATATGGACTAACTACAATGTTTAAACTCAGAACTGAATCTTAGAACATAGCCTAACGTGGACATAATAATTGTAATAGTCCCTAGACTGTAAGCTCTTACAGCAGTTAACTCTATCCCTGAATTGTAATGCCTATCTCTAAACTTTGAGATGCTGATCCCCTAGCGTATAACCTGATTGGTCTCTGGAACAATGCATATCTCTGAGACACCTGAAACTCAGAGCTAGAGCTCGGCAGATATGAACGTCAGTATTAGTGCATACAGCCACTGTCAAAAAAAAAAAAAGAAAAAAAAAAAAGCTGAAGAAGAGCCCAGACTTCAATTAGTGACATGAATGAAGCAGGTCTGGTTAAGACCAGGGCAAGCCAGGCCAAAGGGTAAAGGTTGAAACTGATTGTGTTTTAAAACTTCAACTTCCATATGAGACCAAGGGAATAGATATCTATTTGGTACAGGATCTAAATTTTCTAAATGGTACAACTCTACAGTCCATTTGTTCAAACACCACAATTGCGTGGAACTTTGAATAGGAAGTGAGATATGGTAGGTTAGTATAGGCTGGAGTGAAATAGTGACACATCCCAGAGTAATTTGGGCATATAATAAAAAATATATTTACAGCCTCCCCATCCCCATCCCCGAGGATCTGGGGGAAGGTGCGGATGTGTTGGACATCCTCACCTGCACTGGTGTTGATATTGTCACAAACATTGGGACTGGCGGTTTGAAGTGGTGAGCCCTCGAGCATGGGACTTGCCCTTATGAAGCTCATTACCACAAAGGAGAGTCTAAACTTGCACGTAATGGTACCTAAGAGTCTCCCCCTGAGTACCTCTTTGTTGCTCAGATGTGGCCCTCTCTCTCTCTAACTGAGCCATCTCGACAGGTGAACTCGCTGCCCTCCCCACTACGTGGGACCCGACTCCCAGGGGTGTAAATCTCCCTGGCAATGCAGAATATGACTCCCGGCGATGAATGTGGACCTGGCATCGTGGGACTGAGAGTATCTTCTTGACCAAAAGGGGGATGCAAAATGAGACGAAATAGTTTCAGTGGCTGAGAGATTTCAAATGGAGTCGAGAGGTCATTCTGGTGGACATTCTTACGCACTATATAGATAACACCTCTTAGGTTTTAATGTATTGGAATGGCTAGAAGTAAATACCTGAAACTACCAAACTCCAACCCAGCAGTCTGGACTCCTGAAGACAATTATAGAATAATGTAGATTACAAGGGGTGACTGTGATTGTGAAGACCTTGTGGATCACACCCCCTTTATCTAGTGTATGGATGAGTAGAGGAATGGGGATAAAAACTAAAGGACAAATGGGGTGGGATGGGGGGATGATTTGGGTGTTCTTTTTTCACTTTTAATTTTTATTCTTGTTCTGGTTCTTTCTGATGTAAGGAAAATGTTCAGAGATAGATTGTGGTGATGAATGCATAACTATGTTATCATATTGTGGACAGTGGATTGTATACCATGGATGATTGTATGGTGTGTGAATGTATTTCAATAAAGCTGAAGTTAATAAAAGAAAAAAATTAATGACAGTCACTGGACCTAGGTGACCCATCTTAGTAAGCGGAACTCATCAATGAATCATCTTTTAGGACATGTCTGTATTGCATGCTCTTCACACTGCACGTACTTTGTCCCAAAATTTAATTACATGCATGTCTCTATCCTACACCTGAATATGATCTCAAAAGCTATCTAACACAAACCAAGAGTTTCAAACCCAAAATGGATCAGTTCTGCATCTCTGAAAGTCTGGGTTTATTTTCTAAAACAGGTTTTTTAGGCCAAATGTGTTCCAGAAACCTAAGTGAATCATAAGACTTGCAGTTATGTCTTGGCTTTCCTGCAAATTCAACCGGCTGTCCTTCCATCAGTCAAATTTTGAAACATCTGTTCCCTCAAGCATAAAATGGGAAGAACTATTCTGTTGCCTTCTTACTTCAAAGCTAGTGTAAGCAGCATACCCAACTCAAGATCTAAGTTCTATACAAAATCAATGCTACTGGGGTGCCCTGCTCATCCCTCAATAAATAATAAAATGCCTATTTCATCTTCTTCCTCTTCCTATCTGCTTTCCTCTTTATTCCCATTAACATGTAATTGGTTCCCAATCAGATGAACTTTGAGTGTGAATCAAGGGAAGCCTGAAGAAAAGGTATCAAAAACAGAACCAACACATAGTAAAATACTAGTAAGGGTAATTTTATACAGAAACTGCAGGTAAAACAAGAGAATTTGAATTATGCTTGAAAGCCAAAGAGAAGGCAAGATTTTCGTAACAACGAAGATCATGTATAGATATATTTCCAAAAGTCTCTGTGTTTACGGCAGAATCAAAAATAAATGTAGAATTATTTCCAACATTATTTTCTAGTAGCTTCCTACCTATTTCAACTGGCAACTTTGATGGCTAACTTAGTGATAAGAGATGAGTCACTTATATAGCTGAGGAATCTTTGTATTCATAGTGAACAAAGAGGGGTGGAGGGGAAAAGGGCACTGAGTTTCATTTCCCTGGACAATCTGGTAAAATTCTGGATTTTATAGAATACCATGGAGATGTTTTACATCCTCTAACTATGGCCTTAGATCATGTCCTAAAAGCTGGCCATTGCCTACAAAAGGACAAGGACTGGAAGGAAAAGCATCATGCTACATGGGACAGTGTCCTGAGGACAGAAGACAGGCTACTTAAAGTTAAATCTGGGGATAATAGGAAAAAATAAGGAACCCAATCATACCTTAACAATAGGTACAGAAAGTGAATTAGAGAATTCCTCTTGGAGTAATTTTGGCTCATTCATAGTGATAAAGAACAAACCATTACTTACTGCTGAGGGGTCTTCCCTGCATCTATGGTCTCTCTCCCTGCTTATTGGTCACTCAGCTATTCTGTTCAAAGTAGAAAGCAAAGGCAGTCATGATCCCATAGCTCTGTTCTCAGCCCCCTCCTCTGGTCCCTCAGAACACTCTTCAGGGAATACAAATGTTTTCCTTTTGGTTAGAGACCAGCTGAGAGGTTGGAGAGGCACCTTGTTTCAAATACAGAAACTTCTCTAGGGAAGGGCTACAAAAATATCTATGTTCTCAACAATTTTACCAAGGAGGTAGCATCCAAATGATGGAATTTCTTTAGTATAAACACACTTGCAATCAGATTTTCTTCTTCCTTATCTGAATCGCTTTCTCTTTCTTTTCTTTATGGATAAAGGGATGAAGAATTAATTATATTTCCATTCCCTCTTCAAGTAGTTTCAGGTCTACAATGTTCACAAATTGGGAGAGAAAATCCAGAAGGGCTGGCAGATCAGCCTCTAAAATGCTTGAAACACAGATAAATCCTGAGTCAGCAAATGGGAAGAGAAAGAATATTTAATTTATTAAAATGGTCACATTTCTAAGCAGTATTTGGCTTGTTACATCAAATACTGAATTGGGACTAGGTAATTGAATCTTGGCAATTGGAACTAGTAAATTAACAGATAAAGAGAGTAATATTTACCTTTATTTTTTTTTAATCATTTTATTGAGATATATTCACATACCATGCAGTCATACAAAACAAATTGTACTTTCGATTGTTTACAGTACCATTACATAGTTGTACATTCATCACCTAAATCAATCCCTGACACCTTCATTAGCACACACACAAAAATAACAAGAATAATAATTAGAGTGAAAAAGAGCAATTGAAGTAAAAAAGAACACTGGGTACCTTTGTCTGTTTGTTTCCTTCCCCTACTTTTCTACACATCCATCCATAAAGTAGACAAAGTGGAGTTTGGTCCTTATGGCTTTCCCAATCCCATTGTCACCCCTCATAAGCTACATCTTTATACAACTGTCTTCGAGATTCATGGGTTCTGGGTTGTAGTTTGATAGTTTCAGGTATCCACCACCAGCTACCCCAATTCTTTAGAGCCTAAAAAGGGTTGTCTAAAGTGTGCGTAAGAGTGCCCACCAGAGTGATCTCTCGGCTAGTTTTGGAATCTCTCTGCCACTGAAGCTTATTTCATTTCCTTTCACATCCCCTTTTGGTCAAGAAGATGTTCTCTGTCCCACGATGCCGGGTCTACATTCCTCCCCGGGAGTCATATTCCACGTTGCCAGGGAGATTCACTCCCCTGGGTGTCTGATCCCACGTAGGGGGGAGGGCAGTGATTTCACCTTTCAAGTTGGCTTAGCCAGAGAGAGAGGGCCACATCTGAGCAACAAAGAGGCATTCAGGAGGAGACTCTTAGGCACAAACATAGGGAGGCCTAGCCTCTTCTTTGCAGCAACCGTCTTCCCAAGGGTAAAACTTATGGTAGAGGGCTCAACCCATCAAACCACCAGTCCCCTATGTCTGTGGTCATGTTAGCAACCATGGAGGTGGGGTAGGTGAATACCCCTGCATTCTCCACAGGCTCCTCAAGGGGGCACTACATCTTGTTTTTTTTCCTTGTTTTTCTTTTTTTTTAACTTTCCCTTCTTTTTTAAATCAACTGTATGAAAAAAAAAGTTAAAAAGAAAACAAACATACAATAAAAGAACATTTCAAAGAGACCATAACAAGGGAGTAAGAAAAAGACAACTAACCTAAGATAACTGCTTAACTTCCAACATGTTCCTACTTTACCCCAAGAAAGTCACATAATATAGCAACCTTTCTGTGAACTTGTTCCTACTATATCCATCAGAAATTAACAGACCATAGTCATTCCTGGGCATCCCCAGAACGTTAAATAGCTTATCTGTTCTTCTTGGATTATTGTTCCCCCTTCCTTAATTGCTCTCTATTGCTAGTTCCCCTACATTCTACATTATAAACCATTTGTTTTACATTTTTCAAAGTTCACATTAGTGGTAGCATATAATATTTCTCTTTTTGTGCCTGGCTTATTTCACTCAGCATTATGTCTTCAAGGTTCATCCATGTTGTCATATGTTTCACCAGATCATTCCTTCTTACTGCCGCGTAGTATTCCATCGTGTGTATATACCACATTTTATTTATCCACTCATCTGTTGAAGGACATTTGGGTTGTTTCCATCTCTTGGCAATTGTGAATAATGCTGCTATGAACATTGGCGTGCAGATATCTGTTCGTGTCACTGCTTTCCGATCTTCCGGGTATATACCGAGAAGTGTAATCGCTGGATCGAATGGTAGCTCTATATCTAGTTGTCTAAGGAACTGCCAGACTGACTTCCAGAGTGGCTGAACCATTATACAGTCCCACCAACAATGAATAAGAGTTCCAATTTCTCCACATCCCCTCCAGCATTTGTAGTTTCCTGTTTGTTTAATGGCAGCCATTCTAACCGGTGTTAGATGGTATCTCATTGTGGTCTTAATTTGCATCTCTCTAATAGCTAGTGAAGCTGAACATTTTTTCATGTGTTTCTTGGCCATTTGTATTTCCTCTTCAGAGAACTGTCTTTTCATATCTTTTGCCCATTTTATAATTGGGCTGTCTGTACTATTGTCATTGAGTTGTAGGATTTCTTTGTATATGCAAGATATCAGTCTTTTGTCAGATACATGGTTTCCAAAAATTTTTTCCCATTGAGTTGGCTGCCTCTTTACCTTTTTGAGAAATTCCTTTGACGTGCAGAAACTTCTAAGCTTGAGGAGTTCCCATTTATCTATTTTCTCTTTTGTTGCTTGTGCTTTGGGTGTAAAGTCTAGGAAGTGGCCGCCTAATACAAGGTCTTGAAGATGTTTTCCTACATTATCTTCTAGGAGTTTTATGGTACTTCCTTTTATATTGAGATCTTTGGTCCATTTTGAGTTAATTTTTGTGTAGGGGGTGAGGTAGGGGTCCTCTTTCATTCTTTTGGATATGGATATCCAACTCTCCCAGCCCCATTTGTTGAAAAGACCATTATGGCTCAGTTCAGTGACTTTGGGGGCCTTATCAAAGATCAGTCAGCCATAGATCTGAGGGTCTATCTCTGAATTCTCAATTCGATTCCATTGATCTATATGTCTATCTTTGTGCCAGTACCATGCTGTTTTGGCAACTGTGGCTTTATAATAAGCTTCAAAGTCAGGGAGTGTAAGTCCTCCCACTTCGTTTTTCTTTTTTAGAGTGTCTTTGGCAATTCGAGGCATCTTCCCTTTCCAAATAAATTTGATAACTAGCTTTTCCAAGTCTGCAAAGTAGGTTGTTGGAATTTTGATTGGGATTGCATTGAATCTGTAGATGAGTTTGGGTAGAATTGACATCTTAATGACATTTAGCCTTCCTATCCATGAACATGGAATATTTTTCCATCTTTTAAGGTCCCCTTCTATTTCTTTTAGTAGAGTTATGTAGTTTTCTTTGTATAGGTCTTTTACATCTTTGGTTAAGTTTATTCCTAGGTACTTGATTTTTTTAGTTGCTATTGAAAATGGTATCTTTTTCTTGAGTGTCTCTTCAGTTTGTTCATTTCTAGCATATAGAAACATTACTGACTTATGCGCATTAATCTTGTATCCCGCTACTTTGCTAAATTTGTTTATTAGCTCTAGTAGGTGTATCGTTGATTTCTCAGGGTTTTCTAAATATAAGATCATATCATCTGCAAACAATGACAGTTTTACTTCTTCTTTTCCAATTTGGATGCCTTTTATTTCTTTGTCTTGCCGGATTGCCCTGGCTAGCACTTCCAGCACAATGTTGAATAACAGTGGTGACAGCGGGCATCCTTGTCTTGTTCCTGATCTTAGAGGGAAGGCTTTCAGTCTCTCACCATTGAGTACTATGCTGGCTGTGGGTTTTTCATATATGCTCTTTATCATGTTGAGGAAGTTTCCTTCAATTCCTACCTTTTGAAGTGTTTTTATCAAAAAGGGATGTTGGATTTTGTCAAATGCTTTTTCAGCATCTATTGAGATGATCAATTGATTTTTCCCTTTCGAGTTTTTAATGTGTTGTAATACATTGATTGTTTTTCTTATGTTGAACCATCCTTGCATGCCTGGAATGAACCCCACTTGGTCATGGTGTATGATTTTTTTAATGTGTCTTTGGATTCGATTTGCAAGTATTTTGTTGAGGATTTTTGCATCTATATTCATTAGGGAGATTGGCCAGTAGTTTTCCTTTTTTGTAGCATCTTTGCCTGGTTTTGCTATTAGATTGATGTTAGCTTCATAAAATGAGTTAGGTAGTGTTCCATTTTTTTCAATGTTTTGAAAGAGTTTGAGTAAGATTGGTGTCAGTTCTTTCTGGAAAGTTTGGTAGAATTCCCCTGTGAAGCCATCTGGCCCTGGGCATTTATTTGTGGGAAGATTTTTGATGACTGATTGGATCTCTTTGCTTGTGATGGGTTGGTTGAGGTCTTCTATTTCTTCTCTGGTCAGTCTAGGTTGTTCATATGTTTCCAGGAAATTGTCCATTTCCTCTACATTATCCAGTTTGTTGCCATACAGTTGTTCATAATATCCTCTTATAATTTTTTTAATTTCTTCAGGATCTGCAGTTATGTCACCTTTTTCATTCATTATTTTGTTTATATGGGTCTTCTCTCTTTTTGATTTTGTCAGTCTAGCTAGGGGCTTGTCAATCTTGTTGATCTTCTCAAAGAACCAACTTTTGGTGATATTTATCCTCTCTATTGTTTTTTTGTTCTCTATGTCATTTATTTCTGCTTTAATCCTTGTTATTTCTTTTCTTGTACTTGGTTTAGGATTGGTTTGCTGTTCATTTTCTAGCTTCTTCAGTTGATCCATTAGTTCTTTGATTTTGGCTCTTTCTTCCTTTTTAATATATGCGTTTAGTGCTATAAATTTCCCCCTTAGCACTGCTTTTGCTGCATCCCATAGGTTTTGGTATGTTGTATTCTCATTTTCATTCGTCTCTATATATTTAGCAATTTCTCTTGCTATTTCTTCTTTAACCCACTGATTGTTTAGGAGTGTGTTGTTTAACCTCCAGGTATTTGTGAATTTTCTAAGTC
The DNA here is from genome assembly GCF_015220235.1 of Choloepus didactylus. Classification (NCBI taxonomy): domain Eukaryota; kingdom Metazoa; phylum Chordata; class Mammalia; order Pilosa; family Megalonychidae; genus Choloepus; species Choloepus didactylus. The sequence continues at coordinate 54,785,362 of NC_051308.1, read as the reverse complement.
TCTGATGGTTATTGACTTCTAATTGTATTCCATTGTGGTCAGAGAATGTGCTTTGAATAATTTCAATCTTTTTAAATTTATTGAGGCTTGTTTTATGTCCCAGCATATGATCTATTCTGGAGAAAGTTCCATGAGCACTAGAAAAGTATGTGTATCCTGGTGATTTGGGATGTAATGTCGTGTATATGTCTGTTAAATCTAATTCATTTATCAGATTGTTTAGGTTTTCAATTTCCTTATTGGTCTTCTGTCTGGTTGATCTATCTATAGGAGAGAGTGATGTGTTGAAGTCTCCCACAATTATTGTGGAAACATCAATTGCTTCCTTTAGTTTTGCCAGTGTTTCTCTCATGTATTTTGTGGCACCTTGATTGGGTGCATAGACATTTACGATTGTTATTTCTTCTTGCTGAATTGCCCCTTTTATTAGTATGTAGTGGCCTTCTTTGTCTCTCAAAACATCCCTGCATTTGAAGTCTATTTTATCTGAGATTAATATTGCTACACCTGCTTTCTTTTGGCTGTGGCTTGCATGAAATATTTTTTTCCATCCTTTCACTTTCAGTTTCTTTGTGTCCCTGTGTCTAAGATGAGTCTCTTGTATGCAACATATTGATGGTTCATTTTTTTTGATCCATTCTGTGAATCTATATCTTTTAATTGGGGAGTTTAATCCATTTACATTCAACGTTAAAACCGTGAAGGCATTTCTTGAATCGGCCATCTTATCCTTTGGTTTATGTTTGCCATATTTTTCCCTCTCTCTATTAATATCCTTTATTGTACCCATACCGAATCTCTTTAGTACTGAACCTTTCTCCAAGTCTCCCTGTCCTTTCTTTGTTTCTGTGTCTGTAGGGCTCCCTTTAGTATCTCCAGTAGGGCAGGTCTCTTGTTAGCAAATTCTCTCAGCATTTGTTTGTCTGTGAAAAATTTAAGCTCTCCCTCAAATTTGAAGGAGAGCTTTGCTGGATAAAGTATTCTTGGCTGGAAATGTTTCTCACTCAGAATTTTAAATATATCGTGCCACTGCCTTCTCGCCTCCATGATGGCTGCTGAGTAGTCACTGCTTAGTCTTATGCTGTTTCCTTTGTATGTGGTGAATTGCTTTTCTCTTGCTGCTTTCAGAACTTGCTCCTTCTCTTCCGTGTTTGACAGTGTGATCAGAATATGTCTCGGAGTGGGTTTATTTGGATTTATTCTATTTGGAGTTTGCTGAGCATTTATGATTTGTGTATTTATGTTGTTTAGAAGATTTGGGAAGTTTTCCCCAACAATTTCTTTGAATACTCTTCCTAGACCTTTACCCTTTTCTTCCCCTTCTGGGACACCAATGAGTCTTATATTCAGACGTTTCATATTATCTATCATATCCCTGAGGTCCATTTCGATTTTTTCAATTTTTTTCCCCATTCTTTCTTTTATGCTTTCATTTTCCATTCTGTCATCTTCCAGGTCACTGATTCGTTGTTCAACTTCCTCTAGTCTTGTACTATGAGTGTGTAGAATCTTTTTAATTTGGTCAACAGTTTCTTTAATTTCCATAAGATCATCCATTTTTTTATTTAGTCTTGCAATGTCTTCTTTATGCTCTTCTAGAGTCTTCTTGATTTCCTTCATATCCCGTACTATGGTCTCATTGTTCATCTTTAGTTCTTTGAGTAGCTGCTCTAGGTGCTGTGTCTCTTCTGGTCTTTTGGTTTGGGTGCTTGGGCTTGGGTTATCCATATCGTCTGGTTTTTTCATATGCTTTATAATTTTCTGTTGTTTTTGGCCTCATGGCATTTGCTGAACTTGATAGGGTTCTTTTAGGGTTTGTAGACCTATTGAAGTCCTTATCTCTAATTTATCAGATCTACAGCTTCGTGGAGTACACTTTCTCTAACTAACCAGCAGGTGGCGTCCACGAGCCACCTGTTCTCCACAAGCCAGTTCTCCCCTGCTTAGCCTTTTTGGTGAGTGGGGGAGTGAGTCTTGTGGGGCCCAATTGGTGTACCAAGCTTGCGTGTGTAGTTGGTATTGCCTGCCCTGTATGTGGGGCGTGTTTCTGGGCAGTCGGGGAGGGGGGGTGGCCCTAACAATCAAATCTCCCTGATGATCCTAGAGTTTTAAAGCTGCTGCAATAGTCTAATCCTTCAGTTCAGTCCTGCCACAGTTTGTCTCTGCCACTGACCCACAAGTCTTTGGTATTGGCGTATGGCTTCTGAGACTTGCAAGTGGGCCCCTCTTCCAGGCCGTGCACCCCGGGTCCTCTGTTGAGGGATGACTGTGCTATGTCACAGGTGAGTGCCGTCCCCCCAGGGCAGTTCTGGGCTGCTGGGCTGTGTAGGGAGGCTCCCAGTCTGCTGAAATGATGGCTGAATGGGGCTTTGTTAATTCACACTGCTCCACCTTCCCATCTCTGGGACTATCAGCTGAGGTTGCAGGGCAGGCTAATGTCCAAGCCCAGTTTTGTGGTGTGTGCCTGTTATTTGAAGCACTTCCGTCACACTGGGTTGTCTGGGGCAGCTCTGGGCTATGGGGCTGGCGATGGGCAGTAGTGTTTCCTGTCCACCAGGATGGTGGCTGTGAGCGGACACCCCCCTTTTCTTGGGAAGTTGTGGTGTTTAGTGAATTTTCTCAGCCACTGGATTATTGCCTTTTGTCTCAGAGCTCTCTTAGTTCTGCTCTTGACTTGACGTGCCCAAATTGCAATTCTCTGAAGCTTTCTGTATTGGGCTTCTTAGAGTAATTGTTTTAGAAAAAGGAAAAAGGATTAAAAAAAAAAAAAAGGGCCCTCCTCAGAGATCTAATGGGTTCTTGAAATGCTAATAGACAAAGCAACCAGGGCCATTAAGGAAAGGTCCACAGGGCAGAGAGATCAGCTTTTCTTCGGGATTTGCATATGCGCCTCAAGGCCTGAGCTCCGCCCTTCCCCTTTCTGTGTTCACCGGAACTCCAAAAATCCTCCGCTTTTATTTTGGAGTTTTTCGTGTTTTTTTTTTTTTTTTTTCCTATGCCTGTCTCCTCTCTGCTGGGCTGGCAGCTCTCAGATTCTCTGGTGTCTGGTCTCAGTCTATCTATGGTTGGAATATGGATCAGTAGAATGAGTTTCCGATAAGAGCTGCTACTGCAGTTCTCCCTTCTCCTTCCGGGAGCTGACAGCCCCTCCTCCCACGGGACTGAGGCTGGCAGGGAGGGGCGCGGGTCCCCTGGCCGCAAAAACTTACAGATTTCGCTGATCTCAGCAGTTCGACATTTTCATGAGTGTTGTATGAAGTATGCCCAAAGACAGATTGCTCTGTGGTGTCCAGTCCACGCACTTCCTGGCTTTTTACCTACTTTCCTGGAGGAGTAACTAAAACTTACAGCTCACCAGTCTGCCATCTTGCCCCCTACCTTCATTTTTAAAGAAAGCATTGTTTAAAAAAGTCTGTTTCCACAATACCCTTGAATCATCAGTGTAAAACAGCACTTCAACAACATTGAAGGCCAATAACTCCAATGAATACAAGACTTATTTCTCATTTATTTGTGATTTTGCAGGGGCCCAAATCAGTGAATAAAAGTCAACTGGCTTTCACATAAAGGGAATCAGTTACTCCATTATTATCTTTAGAATCATCATAATCAACACCCTACCTGAGCCTTCACTCTCTTATTTCACTACTGTTGATAGTGAAGGTCAGAGCTTTGATGACCATGAAAGCAAGAGCAAAAGGAAACGTCAAGTTAAAGTTCTACTGGTTCAAGCAATTTATTAAAAAAAACCCTATTAAACAATCTCAACTGAAAAATGGGAATACAAAAGGGAACTTTAAAGTCTCAAAAGACTGTGCAAAATTCATAATTAGCATTTAAACAAAACAAAACAAAACTGAAGGTTTGGCGCCCATTCCCTTTCTGATGTTTGCACTCTGGTCTCCCAGGGCAGTGGTTTTCAAAGTTTGTTGTGTTATCAGAATCACTTGGAGAACTAAGAGCGCCTTCAGAGACTGAGGCTCATTTATGTAGGGAAGACCTGGGCTTCTGTATCTTTACCAAGTTCTCCAGCAATGGTTTTCCAAACCAGGCTGGTCAGAATCACCTGGGGAGCTTTGGGGAAAAAAAAAATCTCTGGGCCTCAATTCTGGAAATTTTGATTTGGAGGTTAGGACCTGGAAATTTTAAAACACTTTTCTCAAAAAATTTTTTTTTTTTACAAACAACTGAGGTGATTTTTATCAGCCAGGTTTGGGAACCACTGACTAAAGACACTTATCTAGGGTCTATTAGAGAACCTTACGGCTCTGAGTTCACTAAGAATATTCATAACTTCGGGTAGGTTATAAATCAACATCCTAGAGAGAATTTAACAAATTAAAGCACCTAGAAGTGATTTGGTACTAAAAACTCTACCCAATTTTGCACTTAAATTACCTAATGATTTTCTGTCTATTCATTCTCCATCCCCAGGCCAATTCCTACACATAATATTTGTTTCCTATGGCTGTTAAGTGCTAGCCACCCAAAGTTTTCCCACAGAAATTAGTTCTGTTAACCTCTTCTTCCATTCAGATTCTGAGACCTGCCAGGAACAGATCTATTTCAGGGCACCATAGCCAAGTGATGTCACTAGCGGCACTATGATCAGGCACATCAACCCAGAAACTGCAAACCTTGCCCCCACACTAGACACTAGAAAACTCTAATGTGGAAAGAAATGCTCTCATCACAGAAGATAGGTAATTTAAAAGCTTGACTATTCTTGAAGTCAAGCAAGAGAAAGCTAACTATGACTTTATAAACTGCAGAAATAGTGACTTCTGGGTCACCTCCAGTAGCCCAAAACCCCTAGATGTCCAGCTCTCCTCTTCTGATTCCCAGAATCAGATGTTTAAATCAAAGACCAAGAGAGAAAGAATCTGAAGGCAATGAGCTACAAGGAATTTGGAAAATGACATTTGATCTTATTTTCCTCTTGATCTTATTCTTAATACTAATATCCATCAAATGGAAAAATAAGCTAAAAAAACAACTGAGAATTATGATTTTTAACATATAGATGCTGAGTTCTAATCCTTCCCACAAAATTCCAGATAACAAAGTGAGGGATGACATAATCCTCCTTATACAAAAGACACTAACTCGGCCACATCAGCTAAAAACAGGTCAGAGCAAACATCCAGGAGATGCAGAAATGCACCTGGGTCCCAGGTTGTCTCTTCTAAGTGACGAAGGATCTCTTTTACTGGATAGTCAGCAGGAGACAGTTCAAAAGTACTTAACAATACTGCTGGGTGGGCAACCAAAGGGAAGAGATGGAAGGAATTCCTAGAACTGAAATGAAAAACAAGAAGTCCAACACTACTAGCAGCAGGCCCAGCTGGAGGAGGACTTGGTTTGCAGATTGATATAGTTCCCTTGGGTAGACAAAGACATGATGTCTTCTCTGGAATTGTTCATCATCTTTTCAATGAGAACTCTAAAAAATAAGCAAAAAATAAGCCTCAGAAGCTGGCTGCAGGAAAGGGAGAAATGACAGACATTGTCTGTCTTATCACTAGACAACATTCAGAAAAGCCACAGGTTTAAGTGCCCCTTGGTCATCAGGTATCTCAAGAGAGAAGACAGCATCCCTGACCTTTAGAAGCTGGCATTCCAACAGCTTGATCTGTTCTTGTTTGCTCAGAAACAAGAAAACAGGGTCCACAGGGTTGCCGTGGAAGGTGCACAAGACTGTGTGCATATCCCCAGAATAACATGGGCTACTCACCTCATGGCCTCGTTAACATTTTTATTCTCCTTGACTGACGTTTCTGTCCAACCTGTGAAACCGTTTTCTTTACTGAACCGGTCAATCTGGTCCCGGCTCACTGCCCAAGGGGACAGATCACACTGGCAAAGAGAATAAATAAAAGGCAACCCCATAAAGTCCCCGGGAATAGGAACTTTGTCAAATACCTGTGACTTTAAAACATTCCATGACCAATGGATAAGAACACCAGCATCTAAAATCTATACAGTTGACATTCTTCCCAAAGAAAGTTCACCCTCAACATCCCTGGAAAAGCGAAAGGGATGATGATTCTGCCAATTTAAGAAGGGTAAATGGACGCCCAGAACCAGAGAGCATTTTAAATACACTTACTCTCTGACCACAGATAAAGGCCAGGGGCCACTTTCCTAGGCTGACTGCATACCTTGTTGGCCAAGAGCAGGCAGGGCACGGGGTCTCCACTGGGCAGCGTGAGCTTGCTGTCCAAGTCCTGTTTCCATCTCTGGCTGTTGCTGAAGGTAGTGGCATTGGTAACATCAAACATAATAACGCAGGCAGAGGCATCCCGATAGTACAGCCTGGTCATGGAGGTGAAGCGCTCCTGTCCTGTGGAGAGGGGCGAGGGCTCCAGAGGAGGTGATCCTGAGAGCCAGTCTCAGTCCCCTCTCTGACACCTGTCTTCCCTATCTTTACTGTGGTCTGGGGCAGTGTGCATGGTGGTTAAGAGTCCAAGTCCCCACTCTGCCACTTACCATCTAGGTGACTTTGGGAAAAGTAAGCTCTTAGTGCTTCAGATTTCTCATCTATAAGGTGGGGCTAAAAGTAGTCGCTCTATCACAGGGTGATTGTGAGGATTAAGGAGTCAGTAAATCTAAAATGCTTAGAAGAGTTCTTGGCACATAAGTGTTAGCTATTATTATTATTGTCCTTATTGTCTAGGTATCTTGTTTCTCACCACGGTCAGCTGAAAACATAGAAAAAGCATCCTCAACCTGCAGTGAAAGCATTTCCTGTGGTCTGGACAATCCATGACCTTGCCAGTCAGCCCCTCCAGCCACACAAAGACTGCTCTACTTCTGTTCAGGGGCAAAACTTTCAGTTTATGTATCCTGAGAGCAATCGTTCCAGTTTCAGGAAAGAAAAAAAAAATATTCAGGTTTTGCCGCATCCCTTTTTCTCTGTGAGCTTGCTGGCTACACTGAAGTTTCTTTCCTTGTTCCTATCCAGCCTTCCCAGCTCACCTGCAATATCCCAAAGCTGGAGTCGCACCATCTCTGAGTCAGACCACTGGAGAACCTTCAGAGCAAAATCCACTGAAAATATATGCATATTATGCTTTAATAACATTTACCTTTGAAAAACCCCAACCAAATATACGGTTACAATTAAAATGTCCCCGTTCCCCTGTAAGAACATCCAGCAAAATGAAGGATTTAAAATTTCAAAGACCCTTTCCTGACCATTCTGCTTCCCCTCCTAAATAATATGAGGTTCTCTATCTCATGGATTTGGGTTAATCTCATTTATTTCGAAGCCTTCAGTAGGCCACGGTGAGCCCACACTCATGTATTAAGTGTGGGATAGATCATTTCTACTCACTCTCCAAAAGGGTCACCAGCTTTTACTCTCCTGTCAAACCAATTTATTTGATACTACTTGTCTCAAAGTCTGGGGACAGGAGGGTGGCAGTAATTATGTTTAACAGTTTCTGAGAAATTTAGGTGGTTTTCTCAGAGAAGGGTTGATGGGGAGGAAGGGGGAAATGAGGTAAGTTTGGACACTTCTGCATCTTCCATATCCAATTTCATTGTTATTTTCAAATCCAGCTCTATTATAAGAAAAACACACCCTGGGAGATTCTACATTCTCCATAAGGATGTAGGAATTATTCCAGACAGGATTCTCAGGGAAAAGGAAACCACTGTATGTTTACTACTCAAAAGCTGTGCTGGAATCTGCTACCACATCTGTACAGTCTTGCATTGGAGGTGACGAATCCATTGCTGAACAAGCAATCCAGGGGGAAAAGCTTTCTGACAAGGAGAGAAGTAGAACAATTTCTGAGATTCAGGCATACATTTTTCCACATCTGTCACAGAAGTAAAAGCTATGAGAAATTTAGAATAAACACTGAAATAATGACCTGGAATCAATTATATTCTTTATTAAATGTAAACTTGAGCAATTGCTAAAAGTTAGCTAGTAGGACACTTTTAACCCAAATCCATGAGATAGAGAACCTCATATTATTTAGGAGGGGAAGCAGAATGGTCAGGAAAGGGTCTTTGAAATTTTAAATCCTTCATTTTGCTGGATGTTCTTACAGGGGAAGGGGGACATCTTAATTGCAATGCAAATGCTTGTTAATTATTTTTATTCAGTATGAACACCAGCACAAAATTCAGATTAGTACACATATTTTTTCCATGACAAAAAGTTCTCTTAACAGAGATAAATGTTTAAATTATTCTGCCCCTTCACCATCTCTTTTCAGATAAACACTTTTAATTAAGGAGAAGGTATCTCTACCTCTGAAAACACAGTGCAGTTGAGTCCAAAGGCCACATCTAGGAAAGAAATGAATTAACTCTTGCTGTTACCTTCCTTCCTCCCAGGGAAAAGGGGTGGAAAGATAGGTCAGAGAAGTGGCATATTTCACATTCTTCAAAGAACTCCTAGGTTGCCTGTAAGTAATAAATGGACGGCAACCACACAGCTCACGCTGGTAAGCATCTGATTCTGTGGCCTCTGTCAAGGGTTCTGTGTGTCTCCCACCCCCGCCCGGGTGTCCCCATAACACAGATAGGGCCTTTCAGATCAGATTAGTGTCCCAGATTCTGCCTCAAGGTCAGGTTAAACACCTTCCTGTTCCTTCCTCAACAGGTGGCAGGAATTCCCGAGACAGGCAGGACAACGTCCCAACTGGCACCTAATCAGGCCCAGGGTCTCAGCTGGCTCTGCTGCTCGCTAACATTTTTTTTCTGTGACAGCTTCAACCCCTGCGGAAAGAGACTGGAGTTCGCAGGTCGCCCGCGAAACGCAGGAATTGCTCATAGTCGCATCCCTCCCTACTCCATTTCTCAATTTCACACCTTTGTCCTATGTGTCTCTTTCCAGGCAGTGGGCCCAAGCAGGGAAAACCTCACTGGGGAAACTAAAGAGGCATGTAAATCAAACATCCAGCAATTACTTTCTCCAGGATCCCAAACACGTATCTCCTGACCCTTCCTGAGGAAGGACTCAAAGACGCCAACCCCACCCCCACCCCCACCCTAATCCTCTTTCCCCCAAAGTGGTCTCACCTCCCACCGTGGACTTGTAGTGTTTGCTGAAGCTGTCCTGGGAATATCGCTGGACCAGTGACGTCTTCCCCACTGCGGCGTCCCCCACCACCAGCACCTTGAACAGGTGGTCGCGGCTGCCCATGACGGGCTGGCAGGGTGTGCTTTAGGGAAGCGCAAAGTGGGGGAGTCGCTTGTTTTAACCCCTTTGGCTTCGGACCCTCTTCAAACTGAAATTAGGCATTCTCGCCCACCGCCCTTTGAAATTGCTCTGAAGAGAAAGCAAAAAAAAAAAAAAAAAAAAAAGGAAACTTTACACTCAACCTATATGCGCTTCCTCCCCGCGAGACCGCAGCCTGGGTGGGGCTCCGAGCCCCGGGTTCGCACCTTCTCCCCCTCCCGGCCCGGCTGCCGAGAAACTGGACCGGGCAGGCACAGGGACTTTTCCCGAGCGAGCGGCCGGCGGGGGACTGAGTCCGGGCCAGTTTATTTCACAGTTGAAGCCAGAAGATGGAGGCCTTCCCCTCAGTGCACAAAACAAATGCAGTGGAGAGAGCACGCCGCACCTCAACTCCAGGACCTTAGCCCGCCGCGGGCAGCGGTGCTTCCCGCCTCCCTCCGCACGCGCGTCACGTGCACGGTCGCTTGCAGCACTACATTTCCCACCTCACCTCGCGGGAAGAGAACTAGCAGAGTGCGGAGGCTCGCCCGCGAGGCCTCCTGGGAAATGTAGTTTCTGCCCCATTTTTATTTTTAAAAACCTACATAAAATTTCACAGCTTCCAAACCCCCATGGACCCTCATCCCCGTTTAAAACCTTATTTGAAAATAATTCTAGATCAGAAAAGATCCTTCATAGGCGATTTGTTCTACATGATCTCACCTGCCTGAATCTGTTCTTTAAAGGTTTCATGGAGCCAAGATTAAAATTTATTCCATAAATTCCGTTAATTATTCCATTAATAAAAGTTCAACTCTCATCTCTCATCTCCAAGTGAAGTCCATTTCCTATTCCTTCAAGTTGATAGGCAAGCTCAGGACCTTATTAATATGATGAAGGCTGGATTTCATAGTTTCCACATGACCTAATACCAGGCAAGTTCAGAGAAATTTGATCCAAGATACCCACCCTCAGAAAAACCCAGTGCCCAAAGTTATAGTATTTAGTAACCAGCCACAGCAATAAATACAGACAGAAAACAAGAGACAGTTCCTCACTTTCACTTCCACAATCCCTATTCTAGCTGTAGTACTCACATACCATTTAAGCTGGAAGCTAATTGGAGCACACTGGGAATCCTGCTCCATTTATTACTGCTGTTGTTCATGAATCAACATTAAACTACAGTTTTGCAAATAGTCTGAATTTTCAGACTGTAACTTTTCTGAACTGCCTATCCTTTAGGCAGGAGGTAAGAGGACATGATCTTCATGGCAAGCAAAACGAGCTGCATTTTTCTATGCTTTTTCCAGAATAGAAGTGGAAGCAGCAGGACCATGGGAAAACTGCCCAGGGGCCTGACAGTATGAAATCCTGCTTAGGTCTCTTGGTAGAGTGGTCGCCACTTACGTTCGGTGAGGAAAGAACGTCAGCATGGTTCACCACTTATTTAGCTCAAAATGTTTGTTACTCCAGATGCATGAGGTCACGCTAGGTCACCATATCTTTAAGGATGTCTCAGACCTTTTTCCAATGGCTTTTTCTCTGTCCTCATTTGCTTTGACACAGTTGACCATTCACTCCTTGAAATCTATTTTTTGCTTGGCTTCTGTGACACTGTTCTTTGTTAGTGATCCTCTCACCTCCCTGATGATCACATTTTTCCTTTCATGATTTCTCTCCAACCCATCTTTCCCTAGATGAAAACTTGACTCTTGTTCCCCTACCAAGTGTAAAGTGCACTTGTCTTGACTTTATTTATGTCTTTATCTCTAATCAATCATTGCCCAACTGCCAAGAAGATATCTCCACTTGCCAAAGCCTCTCTCTCACTACATCTTGAACACAAAAACTGCTCCTTTTATTAGCTTCCCTATTTTGGTCATGGACCTCATCATTCCTTCCCTTCACTCAGGCTTCAAACCTTAAGCATATTAACATTTTCTTTTACACATGTCCCTTTAGATCCCCCTCCCCTTTTAAAAAGTCAATAAACACATCCTACCGATTCAACATATCCTACCATCAAAACTGTTTCTCCCATCTGTCTCTCTGCTCCGTACTCAGTGCCACTTTCCCACTTCAGCCTTTCGTCATCTCACATCCGGATGACGTCAGTATTCTGTTCTTTGGTCTCCCTGACTCCAGTTTCTCTTCTCTTCAGTTCATTCTACACAACTGGCCAGGATGATTTTCCTAAATCAGCATTGTTTGTTCCTTCATTGTCTACCATTTATTTTCTAAAAAACTAGCTAACCTCCCCAAGCAGCCTCCATTGAGGTGGCCCAACCCTATCTCACTAACTCCATCTCAACTGATCTCAAATGGGAATTTCCTCCTTCCAACAAGGTGAGTGAGGTTCCTATACTCTCGAAAAGCCCATCTCATTTTTGACTTTTTGTTTCTTTGCACAGAGTGCTTCACCTACAGGAATGCCCTCCAGGCTTCTTTCTACCCGTCTAATCTTAACAACACTTTAAATTCTCAAACACTAGAGTAAAGACTCACCTGGGGCATTGGTTATATATGGACATTCTGATTCTGCAGGGCTGGGGTAAGGACTCAGAGGAATCTGCATTTTTGGCAAGTACTCAGGTGAGTCTCAGACCAGATTCCACTTTGAGAAATGCTGCTTTAAGATCTGACTTAAGTATCACCTCATTTATGAAGATTTCCCTTATTATTTCAGGCTTTATTGATTACCTATAGCGTTTACAATCTTTTTGACCCCCAGTCATTTAACCATGTGACCAATTTACAATTATCCGATGTAAGTTACCAATATATTTCAAAGAAAACAGGAATTCAAATACAAAATTTTGGAATTGGCCCTGGCAGTCTGTGGGGGAGGAAAAACTATCCTTAGTTTCCCAAAGCAGAGAATGTGAGGAGTGAAGTTTTAAGAGGGAAGATTAGCAAATTACTAGTGCTCCCCAAAGGCATGGAGTTTCTATAAAAGGAGCAGACATTCCTTTGGTGAGGGTAGGGGCATATTTCTTCGATAATAAGTTGCAATTCTGATGGCAGTTCCCCAGAAAGAGGGTTATAAATAAGGGAGAGAAAACACAGAGTGCCAAACAACTGATTTGCATATACATGTTTGGAACACAGTGTATTGGAAGCTGGAGAAAGTGGTCAGCCTTGCTCTGTTACTGTCACACTTCATATGGGTGTCTACTTCTCTTTTATACTCTTTACTTACCACTTTTAGTTTGAAAAATTTCAAATTTATAGAGAACTTAGAGTACAATGAATATATCCTTCAGCTGGATTTACCAATTACTAACATCTTGGTACATTTGCTTTCTCTCTTTGTGCCTGGGTAGAACCATTTGAAAGTAAGTAGCAGATGCTTCATCTCTATATACTACAGCATACAGATCCTAATAATGAAATTATTCTACAAAACCAAAATATCATTATCACACTTTAGAAGATTAACTTTAGTTCAATAACATCAACTAATAATCAGTTGGCTTTTACCTTTCCCTACAGCCTCCCTCCCCCAACATTTTCTTCTTTTTTCTCCTCTCTTATGCAGGATCCAGTCAAGCTTCAAGCATTGCATTTGGTTGTTATATCTCTTTAGTTTCTTTTAATCTAGAACCCTGCTGTCCAATACAGCAGCCAATAGCCATGAATGGTTATTTAAATTTAAATTGATTAAAATTAAATAAATTTAAAAATCAGTTCCTCAGTTGTACCAGCCACAATTCAGGTGCTTGGTGGCCACATTTGGCAAGCAGCTACCATATTGGACAGTGCGAATATAGATTATTTCCATCATTATAGAAAGTTCTATTGGACAAAAATCCCTCCCTTTTTGTTTTTCATGATATTGACTCTTTTGAAATAGTCCAAGCCAGTTGTCAAGTAGAGAGCCCCACCTTCTGGATTGTCTGATTGTTTCCTCATGATTAGATTCAGGATAAACATTTTAGGCAAGAACCCTATATTGGGAATGTGGTGCATATTGCATTGTGTCACTAATGTCATGTGGTCCTGCTATTGGTGATGCCTATAGTGTGAATTCAATAAATACTTGTTGAAGAAATAAACCTAAGACTAGGCAATCTCCTAAGGGCTTGGGCGCTTGATTCAAATAGAAGAGACAGAGGTTATATGATCTCCACAACCTTCACAACCATATGAGGAACAGAGCAGAAAATGGTTTTTAACATGAAATGGAGACTGCAGACACAGTAAGTGGCTCAGCAGTACGAAGGAGAGGGACAGACTCAGGGAAGCTGTCCTCTGACCCCAAGACCCAGACTCACTGGGATCATAACTTTTTGGTGATTATTTTGGGAAGGAGAAGGCAGTTTGATGGAATGCCTGTGACCCAGCTAAGCATCCAGTTGGAAGGCTGTGTCTGCAGCAGCATGCCTAAGGAAAACTTCCAGAGAGAAAGCCTGGCAGGTTCAAAGAGCCACCTGCCTGTCACTCTGCTGGCTTGTGCCCAAGACACCAAAGCTAATTTTGAATCTGGGAGTATTCAGAAAAATGTAAAACCATAGTTCTTATTGCTTTTTTTTTCTTTTTTTTTTTCCTTTTTTATCTTCATTTTATTGAGATATAGTCACATACCACGCAGTCATACAAAACAAATCGTACATTCGATTGTTCACAGTACCATTACGTAGTTGTACATTCATCACCTAAATCAATCCCTGACACCTTCATTACCACACACACAAAAATAACAAGAATAATAATTAAAGTGAAAAAGAGCAATTGAAGTAAAAAAGAACACTGGGTACCTTTGTCTGTTTGTTTGTTTGTTTCCTTCCCCTATTTTTCTACTCATCCATCCATAAACTAGACAAAGTGGAGTATGTTCTGTATATGTCTGTTAAATCTAATTCATTTATCAGATTGTTTAGGTTTTCAATTTCCTTATTGGTCTTCTGTCTGGTTGATCTATCTATAGGAGAGAGTGATGTGTTGAAGTCTCCCACAATTATTGTGGAAACATCAATTGTTTCCTTTAGTTTTGCCAGTGTTTCTCTCATGTATTTTGTGGCACCTTGATTGGGTGCATAGACGTTTATGATTGTTATTTCTTCTTGTTGAATTGCCCCTTTTATTAGTATGTAGTGGCCTCCTTTGTCTCTCAAAACATCCCTGCATTTAAAGTCTATTTCATCTGAGATTAATATTGCTACACATGCTTTCTTTTGGTTGTAGCTTGCATGAAATATTTTTTTCCATCCTTTCACTTTCAATTTCTTTGTGTCCCTGTGTCTAAGATGAGTCTCTTGTATGCAACATATTGATGGTTCATTTTTTTTGATCCATTCTGCAAATCTATATCTTTTAATTGGGGAGTTTAATCCATTTACGTTCAACGTTATAACCATGAAGGCATTTCTTGAATCAGCCATCTTATCCTTTGGTTTATGTTTGTCATATATATTTTTCCCCTCTCTCTATTAATATCCTTTATTGTACCCGTACCGAATCTCTTTAGTACTGAACCTTTCTCCAAGTCTCTCTGTCCTTTCTTTGTTTCTCTGTCTGTAGGGCTCCCTTTAGTATCTCCAGTAGCGCAGGTCTCTTGTTAGCAAATTCTCCCAGCATTTGTTTGTCTGTGAAAAATTTGAGCTCTCCCTCAAATTTGAAGGAGAGCTTTGCTGGATAAAGTATTCTTGGTTGGAAATTTTTCTCACTCAGAATTTTAAATATATCGTGCCACTGCCTTCTCGCCTCCATGATGGCTGCTGAGTAGTCACTGCTTAGTCTTATGCTGTTTCCTTTGTATGTGGTGAATTGCTTTTCTCTTGCTGCTTTCAGAACTTGCTCCTTCTCTTCCGTGTTTGACAGTGTGATCAGAATATGTCTCGGAGTGGGTTTATTTGGATTTATTCTATTTGGAGTTCGCTGAGCATTTATGATTTGTGTATTTATGTTGTTTAGAAGATTTGGGAAGTTTTCCCCAACAATTTCTTTGAATACTCTTCCTAGACCTTTACCCTTTTCTTCCCCTTCTGGGACACCAATGAGTCTTATATTCGGACGTTTTATATTATCTATCATATCCCTGAGGTCCGTTTCGAATTTTTCAATTCTTTTCCCCATTCTTTCTTTTATGCTTTCATTTTCCATTCTGTCATCTTCGAGGTCACTGATTCGTTGTTCAACTTCCTCTAGTCTTGTACTATGAGTGTCCAGAATCTTTTTAATTTGGTCAACAGTTTCTTTAATTTCCATAATATCATCCATTTTTTTATTTAGTCTTGCAATGTCTTCTTTATGCTCTTCTAGGGTCTTCTTGATATCCTTTGTATCCCGTACAATGGTCTCATTGTTCATCTTTAGTTCTTTGAGTAGCTGCTCTAGGTGCTGTGTGTCTTCTGATCTTTTGATTTGGGTGCTTGGGCTTGGGTTATCCATATTGTCTGTTTTTTTTATATGCTTTATAATTTTCTGTTGTTTTTGGCCTCTTGGCATTTGCTTAACTTTATAGGGTTCTTTTAGGATTTGTAGACCAATTGAAGTCCTTATCTCTAATTTCTCAGATCTACAGCTTCGTGGAGTACACTTTCTCTAACTAACCAGCAGGTGGCGTCCATGAGCCACCTGTTCTCCACAAGCCAGTTCTCCCTTGCTTTGCCTTTGTGGTGAGTGGGGGAGTGAGTCTTGTGGGGTCCAATTGGTGTACCAAGCTTGCGTGTGTAGTTGGTGTTGCCTGCCCTGTATATGGGGCATGTTTCTGGGCAGTCAGGGAGGGGGGTGTGTGGCTCTAACAATCAAATCTCCCTGGCGATCCTGGAGTTTTAAAGCTGCTGCAATAGTCTAATCCTTCAGTTCAGTCCTGCCACAGTTTGTCTCTGCCACTGACCCACAAGTCCTTGGTATTGGCGTATGGCTCCTGAGACTTGCAAGTGGGTCCCTCTTCCAGGCCGTGCACCCCCTGGTCCTCTGTTGAGGGATGACTGTGCTATGTCACAGGTGAGTGCCGTCCCCCCAGGGCGGTTCTGGGCTGCTGGGCTGTGTAGGGAGGCTCCCAGTCTGCTGAAATGATGGCTGAATGGGGCTCTGTTAATTCACACTGCTCCACCTTCCCAACTCTGGGACAATCAGCTGAGGTTGCAGGGAAGGCTAATGTCCACACCCAGTTTTGTGGTGTGTGCCTGTTATTTGAAGCACTTCCGTCACACTGGGTTGTCTGGGACAGCTCTGGGCTATGGGGCTGGCGATGGGCAGGAGTGTTTCCTGTCCACCAGGATGATGGCTGTGAGCGGACACCCCCCTTTTCTTGGGAAGTTGTGGTGTTTAGTGAATT
Organism: Choloepus didactylus; assembly: GCF_015220235.1. Lineage (NCBI taxonomy): Eukaryota > Metazoa > Chordata > Mammalia > Pilosa > Megalonychidae > Choloepus > Choloepus didactylus. The sequence continues at coordinate 54,768,899 of NC_051308.1, read as the reverse complement.
TTCTCAGCCACTGGATTATTGCCTTTTGTCTCAGAGCTCTCTTAGTTCTGCTCTTGTCTTGACCTGCCCAAATTGCAAGTCTTTGAAGCTTTCTGTATTGGGCTTCTTAGAGTAATTGTTTTAGAAAAAGAAAAAAAGGATTAAAAAAAAAAAAAAAGGGCCCTCCTCACAGATCTAATGGGTTATTGACATGCTAAGAGACAAAGCAATTAGGGCCATTAAGGAAAGGTCCACAGGGCAGAGAGATCAGCTTTTCTTTGGGATTTGCATATGAGCCTCAGGGCCTGAGCTCTGCCCTTCCCCTTTCTATGTTCACCAGAACTCCAAAAATCCTCCGCTTTTATTTTGGAGTTTTTCGTGCTGTTTTTTTTCTATGCCTGTCTCCTCTCTGCTGGGCTGGCTGCTCTCAGATTCTCTGGTGTCTGGTCTCAGTCTATCTATGGTTGGAGTTTGGATCAGTAGAATGAGTTTCCGATAAGGGCTGCCACTGCAGTTCTCCCTTCTCCTTCCCGGAGCTGACAGACCCTCCTCCCACGGGACTGAGCCTGGCAGGGAGGGGTGTGGGTCCCCTGGCCACAAAAACTTACAGATTTCGCTGATCTCAGCAGTTCGACTTTTTCATGAGTGTTATATGAAGTATGCCCAAAGTCAGATTGCTCTGTGGTGTCCAGTCCACGCAGTTCCTGGCTTTCTACCTACTTTCCTGGAGGAGTAACTAAAACATACAGCTCACCAGTCCGCCATCTTGCCCCGCCCATCTCTTATTGCTTTTGTTGCCACATTTGCCTCCTTCTGTGGATGCCCTCTCTTCTATCCCTACTAAGGATCAGAAAAGATAGGAAAAAGGTAAAACTTAGAGAGAAAACTTTAGTTTGAAGTACCCAGTGTGTGGTCCCAACTGTCAGTGTGGCACTGGGGAAGTCTCTTCCTTTCTGGGCATCTCTAAAATGAAGGAGTTCCCTTCCAGCACTGAGATGACTTCTGTTCTAATTTCCTATGTCCCTTTAACTTCTGAGAGAGGTGAGGAAGGCAGAGATTATTTAACCTGTGGCCCATATTTAGTTATCCACTGACAACACCCCTCCCAGAATTAAACTCTAAAATATCAATATGCAATAAGAGGTTCCTAGGCAGGAGCTGTGGCCTTACAAAAGGTATAAACACTTGTGAAGATGGGATGCATTAATCTGAAAGGAATTTGGTCAGCTGTAGAGGCAAACAAAACAAAATAAAACAAAACAAAACAAAAAAATTGAGATTGCTCGTCACACTGATTTAGGCTCTGTCTGTTGGAAAGAGTCCAGAGTCTTATAGGCACATCTGCCTGTCTGTCAGGTATACTTCTACTGTGGAGACTGATGCAGTGGACTAACAAGGCCTGATTCCATTATACTTTCAAATTCTGAAACTAACTTCCCTGTTAGGATTCCAAACCCTCCACGTCCCTCCTGATCATCTGCCTTCCCATGTAGCTTGCCTTCAGGCAGTGAACATGCCAGTTAGGCCAACCAGTGTTCCCAGCCCACTGACCAGTTTGCATCTGGTCATATGCACTGTCCCGTGAGTCTGTGGGTCAAAGTTAGCCTCCCTGGGTGAGACGACTGAGTTTCTGAGCCTCTGAGGATGAGGCCATGCCCAGGGCCACAGCACACTCACCCCATGGAGACCTGTCTGTGAAGCCAGGCTGCACAGCCTTGTCCAGCTTCAACTCTACCCAAGTCACAGGTGAGTACAATCAAGGGTAGATCCAGGCCTATCAAATTCTTGATTCACTACATTCTTTGTATCATCCCAAACTGTATATACAGTTTTGCTACCACCAATTCAATCCTCCATTATATAATAATAATAAAAGCTTCTGTTTAGAGAATCTTCTAGTACCTGACAGCCCCTCGGAGAAGGCATTATTGTCCCATTTTGCAGATGGGACAATTAAAGATGAAAAGAGACTAATTATGGCCACAAGATGAGAAAGCTGGGATTCAAATTTATGTTTGCCTACCTCTAAAGCTTGTGCTTAATTAACATTATTTTTAAAATTAAGCTGCATATAGGCACTAGAGATGTCCCAGAAGAAGAGTAGCATCCTCAGCATGTTTTTTAGGAGTTTCCTCAGTGCAAAAGTGGACAACAGGACTCTTTCTTATGGAGGGTGGGAGATAAAGAAAAAAGAGGTCTGCTCTGATTGGAGAAGGCAGCCTGGAGGGTGTACCTGGTTGGTTGAGTAGAAGACTTCTAAGTAGGCCCTGGAGCATCCTAGAGGACTGTGGCTGCCTGCTTTGACCTTGACACAGGAGAAAGCTGACCTAGAGGTTTAACAAAGCAAGAGACACAATGGGTGGGCATGAGATGGAGTGTTCTGTCCTTCACAGCATGGAGGCTACCATGGAGAAGGATGAGCTGCTCAGCTCCTGGCTTGGCGTGGCTCCCCCAATAGTACTTCAGCAATGCTGACATCTCCCATCCACCTTCCTGGAGCTATATGGCAGGGCGGTGTGGGTTTTTGGCCTGGCAATCAGGAAGGAGACCTTGTTTACTATTCCAGCTTTGACACAAATAGCCTACATCACTTGGTGGCAGGTCATTTATCTGTTTAAAGCATTAGTTTCTCTTTCCACAGATTTCTAACTCCTAAAAATCAAATATTTCATTTCTGAATAATTTGTGTAGTAGGGAATAACTTAGGTTATGTACTTGAAAGTTCTGCACGTGACAAACTGTGGCAAAGTCAAGGCCAGATACATATGTGGGTATCCCAGGCAGGCCACAATTTTGGGCTCCTTCAAAGCAATGTTTTCTATATACCTGTTCAGCCTTTCTTGGGTATGAGATTAAGAGAAAACAATTTCTGTAATGAAAAGTATGTTGAAAACAAGGAATTTATGCCATGCACAGAATACAACATAATGTTTAAACTTATTTGGATTTTTAAAAAAAAATCTCCAATAGCTAGATAGTGCTAGATAGTGCTAGTCATCCCTGCTTAACCATGAATATAGCCATAAAATCTTTTTTTTTTTTTAATTTTAACATTGCTTTAATCAAGTAACGTGGCTGTTTGAGAAACAGGGTGTTTTTAATAGAGACAGTTGAAAAGAGCAAAGTGAAGAAATTATTAAGATAACCTCTGTGAATAAAATTCAAGTTATGTGAATTTGAATTTCATTAAGTTTGGCACCAGACTGAACACTGGTCTAAGCCAATATTTTCTTAGTGTTTAGAAGTACTGAACACTTTTTCCTGCCATGAAGTCTTTTAAATTATATTTAAAACTTCTTTTCTGGTTGGCCAAACTGTCCTCACTTTTTTGAAATATTCTTTATTATTTTTTTAATTTTCCAAGCCAGATGTTTTCTTAGGCATCACATTAAAAGATTTTATATTTAGACAATAGAATATAATGTCTGTTTGCAGTAAACACACTATGCCAGGCATTATTCAGCTTCAGGATTTTAGCTGAAGGAGACAGCTGACTTCAGGAGACTGTCAGCTGGCTGATCTCAGGATGGTGTTGTCTGTAATTATGCTGCGAAAATATCAAGATAGGCTAGTGCCTGGGTTGTTTTTAAAAGTCCATTGGAAGATACTATTTTGGTAGACAACTAACATTTTGCAGTAACATAAGGTTATGAGCATAAGGTTTTTCTTATGAGCAAAAACGAGATAACAGGCACCATATTTCTGATTGTTTCAGCGATGTCTTTGTGTTCCTTGTAGAGGGGTACCCTGGCCAGCTGTTTCATTTGGCCCTGGGCATGGTAGGAACGCATGGCATTGCGTTCAGAGAGACCACCCAGTGTGTGGATGTCTGACCTTGGGCAAGACACTTAACCCCTTGCCAAATGGTGATAATATCTATCTTGTAGAATATTTTGAGACTTAGAGATAATGTCAAAGTCATATTTGAGGCTATTATTACTTAAAAGTACACTGTATAGTAAAACACCATACACATAATTAACAGTTATCTTCTTTACATTAACCCTTAATAGCCTTATTAACATATTGCTGTGTGAATTAGTTTTATAGGCCCGTCATAAAAGTCTGCTTTCTGAGGTCACCAAACATTTACACTCCATAAATTCTACATAATATTGTCATGTATCCTGGGTGGGCAGTGGTTCCTAGCCTAGAAGACCTGGGGCTGCACTGTGACTCTGTTCTCTAACTGCCATCTCAGAAAAATTGCTTAGTCAGAAATGTGTGCGTATATCTCATAAGGTTATCACTCTCTGCACACCAAACTCCAGTCTAATGGAACTATTTGTAGTTTGCAGTTACACCAGGCTCACTTCCCTGCTTAGCACATTGTTGTCCCTCCAGGAAGGCTTTCTCCTACAACCTTCTGCGAGGCCAACTCCTATTCTTCTCAGCTTAGATCCATCTCCTTCCAAGATGACTTCCCCAACCCCAAAGACTTGATTAGGTGCCTTTTCCATCTGCCTGCTCCCTTTGTACCCTTGATTTATCCCCAGGATTAGTGTTCTGACATCACTTCATCATTGGTCTACCCCCTCATACACTTCATTGCTGTTTAGTATTTTAGGATTTAATATATGTTGGGCACAAAGCTTAATGCTTTATGTACTTTATCTCACTGAGGTCTTATAACAAGTCCACAAAATAGATATTAGTATAGATGAGGAAACTGAGGCTCAGAGAGGATAAATTATTTGCCCGAGGTCACACAAAAATAAGCAGAACAGCTGGGATTTGAATCTGGGCCTGTTTGACTCCAAATTCTTTGCAGTCCATTATAAATTTCTTAAGGGCTGTTTTAGTTTGGTAAAGCAAACAAAATGCAACATACCAGAAATGGATTGGCTTTTACAATGGGGATTTATTAACTTACAATTTACAGTTCTAGGCCATGAAAATGTCCAACTCAAGGCACCAACAGGGTGATACCTGGACTCTGAAGACATCCAGGACAACTCTGCCACGTGGAAATGGTGCATGGCTGTGTCTGCTGGTCCTTCTCTCCTGGGTTTTGTTGCTTTCAGCTTCTGGCTTCATTGGCTTCCTTTCTCAGCTCTTCTGGTGCTCTTCTCTGTGAGCTTCTCTTAGTTTCATCTCTTCGATTCTGTATGTGGTTTATCCTTTTATAAAGGACTCCAGTAAAAGGATTAAGACCCACCTTGAATGAGGTGGGTCACATCTCAATTGAAATAACCTGATCAAAAGGTCCCACCTACAATAGATCTGTACCCACAGGAATGGATTAAAGGAGCATGATCCTTTCTAGGTACATATACAGCCTCCAAACTACCACAAGGGCTTACAGGGTGTAGCAAAGCGAAGGCATGTAGTAAGTACTCAACAAATAATAGTTATTATTTTATTACTATTAATTTGACTCAATCAGATTGTAAGCCCCTGGACAGAAGGAATCATGACTCATAGATGCTCGCAACCCTGGTCCAATGCCCCATCAAGGCTGAATGTAACCTGTTTGAGAGCAAGGAACCTGCAGTTGGATTCTTTGTTGGTTCCAGAGTACCATTACTGCTTCGCAGTAAATCACTGATGTGTGTTTTCTATCATACAATCGCCGTATTTAAGAGATGTTTCATTTCTTGTCCCCTTTCCACCTTGGAATAAGGATGGGATGGTACTGCAGATGGCACCCAAAACAAAAGCTAAAGCGCGTTTTGATGAGACACACAGGAACCACCAAGCACCTAAATAAACGACCTCTTTATTTTACCAAATATAATTTATCAGTTAAGTCGACATTTGTCAATTCAGTTATAGTAACTATAAATAATTCTCTTAAGACACAGTTTTGTAACTTTTTAAGGATGACAAGAGGAAGCCAATATCGTTCCTTGCAGCCAGGCCAAAAGTACATGCAGTTTGTGTAATCAGGGGAAAAGAAATTAATCTTCCATGGACGTCAACTTCATTTTCTTTCCCTCTCACCCCCACCGCCCCCCTTCTGCTCACATACTCAGGGTGTGGGGCATGCCTACCTTTCTGTTTTTTCAGGCAAAGGAGGGTGCTCTGGAGTCTTCCAGGACAGCCTGGATGAACTCCAGTGATAAAGAAGGGGTGTGTGATGGGGCAGGGGTGACTGGAGATCACACGGCACAGCCTTGGCAGAAAAGGAGTTGGTTTTGGTGCCTATACAAGAAAACTTGTGTGCAAGTGTTTTGAGGTTGAGGAAAAGATGAAAGAGCAGAAACAAGCCCAGCTGGTGCTAATGAACAACTCCAACTGGAATACCTCTAAGATCTTTCCAACTTTAAGGTTTTATGATTCCAGAAGGTGGCCTGGGTAGAAAAGGAGGGAGAGAAGAGACAGTCTTTGGAGGTAGAGGGCCTGTTCCTAGGACAAGATCTGGTGCTGGTAAGAGGCAAGGTTGTCACCTAGACCTTCCCTTGGAGGCGGGAACTTTAGGCTACAGAGGGGTGGGTATCTGGGGAGACTTCTAAGGAGAGGCTAGAAAAAACCTGCATCCAAATGTCCAGATCTGTACAAGTGTGGGTGTGGGCAGATTGCTAGTATGTTCAGAGCAATGTGTGGGGAAGATGCAGAGGTTCTAGTTTTTTTTCTCAATCTTGTGCCAGGCAGAGAAAAGTAGAAGCTGCTGGTCGATGTCCAGCCTACTGGTTCTGAATCCTCTTTTGGGTGCCTGATGAAGAGAGGCTGGGGGAAGGGAAGGTAGAGTAGTTTAGGGAAATGAACACTGGTCGGGCAGTGGAGGGCAGTGGAGCTAGGGACTCTAGCTGTGGTCAGCATTGCAGAGATGGGATCTAGGAGGGAGAAAGACACAGAACCTGGCTTGGTGAAGTAGACTTAAATACTTACAAACAGGAAACCTTCTCTGCCAGACTGAGAGGGGAATAGTACCTTTGTAACCTGGGGAAGCAGGCAAGGTTAGTGCTGTGTTTCCCTTACCACTGCCTAGTCAGTGCCTGGCACAGTACCTAACGTGTAGTAGGCACTCAATACTGCTGATTGAATGTTTCAGACCGTGTCTTCAGATGAGCTCCTCGTGGGGAGGCTGCATATTTGCTGAATGAGTGAATAAAGGATGACTGTTTGTGGGCAGAAGCCAAGAGAGAGAAAAGCTCACCTCCATGGCATGACAGAATGAGTGATTTTAGGAAGTGACTGAGTCCAAGGGGACCACACGAGATTATGTCCTCAGGAGAAACAGCAGAAAAAATCACCCTTGGTTGCCCTCAACCTCCCAATTGTAACTCCACATGCCCACACTTAGTCCCTAATCTTGGAATCCAAACTGGCAAGCTCTGGGGAAAGGATGCTTAGAGACTCAGTATGAAGGTTGAACAGAGACAATCACTCCTCTAGGCCCAGGGAGGATGTGGATCTTGGCAAACCTATGGGGTGGACATGAGTCAACAGGGGAGACCAGGTCAGTGCTCATTTCCTCCTGGATGCAACAATCTCTTGGGAAAAAATCAGAGGAAGGGGCTGGTGCTATTTATCAGGCAATTGGGTAAGAGGCACGTCTGCAATATGAATAGACGTCTACTTCACTCGCTGTTTCTGAGAGGAGGAGGCCTAGGTTCAGGGCACAGGGCTAGGGGTACAGGGGCCAGAAGCAGCTGTTTCACAGTGCTGTGAGCTTGGTCCACTGCTAGAAAAGGATGAGATGTGGGGTGGGGGGGTGGGGGTGAAATGATATTTATCCCTCTGTTCAAACGAAAAAAAAAAAGAAAGAAAATAAAACAGAACACAAACACAAAACAAACAAACAAAAATGACAGAGCCTACTCACAAAGGGTTTCTCACTGGGTCCAAGACTGTGGTTGCTAAACAAAGTGTCCCCAGATCCCAGACAGACACTCCCCACTCCAGGCTACTTGGAGGCACCCACCATGAAATTGCACTTGGTGATTATCTCAAAAATCTACTTGCACTGCTTGTCTCAGTCCATCTGTCCTTCCTGAATTCTTGCTATACAAACTTGGCTCAATGTATAAAAATTCCCATTGAAAATAATGAGAATTCAGTATCAAAGGGAAGTCATAGAAAGAGATGGGAGTATGGGGTTGGGTAAAAGGGAGGGGAACAAAAGAAAAAATTCAAATAGAAAGTGCAGAGGGGTGGGGTTGAGTGACCAGACTAGTCCCCGACATCTGTGTCTCGGTCCCCAATGAGCCAAAGGACATGGAAGCTGAGTGCTAGGAGCCCAGTGCCAAGCAGATCCCCCAGAGCTGTCAAATATGGGATGGAGAAGTTGTCTGGGTCCAGGCCCCGACCCCACATCCAGTGTACCATCCAGTCTGCGATGTACAGGAGAATCAGCACCTGAAGAGACAGAAAGGCTCAGCCTGTAGCCATCCCTCTCTCCAGGGGGAGCCAGAGGCCACACGATCAGACCCACTCACTTCATCAGAAGGCTCAGCCATCCACAATCTTTAGCCAAGGAGAGCTCATCATTCCAGCCCTGCAAACTGTGTCTATGTCCCTCCACCGCACAATTACCAACTTGAGCAGATAACAGGCATAATAGGAGCTCTTTGGAAAGGAAAAGACTGCTACCACCTGGGTCACCCACATCAGCATTACATTCTGCTCCAAATTCACCAAACAAGGGACTTTGCAACTTAAATCCTACTTTGTTGCAGGAACACAGCCCTCTTGCCTGTAATTCTGGGTCACTCCATTCTTGGGTGACTCCAATCCCTGCCCTGTTGGCCTCTCCAGGAGCCTGGCAGGGGCTGGGGGTTGGAGTTAGCTTTCCGTACAGGGATTTCTTCTGTGAGCAGAGTGTAACAAGGACAGTGTTTGAGGCTGCTGCCTGCACAGTTGTCTGAGTAACAGCTGATTATTCCAAGCTGGCTTCCTGCTGACCCCTTCCACTCTGCTGTTGTGGGCTCAAAGAAAGCATGTTTAACATTTAACACTAGTTAGCTAAATATAAAGCAGACAATGCCAACCAGTTCCAAATATAATTTGGATTGTCTGTGCCCTTGCCTTCTTTTCATTAGGACAGGTAATTAAGAATGATTTAGATTTGAACCTTGCTAGAGGTCCAAGATCAACAATAGCTGGGAGATTGTTGGAAATGCAGAATCTGAGGCTCCACTATCGATTGACTGAATCAGAATCTGCATTTTCACAAGATTCATCTGTACTTTTTGTTGGAGATGCACTTGATCTAGAATACTGAGGTGGGGCATGCTGCATCTTCTACATACTCTGTACTCCCTGAACAACTGTATTTATGTAAGAAAGAAACGGTTTCTAACGGTTAAGCTCCTAACACAGTCATTTGGGAGGTTTTACTCTTGACTGCATTTTGCAAATACTGTGGTATGAGAATTCTTTTGTAAGGCCTTAGATGCAGGAACCAGAGCCCCTGGTAGGATCCAGAAGCCAGAAGTGATACTATTTTCAGGCAAACTTGGTTGCTTTTCTGTCCTCTTTCCAAGGAAGCCAGAGGTGTCAGTCCCAGCACCCTTTCACATTCCCCCTTGCCCTGCACAAAGCTGTCTTGTATGCCCGTGGCCCTGGTCCTGGGTGAGGGCCAGCCTCCCATAACTTCACACCCTTTCTAGCAGCTGCAGAGAAGTCCCAAATAAAGAGTGTGGCCAGGAGGCCTTCAGGACGTGTCCCCGGAAGGGAATGGACTGCAGCTGTTCTCACATTCCAGCCTCCCTAGCAGGCCCCAGGACACGTGGCTGGGAGACTGCAAAGGGATCAGGGAGAACCTTTACAGGGGATCAAGTGCCATACTCTGGCTCTTCACGGCCTGGAGAAGAGGGAGGAGGTCAGCATCTCCCCCAGGGTGTTATTAACGGGTTACAGAGCCAATGCTTATTCTTCCCAACCTAGGCTAAGGGGGTAAGCTGAAAACCTTCAACCACAGACCCTCGCCATACCCCGTTCTCTCTCCCTTCTCCCACCAGATGCTGAACATTTTACCCCACTTGCAAGGGAACTTGGATGACTTGAGAAATTGCTGCAGGGTAACAGCATTAGGTTGATAGGGGGGTGGGAGGGCAAATGCTTATCAATTGGTGATAGGTTGAATAAAATATTGACATATCTATATAAAAGATAATACAGTCACAAAAAATGAGGGTGCTCTTCTATTTATGTATTGATAAGGAAGGATCTTTAAGATAAATTGTTACGTGCAGAGCAGTGTGTATACCATGCTACATTTGTGTAAGAAAAGGGGGAAAGTAAGAAAAATAGATATGTGTGCTTGTAAAAGTATAGCATGAGCTGAAGGCTACACAAGAAATTGCTAACACTAATGGCCCATGAGGAAGAGAACTGGATGGCAGGGGAGAGGGCAGAAAGGAAGACTTTTCATTGTATTCACTATTAATCTTTAGAAATGTGGAACCACATGACTGTTATTATCTATTCAAAAAACAAATATACAAAAATTTAAAATGGAATAGCAAGGGCAGGGGTGGCTACAAAGGGCCAGCAGGAGGGAGGCTGGTGGTGATGGAACAACTCTGGATCTTGACTGTGGTAGTGGGTACAGGAATTGACACAGGTGATAAAATTGCATTGAATTACACCCACACACAAATGAGTGTCCGTAAAACTGGTGAAAGCTCAGTAGATTGTCCTAATGCAAATATCCTGCTTTTGATATTGTACTATATTTATGCCAGATGTTACCATTGGATGAAACTAGGAGAACAGTATATGGGACCTCCCTGTACATTTTTTTTGCACCTTCCTGTGAATCTATAATTATTTCAAAAGAAAAAGCTTTAAAAATGTAATACTACAACAAGGGAGAAAGCATCAGAGAATTACAGAATGGCAAGCTGGACAGGATCTTACAGATGATCTAGTGCAGTGGTTTAGACACTTTTTCAAGCTGGGGAATACTTTATTCAAATTAAATCTCCCGAAAAAGCTCAACATGCAAATTGGAGCCAAATGGTGCTCTGTGGTCAGGCCAGGTGGAGGTGGCACCCAGAGCTCACCTTCTTAGCACCCCATAACATCAGGGCACTGCCTAAAAACCATCACTTTCGGTTTGTGACTCTTGATTTACAAATGTGTCACTGAGGCTCAGAGAGGTGAAGCAACTGGGCCCAAGTCACACAGCATGTTAGTGACTCTGCTGGAACTACAGCCCTATCTCCTGAGCCTGTTTGGTGTTTATGGGCAGCCCAGACACAGAGAAAGAGGTGGCAGGATGTCTGACGGGCTGAGGCTGGGCCTCCTCTCCCATCACTGCAGGGCAGCCCTGGCCCCTCCCGTGCCCCTGCTGGTCCGTACCTGGAGCAGTGCAGCTGTCATGTAGAAGATGATGAAGATGAGTGTGAGGGTGGTGTGCCCGCCCTGCATACAGCTGATGGTGTAGAGAAACACTAGGTGTCCCGGAACCACAAGAAGGAAGAGGACCCGGGCCGAGCGAGAATTCACATCTGGGGCCAAGGGAGAAAGGGCGTGAAGAGGATGGGAAGGAGGGGCCATGGCCACAGAAGGCCTTTCTAAGTCAGGAAGGACTGCACCACACTCCAGGGCTGTGAAGGCCAATTGTCTCTACATCTCCATCCCAGAGTTCCCAGCCTCTTAGGGCATCCCACGAAAGGGAGCCCTGCCTGTATGTGCTCTGCCTTCTAGAACAGCTGGCACAGCCGAGCAATAGGAGAACTATGTATCTGGCCCACAGCTTTCTTAGGTGAGGCCCCTTCCCACCAGGGCTTGAATGGACCCGGGAGTCTGAGAATCTGCCATTACCACGGCTGAAGAAGGTGGTACAAGGACTGGGGCAGCGGCGAGGAGCTTGCTCAGAGTTCTCCCCCGGCATCCCATTCATGTGTAGGAAGGTGGAAATGCGGCTGGCCTGGACTGCCACCAGATTGCCCCCAACTCCTGCAGAGACACATGCGGGCTTAGACAAGGTAAGGGGATTATCCTTTTGTTCTTTGTCTTTTATCAGCAGAGGCATCGACCTCTGTCTTCATTTGGGTCTATGTGGGCATCACCCACCCACCAGTCCCCACATGAAAAGTGAGCCACTAAGAAGGAAGACAAAGACACCTCCCCTTCCAGGCTCCTCCCAGCCTCCCTCCATGGAGATGTGGCCATCCCCTGTGCCCCTGCCGTGGCTGTGAGAGTGCAGGGACGGGCACAGGAAGATCTATAGACTCAAACAACCCGAATTCTCCACTAGTGCACTGTGTGTGCGTCTGCTTTTAGCCACAGCCAAGGGAAGAAGGTGCTCCCTTCCCTCCCCACTCCATCAGTGCTCTGAGCAGACCCTGTCACCACTTTCAAGTTCAGGTTTGAACTCTGGAATTTGGTGCCTCTCCCTGGAAATGTTACTGTTTCCCCTCCCACCCCCAACCTATTCCCTGCTCTTCTCAGCACTGCTCTGGGCCCTGGGAGGCTGACTTCTACAGATGGACAGGCTGCAGATTGACTCCTCTGCCCTGCATCCAATTGGGTTTGTTCAAGGGGAGGCACCAGCAGGAGACCAGACGGCGGCAGGAGACAGGTCAGGTATTTCTTTCCCGATCCCTCCCTGCTTTTTGGAGGTGCCTTATTCCTGTGGAGGGCAGGGGAGGGGCTATTCCTGGGCTCCTCTAACACCACAGCCTCCCCATGACCCTTCAAGTCTGGAGGCTTCCCATTGTGGTGAATCTCCAGGTGCCTCGATGTCCTTCTGGTCCTTAAACCTTGCTCTGTGCACAGTCCCTTCATTAAAGTCTCGAACTCTGAGCTGGATTCTCTTGATCCTGCTGGAACCCTCACCAATAGAGAAACCCACCCCTTATAATCGCTTTCCCTGCCCCTCTCTTTTCCCCTCAGCAGCTGACAAGACTCACCATTTATCACAGGAGTGAAGACAGCCATCCCTGCAAAGTTGGGGTCTGAGACAGTCTTGTCCAAGATAAGGCCTCCCACACTACATAGACACAAAGACAAAATGACACAGAGACCAACGAAACGATTCGGCTCCAGCCTCTGGATGAGAGGCACAGGCCCCCCAGGCCTTAGGGAGGGAGAGGGGTAACAGTGGCTCCCAAGGGCCTCTCATCTTCCAGTCTCCACCTCCTAACAGTCTCACTCGGCACAGTCCCCTCAGCACAGTCCCGCTCCTGTACCCACCCCCACGTTGTCTAGAGGAGCCGCCTGCAGGGCTACCTGCCCATGAGGGCCCCTGTTGTTCTGCCTGCTCAGCATTTATTTCTCCTTCTGGCAGCAGCACTGGGCTCTGCCTTTGGGATCCACCTTTCTCAAACTCAGGCACTGTGGTTCAGGTAACATTGCCCAATGACAGCCAGGTCCCAGGCCCACATGGCACAGCATCACATCCCCAAGGCCATGGCGATGGGGGGGTTCAGGGACAACCACGTGATATCTTAACAGAGCCAGTGAAATGATTCTGGGAGTCTGTGGAGCTGGTGGGGGAAAGAATCTTTCCACTGGGACTAGTGGGAGCAAAAAAAGTATAAACTGGGAACTGTGTGCAGGCCACCACAGAGAAAAGCAGAGCCAAGACATGGAGCATGCGGGGGCCCAGGTGAGGTTATTTGAGCCCATGAATCCAGTTGTGCTGTTTTAGTTGCATAAGCCAATACATTCTGTTTTTTAAATTCAACCCATTTCAGGTGGTTTCTTTCTGTCACTTGCAACAGGACACATGACTGACACGCTTGAGGGCATTTCCAGGGTCTATGCCCAACCCCTCTCCCCATGGCTTAAAAGGATGCCTGTGGCAGGGCGGGGGTGTGCACCCAGGCCTGAGCCTACCTGCTGATGGCCATGGCAATGACGACAGGCTCCCAGCCTGAGTACAACACCTCCCTGGTGGCTGGGCTCCGTCGGGCCAGCATCACCCAGACAGGCAGCAGGGCCACGAAGAAGGCACACACCAGGGGGTAGATGTAGTGCCAGCCATCTGAGAGAGGGAGAGACCAGAGGGAGGTGAGCGCTGGTCCCAGCACCCCATGGCCTGCTCAGCCCACAGATCAACAGCAATGCCACATGAAATGCCCGGAAATATATCACCTCATTTGAGCCACACTGTCAGTCCAGGAGGTACACAGGGCCAGTCTTTCCATTTTATAGATGAGGAAACCAAGGCAGCCAGCTGCCCAGGCACTGAACTAATTAGGACAGAGACCAGAATCTAGATTGCTTGATTTTGATCCCAGAATTCATTATCACCCATGGCCCTTCTTCATTTTGCAAGCAGAGTCTAGTCTTCAGTTCCTTCCCCTGATTCTTTCCACCCACCCTTCCAAAGGCAGCACAAATTCGCAAGACCAGGTGGGACAATGTTCCTCAGACACTTTCCCCCATTCCTGCCCCTACCATCTGCATGAATTTGAGAGTGGTACTGAGCTTCCCCTCTTTAAAATCAGGAGCTATTACAAACTACATTCAAGCCAAATTCAAACTCAAATGCTTAAGAACCTAGAAGAAATCCTTGCACATTTGCAAAACCACTACCATCTCTCCCAGGCCCACCAGGAGTCCACCCTGGCCACACCCTCGGTGGCCTCAGCCTCACCCCGCTCCAGGTAGAGTCCCCAGCTGATGCCTGAGAGCAAGGCCAAGGTGATGAGGTCGCCCAGGCTGGCGGCAATGGGCGTGGCCACATTGTCTGGGTTGATCCCAATCTTGCGAGAGCCAATGATGACCCCAATCATGATCATACCTGGTGAGGAAGGGGAGGGGGCCAAGGTGAGAAGAGATAGAGGGGAATCAACAAACAAAAAGAGAGAGGGGGGGAGGCACCAGTTGAGACCTCCGGGGTAGCTGTGCCTCTTACTCCCAGGCCCCACTCTTCCCCTCCTTACCCAGTACCAGGGAGGCAATGAAGGCAGTAGCCACGCTGCTGGCACAGAGCAGGAAGGCGTGCGGGATGCTGAAGTGGCCATCAGGGATCCAGCCGAAGACGACGGCTGCAATGGATGCCAGGAAACCCACCACTGTGGCCTGCACCTGGGGAGAGGACTGGCACTCAGAGGGCTCTGGGAGCAAGGAGTTTCTTAGCTAAGGTCACCGAGCTCTGAGCTAGACCTCTTCTGGCCCTCAGCAGCCCCAGGAGGCAGGCTGTGGGCTGGACCGTCCAGTCCTTGCAGGCTGGATGATGTCTTTATTTATTTAGTTTCACACCAGACACTAGTACTGGGCAGTGCACACTGCAGGAGTCTGGTACATGTTACTGGCAAAATGAGTGTTCTGGGGATTGCGCTGGAGTTCAACTGAGCTGGAGACTTCAGTCCAGAGGGAAGTCCTATTGCCAGGACCTGCTCCTACAGCCGGGATCAAAGCCCCCTACACTGCCTGGAGCAGAAGACTGGCATGGGAGATGCTGGGCTCCCAGGAGCCCCTCCCGCCTTGGCTGTTTTCCTGGGTAACTTGGTTGCCTCCTAGAGCTACTCTGAGAGAAGACAGTTCGGCAGGGTGCTGAAGCTTCCTTTACAGCCAGCTGGGGCTGACCTAAACTTTTTGGAGATTCCAACAAAGGGGGAAACTTAGCCCCCTTTCTCTGGCCCCTGTTCTCTTACCTGGATGAGGGCCATGTTCCCGGTGATCATCCGCCAGAGCTCCTTGGGTGTGTCCATGTGCCCGATGTTGGCCTGGAAGAAGGACGGCAGGGGGCTGGAGTCCAGGCTGGAAAAGACCTTTACACTCCATCCATTAGGCCCCTGCCTGGATCAGGAGGCAGTGCATGTGGCACGGGACTCGGGGACTAGGGACACTGACCTCCAGGGAAAGGGAAGCAGGACTAGGGGTCCTGAGGTGAAAGGAAAGGAGTGCAGAAGCCTTGAGCTCCTGCATCTGGGAGTGGGAAGGGAGATCCCAAGGCAGCTTCCTGTTCTCTCCTCTTCTCAGGACACCTGCTGAGCAGAGGCAGATTCCTCCCTCTGCCCCACTGGTCTACGAAGCTCATTCCACATGGGTCAGAATGACCCAAACTCTGGCTCTGAAGCCAGCTCACTATCTTGGGGAAGGAAAGGTCAGCCACTGGTGCCAGACTGAAGCTGCAGGAATGTTTGGGGAGGAATGAAGTGGCACAGGAAAGGAGTAGTGGCAAGTTGGGGGTGGGCTAGCCTGGTGGCCACTTCTCTCCACAACCTTCTCCCGACTGTTGGTCATGCAGGGATACCCCTGCCATCTGATTCCCTTAGCCTCCTGAGTTTTATTGTTTCCTGCCTCCCACCTCATGGACCTGTATCTGGTTCTGTGCATGAAGCCTCATGGCTGACCTACACGGACAGGTGGGAGTGATGAGCACCCCTGGCCCTTTGTCTGTCTCTTCCCCTATGGAAAAGCAAGCTGCCATGGGGGAGAGGGAGGGGATTGGAGGGGGGCTGGGAAGGGCTGGCTCTGCTCCTGCCCAGCTGCAGAGTGGGGCTGGAGATCAGAGGCGGCCCCCATCTGTGCGGATGGAAGGACCAGCATGATGCCTGCCTGTCAAAGCTGCACAAACAGTCACGAGGCAGGTGGAGAAGCAGGGAGTGGGGCAGGAGTCCAGGGATGGCTGGGATATTCAAAAACCAAGCCTGGGAATCGCTTTGGGCAGAAAGTCCCTTCCCAGGAGCAGGACACCCAGCCTGGGATCTCCCTACAGCTGCCCAGCTAGGCCCTTCCCTTCCCACTGAGCCCCACACTCAAGGCCTGGGCAGTTGAGAAAGGCCTGAAGCCAGCTCCAAGTCTGGCTCATGCCACCCAGAGTTCACTCTGTGCCCCCTTCCTCCCAACTGGGACACTCACGGCAGTGGAGAGCCTCGATGCCAGGGTCATTTCCAGGTTCCCCTTTAGCCCCAGCAGTGCAGGTACCAGGATGAAGACCTCTGTCACCTTCTGGAAGACTTCCCAGTGCTACAAGGTGAAAACAGAACCCAGGAATTTCAGTGCTCACAAGGGCTGGCACTGAGGTTGAAAAGACAGTCTGAGATCAGGAGCTTGAGGAGGAAATGGAATCAGCAGGAGTGAGGACACCAGTCGCCTTTCCTCCAAGAACCCTGGAACCAAACCAATTCCACGGTTCTCTAAACAACACAGGCCCCCTTCCTGCCACTCAGAAGACAGAAGATGCAGAGGCTCTTTCAGACCCCTAGCCCAGCTCTACATCCTCTGCCTGCCTCCCAGGAATCACCTGTCCAGCTGAGCCTCTCCAGGCTGGCTTATACCCCACAATTCCTTTGCAATCCCCCCTTAGACCACAATCCCCAAACCTTTTGCCTTCAGCCCAGTTTCTCTGCTGCCTCAGCCTTGGGTGGTGTTGTCTCAGCTGTTGAGAGCTGGACTCCACAGGGCTGGGGATGAGCTGATTAGAGAATTTGTTTGATTTCTGTCTCCAAGGGCTTTGGGTCTCGGCCTCAGCAGCTCTCCCGAACAGGCTTGGCGTTAAGGCCGTGGCCCCCAAACCTCTGAATTCTGGTTTGAAAAAGGCTTTTTATTCACCCCCTGCACCCCTGCCAAGATAACCTTCTCCAATATCTCAGCCAGGAGAAGCTAGTGTACCCCTCACGGAAAGAGCACTGGACTGGGGGTCAGGAAGTCTGGGTTCTAGTCCCAAGGCAGCCACTTAGGACTCTCTTGCTGATTTCTTCACTAACATCTACTACATACTAAATATGTGCTAGACTAAGTGCTTTTAGTGTATTTTCTCATTTCATCCTCTCAACAACCCTACAAGGTAGGGGCAGTCTTCACCCCCAATTTATAAATGAGGAAACTGAGGTTCAGAGAGCTAAGAGGGAAAACTGTAGGATCCAGGAGGGTTTATTTAGAAAGGGTTTATTTATTTTTTAAATTGAAACAGGATTTGCAAGGAAGGCTGGGATGGTGTCCCCCTCCTGGCCTATGTCTGAAGAAATGGGAAGCCTCCAGGTCTGGAGAGGGAGAAGGGGGCAGTTGGCTGAGCGGATATGTGCAGGTTGATTAGGATTTCATGGTCAGGGAGGCAAAGCGCAGGAATGAACAGGAGCACTGCACTGAGACTTGAAGGGGCCTCATGCTATCTTCTCAAGGGGCCTCCCCACATGGACCCTTGTCAGGGGCGGGGGGAGCTTAGCCAAGTTACAATGATCTCAATTTCCTGCCGTAAAATGTGCCATTCAGGGGCCAGATCAGATGGTCTCTACAGGCAATTCCAGCACTGACACTCTAGAGTTAAATGTGAGCAAGGATATTGGGGCCAGGGCTAGAAACCAGGGGAGACTGGACATGGAGGGTGGCAGCTCTAAGGCAAGGACCTCTCTTTTTTTCTCAGAGTTTTGGGGTGGGGGAGGGCCCATTTCATCAGGGCCTAGGATTCTGCTTCAGGAAGCCCCTCCCTGAGGCCTAAGGAGGGGAGGAGAACCACAACACCTCAGCCACAGCTGCTGAGCTTTCACGGCACCCACAGGAAGAGCCAGCCCCTTCCACAGGCTGGAGGGATGTGAATCCCTTGTCGTCCACAGGACACCCAGAGAGAAGGCAGCGCCAGTGAGGCAAGGGGTAAGGAAACCATCTCTTGGACACAGGTGGTGCATGCCACTGGGGTTCCAGCTCCCTGCAGTCATGGCCTCACTCTTCTTCCTTGCCCAAACTGGACAAGCAGCTCCAGAGACAGGATGAATTCCTCTCCTTCACATCCCCTGATGAGGGTGGCTGACTGCAGACTTTCGAAGCTGCTCTCAGAGCCGGGCCACATGGCCCATCACCACCATAAAACATCTGCTGCTCCCCAACTTCCCAGCTGCCAGCTCAGTGAAATGCTTAGTTCTCCAGGTAGGTGCATGCAATGTGTATGTACTGACAGAGGGAAAATGTCCAAAAGGAAATACCCCAAGGGCATGCAAGTAATATTTTCTGAATTGTTTGCAATGAAAGTTCCTTGTCTTTATTACTATTTAAGAAAAAACATATATATAAAGCTCAACTAAGCTCCTCTGGCTGCTACTATAAACAGCCCCAAATCCCTTCACCCCCTAGCACATCCACATCCCTTCCTTTCAGCTACATGAGGGCTTAGAAGGTGTGGGGTTTTAGTAGTGATCGGATCAGGGACACACAGGCAAAAGGGAGAGAGTCACAGGCAATAAGCAGCCACAAGAACAGCCCCTATCTGCCAGGACTGCTCAGAACCTCACACCAACTGCCTCCAACCCAGCTGAAGCCCTGGATTGGCTCACGGATCAGAGTGGCCAATTCCTACATATATATTTTCTTCACCCACAAAATCCTCTCCAAGATGCAGGGCAGGCATGGAAGCCTCGGACACGCACACAGGTGCACTCACTCCCCATCCCCCTTAGCCCTGCAGCATGCTGGGGACTCTGGGAAGAGATGCTGGGAAGTAGGTGAGGTGGGACCCACCTAGAAAGTAGGGTGGCCCAGAAGCCGAGGAGTGGCAGCAGGGACAGTCAGTGAGCACCTCTTCTTCCTCCTATGGCCTAGTCAGGCCCAGCCTGCTCATCCTGGCTGGGAGTGCCTGCCCCTGAAGTCAAACTTGTCTGCCGGGCTGCCACCCACACCTTCCTGCTCTACTGGGGATGGAAAAGGTCATGTTCCAGGAAATGCTGTCCAGTTTGGAGGTGGCGGCGGCTACAGATTTAAACTGCTTCTTGGAAACATGGCTCCTCTTCCCCTCCTTCTCTGTCTTTGGGGAGGGGCTCAGTGGTCTCTGATTGTCTAGGAGTGAGGGATTATACTGCTCCCCTCTACACAAAAACAATCCTGCTTCAGAGCAGCCACCCTAAGCCTTGCACCTCAGTGGCCCTGCTGGACCTTGTTCTTCTGACCTGCCTCTTCCAATCCGTTGCCAGCTCCTGCCAGCTCCCTTCACCCCAAAGCTCACATACAGACCCTGCCTGCCCTCAAGTGTTCTAGCCTGCTGCTTCTTCTGCTCCAGGAAGAAATGGGATCAAGATATTAAAAAGACTTAAATCCCCAGGTACAAACTCTAAGCACCAGGCTGCAGGAGAACCTGGGAAGCTGGGCTTGGGTTGACCTTTCTGGGCGAGGACTGAGTCTGATCAAATTCAGGTAACCCCGGCCTTCACCTGTTGGAGGCTTCTCACCACGGCCCTTCTTCTCAGGGAAACACCAGCTGGCTAGGGCTGGACAAGTGTGAGAAAAGCATGCAGGTCCCTGACAGCAAGCAGGGGCAGAGGCATGGCATGTGGACAACAAGATGCCCAAGTGAGACCACATATGAATGTCTTTCCTAGGGATCCCAGCAGCCCGAGAGCAAGCCACCCATGAGGGGAATGCTGCTTTCCCACTCCACTTCCCCAAGCCCCGCACTTGCCCCCCCTCCTTCATCTTTGAGGACTCTTCCATACCCACAACAGGGGAGAAGCAGGAGTATGTGTTTGGGGAGGGGAGTCTTCTTTCCTTGGGATGCTTAGCAAGTGTGTAGCAAGTTAAAACAAGGACCTGGGAGTCTCATCTGCCGTAACATGGCTGGGAGTTCCAGTGAAGGTCTGGATACCACCTCCTGCCACCCCCATCCCTCACAGAGGCTGGTAGGAAAAAGGAGAGAAGGGGCATGCAGCAACTTTGGACCAAACCAGGGGGAAGGGCACAAAGCATCTGCACCATGGGACCTCCCATAACCCTATCCCTTCCGATTCTAATACTGTTTTCCCTCAAAGGGCACAGGAACGTTTAGCCATGCTGGGGATGTCGGAGTGGATCACAGGCCATTTATCTTTCTCCTACTTTTGGCCAGTACACCAGCCCATTATCTCCCCTCAGTGGTGGGCTGTGCACGTTGAGTGGAGAGGAAAGTAGATAAGAAGAGTTAGAATAACGGGGAAAGCTCAGGGTGGGGTGGGGAGTAAGACTAAGGACACATCTGAACCAGGGCCAACACAGACTTCGGCTCAGTTGCTCTGACACACTGGGGACACTGTAGAGCCGATTTTTCCAGACAGTCCCAGTTTCTCCAGCTCCCTCAGAATCTCTGGCTCACTGAAGGCCATATTAGGCATATAGGTGTGAAACCTTAGGAACTGTTCTGGTCTTCCTGAGTTCAGGATTGTTAAGTCACCTTTTATGTTCCCCTGGATGTAGAAAAAGAATCCCCTGTGGTCCCATATCCTGGCCCTTCGGTATCCTCCTGTGATGTCACTGCAGCTATCTGTAGAGCCTACTCCAGCCCAGCTGCAGCAGGCAGGCTGGAGGAGGAGGGGACAAGGACAAACCAGACCTTGTCATTCACACCAACTGGACCCTAGCTCTGGGCAAGCCTAGTACCACACTGAGGGCAGATGCTGGCCCAAACATTCCCTACCTAGGCCTCTCAAAGTCTCAGGCTCATGGGCACACGGTAGGGGTGGGGCAAGATGTCAAAGGGTTTCTTCTAGCTCTAGAATCCTCTTAGTGTGTGGGGGGAGGGGCAATCCCTTCCCACAGCCTTTAAGAACTTTTGACCCTGCTCACTTTAGAAGATAACTTCAACTGTTACAGCATCCAGTCCACCCTGTTTTGGGTAGGGAAGACAAAAGTAAGACTCATTCTAGAGTCTTTAACCAACTAGTGAGCCATGGCCTTGGAGAAGGCTACAGAGGTTAATAGTGCAGGCTCTGGAGTCAGATGGCCAGGGAGAAGTCACTAATCTCTCTAAGCCATAGGTTCCCTCTGTACACAATGGAGATAATTAAGATTCCTACCTCACAGGCATACAGAACAGCCCAACAAACATTAACCAGCACCATTACTATCATCTAGAAAACAAGATAACTTTCCTTAGTTCACCACAGACTCCTTTGAAGGCACCAACCATAACTCAAAAACTCTAAGAATGAGAACCAAGGCTGCAGGAAAGGGACAGAGGAGGTGGAGAAACTGCTACCCAGTCCCATTTCTCCTCCTCCCACTAGCCCCATTCATTGCTCCAGGAGGAGGGGCAGGTACTGGGAGGAGGAGCCTAAAGCCCATCCTTTCAGCTCCAGGCTGACTTCCTAACCTCCAAGCAGGAACATTCCTAAAGGGGGAGAGGAGGCAGTACCAAGCACACTGGCACGTCATAAACACCGTCTTCATTAGCAATCAAAAGCTAGGTACTGGGATCTCTTGAAAAGCCCAAGTCAAAGTGGTTCAAGTGGTTCAAGTGGACCGTGTTGAAGGAACCCGCTGAAACCAGCTACCCTCCGTGCCCACATCTGCGTGAGATGTCCAGCAAGACCCACTGCATTACCACATGCATTGTCTGTAGCTGTGGTTTGGCTTAGGGGAGATGATGCTGAGCTCCATCTATCCTGGGGGATTTCATAGTTAGGGACCAACTGGGGCGGAGGGGTTCCAAACGGCAAAGGCTAGATCTCCATCTTCCTCTGATTTTCTCAGTACCCAGAACAGAGTCAGGTGCTTGGCAGGAATCTGATACACACTGCTAATCAACTTAGATAAATGCAGCACCTTCAGAAAGCTCTGCACGTTTTACTGCACTCCAAAAACTTTTGCTTGGAAACATGACTTTATCTTTTGGACCTGGAGGTTCTGAGCAAGTCCTGACCCACATATACTAGCACAGCATGTCCTCTGGCTCTCAGCTTCCAGGTCCTGATGATTCTCATCCTTAATTCTACCAGTAGCCTCACAAAGAGCCCTCTTTGCTCAGGGCAGGTCCATGAAAAACAGGTGATGAGCAAAGAGGGGAGACGGTTCTGCCCAGGTCTGGTTGCATTTTGTCCCAATTTACACCACATAATTCAGCACTTTTAGGCCTTGTATGGCAAACTCCCAAATCACAGATTAGACAGCATGTGCCCACCTCTATCCCCCAAGGAGGCTGTGCCAAGGTTACAGGCAGATAAGCAACACAAAATGCCTTTCAGAGCCTTCCCACTTAATTTGAGACCCTCTTGGCAGCTGGACAAATTCCTGCCCAGCAGGGTGACAGAGGGAAGGCTTGAAACTGAACTTTTTACTACGGGTATCCTTGAAACCCTAAGTAAGGGTAAAGAAGGCATGCAGTGAAGACCTGGACCCAGCAGGAATGCCCAGGAGGGAGGGCAAGAAATTACCCTGTTCCTTCTCTCCTCTTCCAAGCCTGGGCTCTGGAAACAATTTTGCTTAGTTAAGCAATACTGCCCTGACCACCTCCCCAGGGCTACTCGGCTTCCTCCAGGTTTCTGGAGAAAGAAACTAGACCAAGAAGAAACTGAGGACATGTTCCAAAGGGAAACAGTATTCTAGGAAGTGCCAGCAGCTTCTGACTTGGGGGTAGACAGAAAGCTCCAAGAGTCTTCATTGCCCCGTAGGAAAAGGCGGCCCTGGGCTCACAAGAGCTGCCCTACCCAGGTCCTACCTGCACAATGTCCAGCACCATGCCTGCAGCCACAGTCCCAAAGCCTGCCAGGAGGAAGGGAAACAGCACTTGCAGCCCGATGGAAAAGGAGGTCTCCTTGAGTGGGGAGGGTGGTGTGGGGCCATGGTCTGTGCTGACGTCGTCACTTTCATTGCTCTGGCTCCCATTCTCCAGCAGGGCGTCCTCCTCCCGAACCCCCTTGGCATTGGCCCGAGACTCAATCACTACCACCTCCACCCCAGCCCCATCAGTCCCCAGGAACTCCGAGGTCCCGGCCAAAGGCTCGCACCCGGGGCCATCTGAAGAGCAGGGCAAGGCAGTGGGGCCAGTCCCGTTGAGCTGGTGGACGTCCTTTGACTCCGGCTTGGAGGACATGACGGGTAGGGAGGAGGGGAAGGGGGAACTCTCTTTTTTCGCTCTCTCTCTCTCCCTCTCTAACTCAGGAGAGAACTTAGTCTTGGGGTGAGCCCAGGCTTGGGTGCCGCAGGACCTCTCCCCACGGCTCTCCACTCCCACCAGATGCTGCAAAAACTGATCCACCAACGGGCAGCCCCATCAAGTACTGAAGCTGCAAGCTGGAGGGAAACAAGCAACTCCTCACCAGGCACAGCAGCCAGCCACCAGGGGTGCAGATGCCTGACTCCAACCGGCCTGCAATGTGCTTGGGGGAAATTTATCTGGCCTCTTATCTTCTTTGGTTCTCAGCAGCAGGCGTCTCAGAGAGGGCATCCAGAGTAGTGGATCCCAGGCAGGTCTGGGATACCCTGTGAAGTGGCCCCTCTTTCAGGAAAAGTAGCTTGAATTGAAATCTTTCAGAACCCAGGCTAAGCCTGGGGCTGTGACTCCCTCCCACTCCTGCAGCTGGGGTCCTTCAGTTTCCCGCAGCTCTTCTGGCTCTGCTGATCCCAGGGCAGAGTCTGCCGTCTTTCCTTTCTCTTCCAGAAATCTCCCTTCCTGGGAAGACCTTGTACCGCTCCTAATCCCTGGTCCTTAAAGTCACGGGGACCTGTGTGGAACAGCTTATGTGGGAAGGAGAAGGAAAAGAAAGAGAATGTTACGATGCATCCAAGCACAGCAACCACAGCTCATAATTCTCTCCCAGGGCAGACATAAAGCGTTTGCTATTCGCCTCCCTCTGTCCACTTCAATCACTTAATCCTTCACTGCCACATCTGGAGGCCGAACAGATGCAATCCCCACCATCCTCCCTGTCAGCAACCGGCTGCCCCACAAGGATCACCACCAATGTCAACAACAGTGAGATCTGACCAGCCTGGGATTGGGAAGACATGCAGGAGATCTTGGCATTGACTTCTCAGTGCCCAGGGGTGAGCAGGGATGTCCTCAGGGAGATACCTTCTTGAATGCCCATTAAGAATCCAGGATCTTTTTTTTTTTTTCCGCAGTGAACTGGTAATTTATTTATTTTTAATTAAGTTTTATTGAGATATAGTCACACTGCATACAAACCATCCAAAGTGTACAAGAACCCAGGATCTTTTGAGTGAGGTCTCCCAGTGGGGTCAGTGACAAATTTAGTCGCAAACTGCCTGCTACACAGCCACCCTACTGTAGAAGGTGGCTGTTTACAGTCCCAAGACAGAATGACAACTGCATGGGGCAAATAAACTAGGAGAATCTGATCATTGAGCAAATGCCCCCAGACCCCAAAACACCCCAGCCCTGATAAAAAATTCCAAGAGGATTTTCTGGGCAGTGGGGCAAGCCTGCCAGACAAAAAGCCAAGAGCCAGAGGCCTACCCATGCCTGCCCTTGAGAATCAACAGTGTTACAAAAAGCTCAGACTCTGACTTGGGTCCAGGACTCCTCTTCTCTCCCTCAGTTCTTAGCCCTGGAGTCTGTCAGATAGGGACAAGTGAGTTATTTCAGTTTGAAGGAAAAGAGGGGAAAACTATTATTACCCACATCTCTCGGTTCCCTAGGCTCTCCCTGTTCTCCAGGGTTACTTGTAGCTGGAGTTGGTGGAACTCTTAAAAAACGAGTAAGAAACCAAAGCAGTCTAAGCCCATATGCACTTGTTTGTAATCTCTTTAGCTGGAATGGTCCCACTTTTCTTGCCTGCAGGAGTCTCCAGGCCTTGGGTTGGGTACCCTTCCCACCCACCCCCCCATCTGCTTCAACAGCATAATTCTAACAAGTAAAAAAGAAAAAGAGAATTTTCTCAGGTAGGATGAACAAGTCTTTAAGTATTCCAAAACACACACAGTCAACTCTCCTTTGGGAAAGGCTGGAACAAACCCCAGGAACTGGCCTATGGAAATTGTCTCCTCTTTCTATCAACTCTGTCACCTAACAGGACTCCCTTTTCCAGTTCCATTAAACTGTCGTTCTTCCCAAATGTCTCATGAGAGATCCAGGAGTCTGCTGAGCAAGAGAGGCCACTGTCCTCTGCCAGAAAAGTTTCTGAGTCCGCTATACCCCGACATCCCCTACCCTCGTCCCACTTTCTTGGCATGCCCCTTAACCTGAAAGGGGGCTCGCAGGAAGTAAATCCCTCACGCCACTACCCCCAATAAATAGACTTCAGACGGGCCTAAGGCCCTGGGATGAAAGAAGCAAAAGTGAACCAGGACGCCCTAACCCCTCCTCCCAGGCGGGGACAAAAAAAGACCCACTTCAGTACCCCCAAACCCAGGGAAGGGGGAGAACTAACTGGGTGGCCTCCCCCCACCTCCCCCCTCTCCCCGACTCAGACTCAGCAAATGCGCAGCGCGCCAGGACTCCCGCCCTGCACCGCTCACGGCCACCCCCGTTCACCCGCGCCAAGACCCTACAGGACCGACCTGCCCCTCGCGTGGGAGGAAGGGGGGCGGCTGGCGTGTGGCGGCAGGGGCCCGTGGTCTCGGGGGGTGCTGGGTACCCCCTCTTCTCATCACTCCTCCTCCTCGGCGGTCCTTCTCGGCGTGCCTCCCCTCCCCAAACCCCCAGCCAAGGCGAGCGTCCAGGCGCGACACCCGGCTCGCTACATTTCGCCTCCGCGTTTCAGCAAGGCCGCCGCTCGGCTTCCACGAGGGGTGGGTGGCCGGGGAGGGCAGGATATACCGGCCCGGGGCGGGGCTGGCGACCCAGACGGGGGACTCCGGGACCGAGCTCACTCGCCCCCAGGCGTTTCTTCCCCGCTGCTTGGGCCTGACTGGTTGGCTGCTGGTGGCAAACGTGATCTGGGGCAGACGGGGTGGAACTCCCCCCTCCATCAAAAATAGATTCTGGACGGACAGCTGCAGCAGCCAATCCGAGGCTTGGGAGAGGGCGGGTTCGGCCTCGGCCCTGCCTCTTTCCTTCGCTTCGTGTCTTAGAGGCGGGGCGCCGGGGAAACGCAGTGCGCGAGTGACGGGAACTGGGAGCCGGCTCTCGGTACCCGCAGCTCGCGGGTCCCGGCGCCCATCGGCGGAGGCCAGAGGCTCCGGCTGCCCAGCGCTCCCTGCGCAGTGCCGCCTCCCCCAGGCCCGCTCCGGCGCGCTGGGAGCTTCTCGAGCCCTTTAACAGCCTGTGCGCCTGTGCGTGTCCACTCCTGCATCGCCAATGGCCTTCGAGAAGACGGAGAAACATCCACCCAGCTCTGACCCCGCGGCCTCAAGCAGTCTTACCCGTGCTCCTTCCTAGCGCTCAGTACCCGGAGAGAACCGTCCCTACCTTGTTCTTGGACCGAGCTTCTCTCCTGTTGTCCCGCCACGCCGCGTTTCCGCCAGATTTCGCGTTCCTCTAAGCAAATAGCTCAGCCTCTACGCAACCCGCCTTAATAAAGTCCCAGCCTTGAAAGGGGTGGGGATTGGCGGGAGGGAGGGAAGAGAGGTCGGACTCACGGCTGGGGTCCTGCGTTCACCACCTGAGGTAGGGGCAGAGGGGAGCCTGGCTTCCTATTACCCACTGATCCTGATGGCAGCTTGGGGAGAGATCCCGCACTAGATGAAATCCAACTTTCCCTGACGCACCTTGTGGGATCAAAGAGGGGTGTTCCCATAATCGCCTTTTGCCACTTCCTCCCCGGGGTATTTCCACCTCTCCCACGCAAACTCAGGACCAGTTCTCTTTGGGATGTTTTTGAGCAGGGTGTGTGACCTCCCCCATAAAGGAACTCCCACCCCCAGGTTTTCCCTCTTGCCAGTGGAACCCGTGACTAGTAGTTCCTTCCTGTCCTTTCCCCCTTGGGAAGTGGCTCAGGGGGCATTCGAGCCTGACTTCAGACCCCTGGTTGGAGTTTGGAGCAGAGATGTGCTTGGGGAGAGAGCACAGCGCTGATTATGAGGCCTTGAACCTCTCCTTCCTCCTGCTGAGAGACACACACTCAAGGATACATACAGCAACCTAATCAGGTAATACCTTTGGACAAGGTTGAGGTTGACAAATACATAAACTCAACCGTGCTCCCTCCCCTCTCCCCCATCCAATCCACCCAGGATTATTCCAGCTCAGCTGCTGAGGGGTTTGTATCAAAGGGTTTGCATCATAAGGACCCAGTAGAGGGAATGTCAGTTTCTTAACAGAACCCCAATTTTGGCTTAAACACTGGGTTTCTCTGCCTGGAGATAAGAAGTAGCTGCTAGATCAGGAAACATTGGACCCAGTCTGAAAAGATCAGGTTTGTGAACAATAGGTGAGGGATTGAATGGGGGAATTAAGGCTGATGTATCTGGAAACACTTCATTCAGGCTGGAGACAGTTTCTACCCTGCTCCATTCAAAACCCCCATCCATTTAATCTTGCCACAGCCCAACCGCCTATATGTAACATCTTCATTTCTTTCCTATCCCCTTTTCTCCTTCCATTTGTCACCTACCTGAAAACTCTTCCCTTCTCCTGAGGGTATTTTTTTTTAATGACATCTACCAGACATGTGAGAAAGTGTGCAAAGTTTAAATGTACAGGTTGACAAATTATGAAACAGTGAATGTACCCATGTAACCACCACCCAGATCAAGAATTAAATCATTTCGGGTATCCCAGAAGGTCCTTTCTTATCCCCTCTACTACTCTACACTCTTTCCCAAAAGGTAACCTCTATCTAACACCACAGATTAATTTCATCTGCTTTAAAACTATATAAATGGAACCACAGAGTAGGCATTATTTTGTGCTTGGCTTCTTTCACGGAATCTTATGTTTGTGAAATTCATCCATAACATTTTGGTAGCAATAGCCCATTCACTTTCATTGCTGTATGTAATATACCATTAAATGAATATACCATAGTTTATCCATTATTCTATTGATGGACATTGGGTTGCTCCCAGTTTGGGGCTATTATGAATAATGCTGCTATGCACATTCTTGTTCATGTCCTTTAGTGCACTTATATTCATATTTCTCTTAGATAAATACCTAGGAACAGAATTTCTGGGTCATAGGGTAGGCATATATTTAACTTTGGTAAATGCTATTAAATAATTTTCCAAAATGGCCCTATTAATTTACACTCCTGCTAGCAGTTTCTGGAGTTCCAGTCACTCCACATCCTCATTGACACTTGTTATTGTCAATATTTTTAATTTTAGCCATTCTGGTGGGTTTGTAGTGGTTTCCCATTGTGGATTACATTTGCATTTCCCTTGTAACCAATGAGCTTGAGCACCTTTTCATCCAAATTTGACATTTGGATATCTGTTCAAGTATTTTGTCCATTTTCCTATTAGGCTTTCTGCCTTGCTTTGTGGGAGTTTATTCTTTCTTTTCTTTTTTATCCTTTATTTTTTTAGAGCAGTTGTAGATTTTCAGAAAAACCATTCAGAAAGTACAGAGTTCCCATAGACTGCAACCCCTTCTAGTTTTCTCTATTATTAACATTTTGCATTACTATGGTATGTTTGGTTACATTTGTTGAACAATGTTAGTATATTATTAACTAAAGTATATACTAAAGTATATTATGTAACTACAGTTTACATTAGGAGTCACTCTTTGTGTTGTACAGTTATATGGGTTTTTAAAATTTTTTGATTGTGGTAACATATAAAACATAAAATTTCCCATTCTAATCACTTTAAAGTATACAATCCAGTGGTGTGGGGGACTTTATATATTTCAGCTTTGAGTCCTTTGTTGGTTCTAGGAATTGCAAATATTTTTAGGAGTATAGAACCCAAAAGATCTTGGTTTGGGTGTCTTCCGAAGCCTCAGGGCCACAGTGGCAAAATTACAAGCTTTATGCCTATTTTAATCACTGGTGTATTCTTAGTCCTGGCACATAGTAGCTGTGCAATAAATATGTTGAATGAATGAATGGATGAGACTCATTCAGGTAGTTTGTCCTATGTTGTGCTTTTCCTGAGAGTCAAACACCAAGAGGGACTGGGGGAAGTAGATTTCCCTCCAGCCCAGCCAGCTGTGACCTTGGAAAGGAAAAGACCCCAGCCCTTATCCACAGAAAGAGCAGAAATAGCTACAGTCTGTGAAGAGAGAAGCACTGATGTAGGAGTCAGAGATCACATATGAAAAGACAGGAACTTACAGCAGATAGCAAGCCAGCCAGATGCTTCAGAAGGAGAGATTCAACTGGGGAGGGGTAGGGCTACTGGTGACAAGGAGACAGTGAGGGTCTCTGAGCATCATTGTGGACCTCTGTATAACAAGAACCTCCAGAGTTCATTTGGCCCTCCTCCTGCCTCAAGAATGCGCACCCTTAAAGCTTGTTAGCTGAGAGAGTTCTTCTATACTTAGAAATAACTTTCCCTCTTCAAAGGAGATCCTGAAGAGTTTGGTTACAGGGTCTTGTTCCAATATCCACATTGGGGAACTCTTCTGCAGATATGTCCTTAATTTCTTCAAGGCCTGTAATGTCCTTCCTGAAGATGGAAGGTCTTTAAGTTACCGCCAGCTCCTTCATCTCCAGAAAGAGCCTGTCACAGGCCTGTTGCATTCTACAGCACTTTCTATCGCTGTTGTACGCTTCAGTGCCCTCTCCTTCTCCTTCAGCTATGGTGCCGAGATCAGGTCAGATCAGAAGTTCCATTACTATGGGAGAGAGGGATACTACCCCCCATGGCACCCTAATGAACTTAAAGCATCCACTCCCCAGGTCCTTCAGGAGACATTGCCCTGAGAACAGTTAGTGGCTCCAGAATTTCCATATAGGATAAACGTAGAGGAAGCAGTCTAGTTGGAGAGGGGCTAGGTGACTTGTCATGTGTCTTGATTTCCTGGCTGCTAAAAGAAATACCACGAATGGGTTGGTTTAAACAGCAGGAATTTACTGGCTTACATTTTTGAGGCTAGGAGAAGTCCAAAATTGAGGCATCAGCAAGGCAATGCTTTCTCCCTGAAGACTGTGGCATTCTGGGGCTGGCTGCAGGCGATCCTTGATCCTTGGCTTTTCTATCACATGGCAATGCACATGGTGATGTCTTCTCCTTTCTCCTCTGTAGACTTCCAGCTTCTTCCTGTGTCTTTCTCTCTCTGTCTGAATTTCATTCCGCTTGTAAAGGACTCCAGTAATCCAGATTAAAGCTGAATCTGATTCAGTTGGATCACACCAAAGGAAGTAACACCTTCAAGAGAACCTAATTACAAAGGGTCCACATCCACCAGCATGTAGACCAAGACCAAGAACATGTCCAAATTGGGGTATACAGTTCAATCTACCACATCATGAAAATGTGTTCGTATAGCAAGCACAGTATTTTCACTGAAATTGAGTTATTTGGTGGGAGAAGGGAGGCTTTTGGGGAGACTTGCTGATCATTGCCAAGGACCATGGATTAACTTGTGAGGGAAGAGCCTCTGTGGCATAGCCTTCTTAAATCTTGCTTAGCAGTTTTCCTAATATAGGGTTCATTTCACCTCTATGCTAAGGCCTCATGGCCTTCCTTCAGGGGCGGCTGCTATCTAGCAATGGCTTCTCCGTGGACTACCTGGATACCCATCCTGAAATATCATAACATTCCAGAGCCCCATAGACCCTGAACCCTAAAACCAGCATGGCGTAGTCACAAAACTGGTCTGGCGTGGCTGGAAACTTTTCTGCTTTTTGTTTCTGCTGGGGGAGGGTGCCCCCTCCCATTTTTCCCTTGCTATAACCCCTCCCCTGCTATCTCCCTTACAGAGGTCAACTTCTTTCCTGCTGCCCAGAGCTGAGGTGACATCCTCTTCCGGCTTCATTCACTGCTAGGAGGATGTAGTGATGGGGGGTGGAATGGGGAAGTGTGGCCATCTGCACCCAGAGCTGGTTGCTCTCCCCATCCCCTTTGCTTCTCTCCAACTGAGCTCCCCTCTCTCAAAGCCTCCTGGATACCCACTCTGAGATTCCGCTAGGCAGGATGGTTCTAGGTATTTTGGAGCTGCAGGAATGAAATTACTGAGTAGAGCTAGGAAGCCTTAGCAGAAAGCAAAATTGTTTGGTGAACTATAACTGGGAATAGAGAAGTAATCTTTGAGAGGCAGTGCTGCACAGTGGGATGGGCCACATGGACCTGGATTTGAATCTATGCTTAGCCACATGTAAGCTGTGTGACCTTGGGCAGCACCTTAATGTCTCTGAGCTATATCTATACAATGCAGACACTACTTACTTTCTCAGAGATGTTGAGAGGAGTGATAGTGTAACACTTGGAATATTTCCTGCACACAGTAGGATTGCTACAATTTCAGTCTCACCAAAGAAAAAGAGCCATAGTAGGGATTAGGCATCTGAAGGGGGCATCTTAGGCTTTCTCTGTACCTTCCATGGAAGTCCAGACTTCCCAGAATTTGAGGGCACTCCTAATTGGAAAGGGTAAAAGACGGACATTCTGTGGCACATGGATGCTTGTAGGGGCGAGGCAGGGCAGCTTTCCTGCAGTGGGTCACAAGCCTAGGATGAATGACCTTTATCTTGGAGAGCCAGGATACAAGAAGATTATATTTTGCAAACCAGATTATGTAGTTTTAAACTATCCTCTGTGTTTATTGCCCTTTGATTATCCCTTGGTCCAGGCTTTCCTAAACTGACCTGATCATAGGAATCACCTGTGGGCACTTCTTTTAAAATATAGATTTCCAGGCCTCTCTCCTGGAAATTTGTTTCCAAAGGTCTGGTGCAGAGCCAGGAAACCCAACCTTTTAAAAAGCCCCCAGATGACTCCCATGATCCAAACAGTTTGGGGAATAGAGCTCCAACTTGGTGGTTCTCAACCCTGGCTACATGTTAGAACCTCCTGGGGAGCTTTAACAAAAATATATCTTTGTATTGTATACCTGAAGTGGTTAAATGGGGAATTTTGCATTTGGTGAGACTGAAATTGTTGCACTCCTACTGTGTGCATGAAATATTCCAAGTGTTATACTATCACTAATCCTCTCAACATCTCTGAGAAAGTTTGTGTCTGCATTGTATAGATATAGCTCATACCACAGTAAAGTTGTTGCTGTTGTTGTTGTTTAGTTTTGTAACCATTGTGATAAATCCTCCAAAAGAGGGGCGCAATAGAAAGAACTGACTTCATCAAGGAGGCCATGCAGGGTGTTGCTGAACAAATGATGGATGTGAAACTAACCTGTAAAGGAAGATAGGTGTTAACTAGGTAATGGTGGGGTGGGGGAGAAGGGCAGGGCATTCCAGGAAGAGGGACCAGCATGACATGGGAGGGAACCTAGGGACTTCAGTGAACTTAAGACCACTGTGCTGTAGCACGTACAGCAACAGGCATGAGAAGAGTCTAGATTGAGCTGGATTGAGGAGGGCTGTCACAGTTTCCTAATGCTGCCCTTTTGCAAAACACAAGCAATGGACTGGCTTTTATAAAAGGAGGTTTATTTGGTTACACAGTTACAGTCTTAAGGCCATAAAATGTCCAAGGTAACGTATCAGCGATCGGGTACCTTCACTGGAGGATGGCCAATGGTGTCCAGAAAACCTCTGTTAGCTGGGAAGACACGTGGTTGGCATCTGCTCTGGAGCTCTGCTTTCAAAATGGCTTTCTCCCAGGACTTTCCTCTCTAGGCTTCAGCTTCTCTCCAAAATGTCACTCTCAGTTGCTCTTGTGTCCTCTCTTAGCTTCTCCGGAGCAAAAGTCTGCTTTCAAAGGCCTTCTCCAAAATGTCTCTGTAAACTGCAGTTTCTCTCTCAGCTTCTGCGCATTCTTCAAAGTGTCCCTCTTGGCTGTAGCAAGCTTGCTCCTTCTGTCTGAGCTTATATAGTGCTCTAGTAAACTAATCAAGACCCATGCTGAATGGGCAGGGCCACACCTCCATGGAAAGTATCCAATCAGAGTTATCACCCACAGTTGTGTGGGTCACATCTCCACGGAAACACTCAAAGAATTACAGTCTAATCAACACTGATACATCTGCCCACACAAGATTGCATCAAAGATAATGGCATTTTGGGGGACATAATATATTCAAACCAGCACAGACATGACAAATGAAAACAAAATGTGTACATTTTCAGTTCAAAAAATGTATATTTATATACCCTTGTCTTAGGAAGAAACACTAAACTTGTCTGGGAAGGATCAGGACATCTTCAAAGACCTAGAGAGGCTTTGATCCAGCCTTACTGTGCAGGCTTACCTGACAGACCAGGGAAGAAAATCATTCTAGCTAGAAGCAACAGAGTAAAATGGCAGACAGATAAAGCAGAATGCAGAATCTTCAGGGAACATCAAGTTATTCACTATGTGGCTGGATGTGCGTAGAGAAGTGTAGGGTGAAAGATGAAATGGTAGGCAGTGCTAGTATTACAAAAGGCTTTGATGAAATGATGTCACGGAGTTTGACTTCTTTTATATTGACTTACTGTTTTGTGTGTTGGTTTTGTTTTCCCAGTTAGATTGCAAGGTCCTTGAGCACAGACTTTATGTTTCTAAATTGAAATTTACATTTTAAAAAATGCTTTATAAATTTCTTTGATGTTTGCTGACATTTTCTAATTTAGACTTACAAATTTGTCTCTTCTTTCTCTACCAGACCCTTAGTTATTGGGTCTCATCCATTCTCATAGTGTCCATTGTGCTCTGTGGATGACTCCCAGATATCTTTGTTCTAGTTGTCTCTTCTGATCTCCAGACGTGAATGCCTCAGAACCTCCAGCATATTATATCCAAAAATGAAGATGTTCATCTACTAGATATCTGCTCTGTCTTCAGTCTTCCCCAGCTCAGTAAATAGAGTCACTCTCCCTGTTCCTCAGGTGAGCCCCCTGAAATCATTCATGACTCCTTCTGCTACTTCTCTACTCACCCCCTACCTCCACCATCCATCAATCACTGTCACCCACTGATTCTACCTCCTAAATAACTTTTTAATCCACCTACCTTTCTTCAATCCAGTGAGTTCATTTTTCACTTGTTACATTGTAGCAACCTACTTTAGAGGGTAATTATTAGGATTAAATGAGTTAATATTTATAAATCACAGAACCTGGCATAGGATAAACATTGTATAAATGTTAGAATGAAGGAATGAAAGGAAGGAAGGGAGGAAGGAAGAAAAGAAGGAGGGGGGCTGGAAACAACCTCTTAACTATTCTTCCTTTGCCCATTGTCTTTAAGTCCAAGTCTAAAATTCCTATCCTGGCCACCAAGGCCCAAACTGGCCCCCTTTCAGTTTCCTGAAGGCATCTGGCTCTCATTTACCTTAGATTCTTTGTATACTCTATTCTTTCTGTCTGTCACAGTTTTCCCCCAACTCTTTGCTGAGTTAACTCCTACTCAACTTTGAAATCTCAGCTTAATCGTGACCTCCTCACCACAGAAGATTTTCTGAATCTCTAGACCAGGTTCTATATACATATATATATTTCTCCTGCTGGAGTATATAAAGAGATGCTATCTCTTAGACCAGGGCAAGAGAGCCTCCTGCCTTAGGCTCCAAGCTTTCGAACGCACCACACGGTACGACCACAAAAGAACTAAGTCTATTGAAAACAGGGGTGTCTCTGTCACTTGGGATTCAGCACTCAGTGATGGCACAGAACAACTGGTAACCCTAAACACATATTCCTGAGACTAATACAGTTCAGTCCCCAGGGAAATACGTCTCCATGTCTCTTACTCTATGCTCTCCTGTGTGTGTGTATGTGTGTGTGTAACTGGGCCCCAGTGCCCTGAAGGTTTGTGAGTTGTGTCACTGTGAACTTTGGAGACAGACATGGCTTAGGAGTGCAGGGAGGAATTGAACAGTGGAAGTGCTTAGCTAAAAGAAAAGAAAATTAACTTGCCAAATCCTTCCTCTCAGATAGCATGACTGCAATGGATTCTTGCATGACATGTTTCCCAGCAGTGCTGAGCGTCTGTTTCTTCTCTTTTTGTGTTACAATTGCTAGTTCTGGAGGTACTCATGAATTAGTGAGGCATTTGCAACAGTTGCATATGGTGGCTGAGGAATATTTTGTAGTATTAGACAATTTATATTATTCTTAAGGTTTTATATTTGTAGGTCTACATATGTTTATTAGGGTTCTCCAGAGAAGCAGAACCAATAGGAGAATATATATTTATTATATAGAAATATTATATATAGATTAGATATAGATATAGATATAGATAGATATATTATCAGGAATTGACTCACCTGACTGTGGGGACTGGCAAGGCCAAACTCCATAGGGCAGACCACTGCAAGCTGGAAACTCCTATAAAGGTGGTGCTTAAGTTCTTAACCTGCATTCCTCAGAAGGTGGCTGGTTGGAAATTCTGGCAAGAGCTGATGCTGAAGTTGAGGCAGAAATTCTTTTTCTGGCTCTGAGATCCTCAATTCTGACTTTTAAGACCTTCAACTGATCAGTCAAGGAGATTCCCCACATTGCTGAGGGCAACCTCCTTTGTTCACTGTAGATGTAACCAATGGATTGTAAATGTAATCAGCTGATTATGGATGCAAATCCCATCTATGAAAACTCCTCACAGTAAGAAGCTGGCCAATGCCTGACCAAACAACTGGACATCATAACTTAGTGGAGTTGATACGTGGAACTAACCGTCATGATGCATGAAACATGATACTGATTCTTTTTATTGAAAACTAAATGGTCACTGAACACTGGAATTGCAACTGGTTTCATTTTTATAAAAATATTCAATAAAATTTCAGAACATTTTATTAAAATGTTCAGCTCTTGAGTAGGAACTTTGTCTTCTTCTATTATCTCTCCTGGAAGAAAAGAATACCAGTCCAGAGTGACCTGGGTTCTTCGCAGCCCAAATTCTGAATCTTCAAGGGATTTCAGCCAAACTTTATTCCTTTCCTTTCCCATTCTCTTCACTTACAAATATTTTGTCTTCTTTTCTACCCTAGAGGGTGAGGTGTGAGAAAGAAGCTTGAGTTAAGTCCCTGACTTGAGTTGAGGGGTAGAGGTAGGGTGCACTGGTGATTATCTGCTGGGGTTCTCTTAAGGTGGACTTGGGGAGTGGTAGATGGATGGGGGCAGGGGTAAAGGAATGTTCTGGATTTGTTGCCCCTTCCTGCCAGAATCTCTGGGCTCATGTTGTCCTGGCCAGGCCAGCAGTTTGAGTCGTTTTCTCCAGAGCCCTCAGGGGTTGCAGGGCTGGAAAGTTTTGTGTTTGCAGAGCCAGGATTTGCATCAGTTCCCTCTCAAGGAACTCCCTTCCCTCTCCAGGGGCTTGGAAGACTATGCTTTTGGGGGCTGGAGGAGAGTGATGAGACTGGATGGGGGACAGGGGTCCTTTGCTCATTCTTCTCATCGTTCCTCCACAGAACCTTAAAGACCTGGCTGTTCCCAGTCTCAGAGAATAAGGGAGAAGAGCTGAATCCAAAAACTGGGGCTGGAGGTGGTGAGGAATGCTGACAGACAGAGGGAGAGGTGTGAATAGGGAGAGGTCAGCCAGGGGAACACAGCCTAAGCTAAGAACTAAATCCAGCAGGAGAACAACCGGCTTTGTCCTTTGGATCTCCCTGGATTGGAATGAATGAGCCTCACACCACAGGTTCTTGTGGCAGGCAGTGTGGGTGCAATTGAAAAAACACTAGACTTGGGGATTTTTAACCTGCATTTTAATTCTGGTGCTGCCCCTAAAGAACTCTGATCTTGGGCAAGTGACTTCTCTGAGCCTCAGTTTCCCCTTCAGCATTATTCGCATAGGCTTTGGATTCTGATAGACTCGGCCCTAACACCCATATGACCTTGGATGAGTTATTTAACCTCTGAGTCTCAGTTGTCTCATCTGTAATACAGAGGCAATAATACCTTAGAGCGGTTGTGAGGATGAATAAGATAATTGATGAGCAGTAGATTCCATTAACAACTTAGGATCATAGAATAACAGTGAGTGTGGGGCCAAGCTTCATGGGTTTGAGTCAACTGCTCCCAGCTGTGTGATTTCTCTGAGGCCCTAGTCCTCACCTGTAAAAGGAGTAACAATACCTTCTTCACAGGGTTCTGATGGGGCTCTGATGCGATAAGGGATGTGAAAGCATTTTTACAGCTCTGTACAAATGTGAAGGATTATTTTTGTTCTTTTATTCTTAAACTCATCCTCTAACAAAGACCGACTAAGTTCTGAAATGGAAAAAAAAGGTGGGGGGGGGGCTGAGGGAAGGAATGAGAATTCTTAATTCTTAGGGGGAGTAGCAAAAAAGCTTGAATAATCTGCAACTCTTTTTCACACTTTTCATTAAGCCGGAGCTCCTCAGAGTAGCTCGCCTCCATGGGTGAGAGGTGAGGAGCTGGGGGCAGGTGAGAGGCAGGGGAACTGTGAGGAGAGAGCTGAGTCCAGGAAGGCATGGAAGGTCTTTGGTGAGGAAGAAGAGAGGGAATCTCTCAAGTCCCAGCCCCCCTCTGTGTCTCCCTCCATGACCCCAACTACCTCGTGATTCACAAAGCACAGCTCTTAGCCTTGAGCCAAGAAATGCTGCCTTCCAATGCCCCCCACCTGGCAGCTACTGAGCGGATTCAAATATGCTCAGAGTTGGCTTCCAGAGGGGAAAGACCGAAAGACAGGAGCTCAGCTGTCCCCTAAGAGAGGACAGCTTGCCCTTCCTCATGCTTCACCAGCCAGGGCAGAGTCCCTCAAACCGGTCTCGTCCTCCTCCCCCACTGGGCCCTCCAGTACCCTTTGATCAGTCTGAACCAGGATCTGCCAGGCTGGGCTCCACTGAGAGGCTCGGTTATCAAGTGCCTTTTCCTTGGGAGCTTATCCCACAGGATATGCCAGGGAAATGTTTCCATAGATTAGTGCCTCCTGGGGTGAGACAGCAGCAGCAGGTGGCAGGAACAGAGCAGGGGAGGGAGCAAAGCCCAAGGATTCTTTGGTGGGGGCTGGGGGGACCAAGGACAAAGTGTCTTTGCTCCAGCCTCCCACCTTGGGAACCAGGACGTTAGGGAATTCTCCCAAGCCCCCTGCCTCAGTCTCACCCCTCAGTGACCCGCTGGTGCTGCATAGATTGTTTTATTTGATTAATTGTTGTGGCAATTATGGTAACATCACAGTTTGACTATGTCCCACTCCAGGTGTACAATAAATTAGAGGGTGGGGGAAGGGACACAGGGCCAGGAGAGAAAAGATGAAGAGAGAGCCAAAGAATCCAAGGGGAGAGGAGGGGGAAAAAAAAAAGAAAGAAGTCATCACAAGAAGAAATATATCTTCTCTGGAGGAGGCAGCCTTACAAGAGTGCCCTAAATTAAACACTCACACCAGGTAAAGCCTGGTTAAGATTTTTCAAATCTGCATTTGTTAAGTCAGGTCTGGAGGGTGAGGCAGTTAAATAACCAGCATAAGATCAGACAAGTCAGATACCTCTAAGATAGGTGGGACACACATGACACTCAGTGGAAGAATGGAAATGCTGGGCGTAAGGAGAAGCCAGGTTGTTGCTGGGCCTCTCTTACCCCCTGCCCATGGCACTGGGGGAGTCTAGGAGTAAGAAATGCAAGTGGGCAATGTGTTCAATGTAGTTTTGGCCACAAGTATCCTCAAGATTGGCTTTTCCCCTTGGGTTATGTCCAGGTTGGGCATCTCTAACTCATCTGGCTCCTTGACCTCACAGTTCATGCCAATGAGGAGCCTGTGCCTGGAATATGTCCGCATTCTGGATCAATTCAAAGATGAATTTCACCTGGGTCTCGTAGGCTTGCACTGAGATTTTCTCGTTGATTCCGTGGATGCTGAGGGAACAGAGATGCATGTTGGGAAGGAGAGGAGAGGGCCAAATGCTATAACACAAGTGTTATTACAGAGCTCTCCCCTCCCCCTCTCCCACTGGATCCGCACCCCCCCCCCCCATCTCCCGAATCCCCTGAAGCTACTGGCCTTTGACCTTCCAGGGCTGGGAAGTGGGCAAGGTGGGTGAGCCCATTTGTAAATAGTAAGGTTTCATATGACATGCCTTTTAAGGATCCATGCTCATGGCTAAGAACACGGGGGTAGACAATGAAATAAACCCCTAAGGACTTCAAAATCATCTCCTGATCTGAAATCCATTCCATAATTTCACCTCTGGGGGATCGATCCTCCTAATTCTCTTCCTCTTGGCCAGGGTCCCTAGCTAGACTTATTTCTAAGCCAGCACCCTATTCCCCAACTTTCTAGGGGTATGAGAAGGTAGGAAGGACAACTGCTCAGGATACCTATCCACCCCTCTGTTCACTTAGCAACTTAGTATAAGATTTCATGCCCATCATCCTGCCTCCCCACAACAACAACAAAAATAACCAACAAAAAATGTAACCTGACAGATGAAAGGAAATAAAGATTTGCTACCCACCTCCCATTTAAAAACCACACCAAACATGAAAGCTGTTCTTAAGCTCATATTCAAATATTTTCATTGTGTTGGCAACCAACTATGGTGGGGAAAATAGGTCTGGATGTGATAAGGAGCAGAAAGGAAAATGTCTTGGATTTCCATAGTGAGAATTCAAAGCACATGCTCACTTTTGACTTCATGTGTGTCTGCATTTCACTGCATGGTAAGTGAGAGCTCTGAGGAGTCTTCCCATTTTGTAGGTGGAGAAAATGAGGTCCAGAGGGTAAGTGCTCTCCCAATGGGAGGAAGAGCTGGGATCAGCACCTAAGGATCCTAATTCTACCAGGTTCTTACCAATCACCTGATTTTATCTCCATTCCTGAAAAATGGGGGAAATTGCCACAAAATCTGGGGAGTAGCAAGACTGGCAATTGGAGCAGTTGGCTGCTAGGTTCTAGGATGCCTCCATTTTAGTTCGTGCAAACAAGAATGAGGCTTCCCTTCATTCTGTGGACTTTAAGGAGAATGCTCAAACCTATTCCACTCACCTACTGAAGTCCTGAGGCTGGAGATAAAGGGGGTTGAATCGGTAGATGCTGGTCGAAAGGTTCGTATAGTGTCGGCTGTCTGTGTTGCCAATGCAAGTGCCTAGAAAGGAAAGACCAAGAGGGATGGGGCTTTATGTGAGGATCCAAGCCATGGGAGTGGGTGGAGGTGGGCTGGCTGGAAAATTAGGACCCCTCAGTCACTACAAAGCAGTGCCTGGGCCCTCTTGAGAGCCCATGGCTATGAACTTTTGTCCTCCTGGCTACCCATTCTCAAAGCCTCACTCAAACACCATTTCAGCCAGGAAGATGGAACCCCCTCCCAAGGGCATCAGTGAGATAACCCTTGAATGGCCCAAATCCCTTGAATGGCCCAAAGCTAAGTTCCCTCTCTCCATGAAGACCAAGTGGCCAACATTTTCATGTCACACCCATAGCCATAGTCATTTGCTATTTTAGAAACCAGAAGTCTAGATATCATTCCTTTATTGCCTCATCTTTGTTCCTCTGGGAAATTTTACTTCCGGAAAATGCAATCCTCTTGAAGTGGAACATTATTTCCTTTTATTCTCATCCTTTAAAGAATGAATCTGTCTTCCTAGAGTCAAATCTTAGATTTGAAAAGTCCCAGGATACTCTCTCTCCTGTCTCCCACTCCCCAGGTGGCAGGAGATCACCCCACTTCCCAGCTGGAGCTGGGACTTACTCCCAATACCAGTGATCCTGGGAAAAGACACCTTGGAGAATCAATTCAAGACTGGTTGTAGGATATGAGACGGTAATTTGTGTTTTGTTCTATTTCCCTCTCCTCATTTCAAACAGGTAGCCAGGCCCTTCACAATTTCTTGCTTTGGGGATTTCTGCCAATTGATTTCTGCCTGTTTTTTTCCCCTGTAAAAGCCTAACTCTGTTGATGGGATTAGGGCAGGTGCCCCAGAAGAGAGGGGGTAGGATAAGGAGACTTTGAGGACCAAAAGATGAGAATCTGGGGACTGTGAGGGCCAGGGCCCCTGGATGGTGGGGACCCGGGCCCTGCTCTGTGACAGGACTCTGAGGAGGCGGCAGGACGTCAGAGGGAATGGCTGCCTGGTATGCTCAGGGAGGTGGGGCCTTAGGTCTAGAGTCAAATACCCCACTCCCCAAACAGGCCAGGGAATCAGAGGAAACCTCCAGCCTGAAGTGACCTTGTGCCTAGAACTTAGATGTCTCAAAGGTAGCCACAAGGACTGATGACCACTGGCTTAGTGACTTTCTGATGCTGCATAAGACCCTGAGGACTTGATTCAAGGGGGTGGTTGCTGGGAGGCCTCAATAATGTCTGAGATTGACTTTCCTGAGGAGTGGGGGCTCACAGTCAGGTTTAGCTTGACTAGGAAAAAGAAAAAAGGCTACCTTTTGCACACTTGAGTTTGTGGATGCAAATTTTTACTGTAAGCTCCTTAAGGGCTCATGCTGAGCACAGGGGCAGAACCTAAGTATAAGCTCAGCAAATGTTTGGGGGAATCAAGGCTTAAACCTAGATGAAAGGAAACTGGACAGCAGGCCTTAATCCTACTCACATCATAGACCAGAGATTCTCAAACTGTGGTCAGCCATCATCTGTGTCAGAATTCCCAGGGTATTTGTTAAAAAAGCAGATTCCAGGACCCTATCCTGGGTTTCCTTAACCAGAATCCTTGGGATTGGGTCCAGGAAATCTGTATCTAACAACTTCTCTAGCTGATGCTTTCCCATTCTTAAATTTGGGTGCTACTGTCTACACATCATAGACATCAATTGTATACTGTAAGACGGGAAAGGGGCTATTGAGATTGACCTGAGCTGGGAGACGTGAATGGGTTAATGAAAATAGTGTAGGCTGGAAGCTTTTCTGGGCTGAGAACTCTAAGTCCTGCTGCTGAGTTGTTATCCTAGGATGGATCTGAACCAGAATCTGGGGAAACCTGGCCCCCTCTGTGGCTCCTCCAGAAAAGAAGGGTGGTCTAGGCCAATCCTCCCCTCCATGCCGGAGTGATTGGCCCAGGTTAAGCAAGGGCCCAGGTTTGACTGATCTAATTTATTGTTTCTGCTCCTTTCCTGTTTGCTTTCTCACTTCCACTCTAGGGGAAAATACATTTCCAGTCCCATCAGGAAGGGAAGTAGCCAGCTGTTGCCAGGCTGAACAGCTGGGATGGGGTGGGGAGGCAGACATTGGATAGGAAACTGTCCCATCCCCCCACCTCCCTCTAGCCACAGCTGATGAAGTCATTACCTGGGACAACAATATTGATTTCCGGGAAGACGGACCGTATGGTCTGGCTGAGCAGCTGGTAGCCGAACGCCTGGTCATCAGAGGGGCTGACAGGCAAGGGGTCAAAGGCACTTAACACATGGTACTGGACTCGGTCATCAGCCACAATGTCCTTGACGAGTTCTAGCACCTCCAGGGTGGAAACAAAGGCAGTTTGATATCTTATTGATTTACTATCCAAGAACCACATGAATTTAAGTAGTCCTGATTTTTCTTCAGTAAGACAGAGTCCTGGAGTTCACAGAGATGACTACTTGTTTTAGAATAGGGACCTCAGTTTTAGCTGACTGACTGTAGGAGATATACGAGCAAGGTCTTCTTGGAAAGTAATCTAAAGCATGACAGATTTAGGTTAAATATTTGAAAGGCTTGTCTTATAGCCACGAGTGAGGTAGGGAATTGGAAAATCAGGAAATTAGGTGTTCTCTGGGTTGGCTGATTAAGCATAGAAGAAGGATGACAATGTGGAATAGACAGCAGGATGTGAATCTCAATGAACTCGAGGCAGAGAGATGGATTTGATGACCTCCTTTCAGCCTGGGGGAGTCTCAGACAGGTGATGAAAGGGTCACACACTTTTCTTTTCCTTCTCTGGGCATCCCTGTTTCCTGTTTGCATCAATTGCACTGGAGCCAGGAAGTCAGGGACTGAGATTCAAACATTCTCTCTTTGCCTCCTTTCCACAGGAAGGAACCTGAGGAAGCTCCTAAAAATTCAGTCTGAAATGGCTAGAGCTGAAACCAGCAAAATTCCTGGTCCCAAGCAGGATGTAGATCAGACCCTGAGGATCAGGCCACATGGAACCATGCGGGAATGGGCCAGGAGGGTGGTTTAGGGTGGCCCCCAAAACTTAACAGACACTCAGGGAAAACCCCAGCTCTAGTCTCAACTCATCTGATGAGCAGTTGCTTTAAAATTACCTCTGCCCTAGAAAGGAGGATGTTCCATAGCTGGGGATCACCTGAATGGAGCACTTCATCCCAAGATTTTCCCTTGTTAAGTCAGTGTCCCTTGGAAGCATGAGAAGAGCTGAGTTCGGAAAGGAAATGAGGGTCCCCACTGCTGGTTCAGAAACAACCATTTGAACCAAACCAAATTTCCTGCGGTTGGATGGTATGTCAGTTTGGCTATCTTATGTCCCCCAGAAAAAGCCATGTTCTTTGATACAGTCTTGTGGGGGCAGACATAATAGTGTTGATTAGGTTGGAACCTTTGGATTAGGTTGTTTCCATGGAGTTGTGACCCACCCGACTGTAGGTGATGACTCTGATTAGATAATTTCCAAGGAGGTTTGGCCCCACCCATTCACTGTGG
Source organism: Choloepus didactylus (assembly GCF_015220235.1). Classification (NCBI taxonomy): domain Eukaryota; kingdom Metazoa; phylum Chordata; class Mammalia; order Pilosa; family Megalonychidae; genus Choloepus; species Choloepus didactylus. The sequence continues at coordinate 54,724,894 of NC_051308.1, read as the reverse complement.
CCTTGATTAGTTTGACTGGAGTATTATAAGAGCTCAGACAGAAGGAGCTCGGAAGAGCTGCAGCTGAGATGCACGTTTTGAAGAGGGCTATTGGAAGCTGACACTGACATTTTGGAGAATGCCATTTTGAAACGCAACCTGGGAGCAAGCAGACGCCAGCCACCTGCCTTCCCAGCTAACAGAGGTTTTCCGGACGCCAATGGCCATCCTTCAGTGAAGGCACCCTATTGTTGATGCCTTACATGGACACTTTATGGCCTTAAGACTGTAACTCTGTAACCAAATAAACTCCCTTTATAAAAGCCAATCCATTGCTGATGTTTTGCAAAACAACAGCATTAGCAAACCAGAACAGATGGGTAAAGGTGTCAACTCACTTATCAGGGCTCATTTTCTCTCTAGCACTTTTGACTCAAATATTTGAATACAAGAATTAACGTACAGTTTTGATATATTCTAGACCTGCTAGGAGATTGCTGAAATCATTCCCCTACAAGGTGGATTGAGACCATGCCCATGATCCCCTGCTCCAAATTAGTTGGAAATTCCTGCCCTTGGAATCCTCCACAAGAGTCCAGGATTCCCAGTAGCTGCTAGGTCAGGTCCTGACTCACAGGCACCAGTACCAAGCACATGAAAGGTATGCAGTAAATGTTAAATACATGAAATTTAAAACACATAAACCAATAAAAATAATAATGGGAGCTGTGTCATTAAGTAACACACCTGGGGTTATACAGTTAGAATCACCGGGTTGGAGTTTTGAATCTGGTCTGTCTGACTTCACCAGGACTGTGATTTGCTGCTTCCTAAGTACATACAGGTTGAGGTGGTGTGAAGCAGAGGCAGAAAGAGGGTGGGGTTCATCTAAGATGGATTCCTCATGGTATGAATTTTGAGCCAGAGTTTGAAGGAAGGACAAGAAACTTTGGGCCTCAGACAGCCACTTATAGTTGCATGACCTTGTGCAAGTTCCTTAGCCTCTCTGGGCCCCAGCATGCTCATCTGTTAAAACGTGGAGAGGATACCACCCACCTCATGTGGTGGTTGTGAGCATTATTTGAGTTAATATACGTAATAGGCTTTGGCCAGTGCCTAGCACATTGTAAGTGCTCAATAAATAGTAGCTATCATTTGTTCTTTTGAATAGAAGGACCACCCTGAGCAATAATCAGAGACACTGGAGTGTCTGGGACTCTCCTTGGGAGACTTGGAGGAGAGGACACATCAGTGGGAAGGGCCCTTGAAAGTGGCTTTAGAACATATTGACCTCTAGTTTCTCTATCTCCTGTAGTCATTACAGCACATTCCCACAATTTTATCACTGCCCAAGCCATCATATTCCAAAATTATCCCTTAAGTGAGGCTTCCTGCAACATTATAAACCATTATGTTGTTCTCTAATTGTTTTATGTCCAAGTATATTTTCCTCTTAAGTGAGCTGTAAATTTGTTGAAGGCAAGGACAATGGATACTTAAAAATTGGTAAGGTCTTAGAGTTAGCAAGTCCAGTTTCCGTCTTGCTGTAGGATTGCTCACTAGAATATCCATGACAGTTTGTCATCTAACCTCTGCTCAAACACTTCCAGTGGCAGGAAGCTCACCGTCACGTTATATGCCATTCCATTTTTGAGCAACTTGGTTATGAATGTCTTCCTTATAATGAGCTGAGATATGGCTTACTGTAACATCCAGAAACCCCCCTCTTTTTTTTTTTATATTGTATATATGCTGCATGATACAATAGGATACTAGACACATTGTAAACACTCAGAATCTGGCCTCTGTCTGAATTGGAGGGCATCTAGTGCTGTTTCCTGCCTGTGCACTTGAGGTCTGGAATGCTGTTCCCCAGGTCTTTGCTCCTTCTCAGGTCCTGATGTAAATGCCTCCTCAGAGGGGCCTTCACTGACCACTGTACCAAAGTAAATCCTACTTCTACCCCCACAATCCCTCTGTGACACATCATCCTATTATTTTCTTTGTGGTACCCACCACTTAAAAAATCACCTTGTTCATTTATTTGATTACTTGCTTATTGCTGTCTCTTCCCCACTAGAATGTAAGCACCATTAGGAAACTTTTATCCCAAGTGCCTAGAAGAATGTCTAGCCCACAGTAGCCACCTCAATAAATACTGCATGAAGGAAGGAAGGAAAGAATGAAAGAAGGAAGGAATCTTCTCTACAACATTCTCAACATCCTCTGTTTTAGTGATGAGGAACTCATTACCAACATTCTCAACAGCCTCTTTTAGTGATGAGGAACTCATTACCACCCAAGGCAATGTATTCTAAAATTCTCTCTTAAGTGGAGGCTCTCTGAAACATCTCCTTTTAGCCTTATTTCTGCTCGTACAGACCTATCCAGAGCAAATCCTCCTTTCTGCATGACAGCCTATTAAATTTCTGAAGGCTCTTATTCCTCATAGACATGTGCTGGAGACCTATCTATGTTCTGAAATGGGAGAGACCAGTCAGAAAGGGAGGAAGAGGACTCTGGGAGCTGTCTGTGCTCCTGCAGGGTCCAGCCCCAAACCCTGCACCTGCCCAGCAGGGAGTGCCCCTGGCACATGGAGCTGGGGCACAAGAAAGAGGAATGACTAGGACAAATGGCCCCATGAGCTTTCTGAATCATGGAGGCTTTCCATTCCTCGCTGGGGCAGGGGGGCAGGATGGGCCTAGGGATTCCAGGGATTTCATCAGCTCTACCGGGAAGGAAGTCCACAGTGGCAGGGGACTAGAGGGGAGGGAAGAGTGCCAGAACCCGGGGAGATGAAAGCCCCAGCTGGGTGGAAAACACCTCTTGGAAAGGGTATGGAGTTGGAATGAGCCTGGAAAAAAACTGGTGGAAAGCTCAACAAGGGGAATTCAATGATTTCCTGGCCTTGTGAGCCCCCAGGAGAGGACAGAGGTTGGCACCTGATAAAGAGTAGTACACTCCAAAGCTCACATGGTCCCAGCTCCCGGCTGAATGCTGGGTGACTCCGAGCAGGCGGTTAACTTGTTACCCACTCTGCAGTGAGGAGTGTGTCTCCCCCCTGGGTGAGGATAAATGGAATCCTCCATGGAAAAGAACTTGGGGAGATAGGACCACTGGAGCCTAAGTGTGGCTGATCCTCGATTATCTGTGCCAGAGAGTCGGGAATCACTACCTGCTCCTAACTCTCTTTAATTTTGGAATGTATTATTTATCCAATAACTTCTGGGTTGCCTTTTTGGATCATTTTTTTGAAGATTCAGATTTACCTTTTGAATTCTTTTTAACCCAACCTGATATTTAAATAAGCCTGCATTTCCTGTAGACCTCAAGCATGCTGTGTAACTTCTTCTCACGCTTTAGATCTCAGCTCAAATGTCACTTCCTCAGGGACAGCTTGCCTGACCTGCAGACAAGGTCTGGTTCCTCATCATGTTTTCTGATAGTACCAGGTTCCTTTTTGTCATAGCATTTGTCATAGTTTGCAATTGTACATTCATTTTTGTAATTATTTAATTGGTGTTCATGGCATACCATTGCAAGGTTCTGTCCTCAAATCTCTTCTCTACTAATTTGACACATCCTTCCCAGTGGGATTTTATTGACTTTAGAGATTTAAATTATGTTGATAATGCCCCAACCCATCTCTCTTGTTTATGTCTTTTTTCAGTCCTGAGGTTGCCTATTATATCTCATAGGCTTCTCAAACTTCTAAATCATTAGTTCTCTCTTTAAACTTGCCCTTCCCAATCTTAGTTAAAGGCACCTGCAGTTAGCCAGTTACTCAGGTTAAAAATCTTGGAGCCCTTTCTCTTACCTCATATCCATTTATTACCACATCCTGTTGAACCCGTCTCTCTGGAGGGTGCCCTCTTCTCCACCTCATGAGGATCTCAATACCCACTGCCTGAGATGATGCAACCATTTCCTAAATATCTCTTCCTACTCCAGCACTTCCTCTGCATTACCACCAGCATTATCTCTCTTAAAGCAAATCTGGGTATATCACTCCCTTGTTTGAAGACCTCTGACAGTTCTCTTTTGACAACAAATTTGAGCCCAAATACCTCGGCACAGCAGACAAGGCCTTGATCCCCAACCTATAACTCCATTTCCATCTCTCATTGCTTCTCCCCAATTTACTCTACTCTTTAGCCACATGAATGACTTCCTTCTGGCAAACTTCCATTCATCCTCTAAGTCCCAGCTCAAATTTCTAGTGCTCAGAAAAGGCTTTCTTCACTCTTAAAGATAGCACCAGTCCCCTTCTTTTCAGGACTATGGTAATTTGTTCATCCCTATTTGTTATGATCCCAGTATAGTATTGTAACTCAAAGCACAAACTCGGGATCAAGACTGCTAGATGTGTATGTAGTCTTGGGCATGTTACTTAACTGCTCTGTGCTTCTGTTTCCTCACCTGTTAAATGAAAATACAGTTCTTACCTCATAGGGTGGTGTGAGGATTCAATGAGTGTGTGTGTGTGTGTGTGTGTGTGTGTGTGTATACCTTAGAACAGTGCCAAACATGTGCAAGTCGTGATATGTGTTTGCTATTATGATAATTTATTAGTATTTGTCTCCCATCCCCAGCCTCCAAGTTCCCCCAACCAGAGTTCTCCTATCCTAGCTACATACCTGGTACATAAGAAGCTTTTGAAGAATGTTGGTTGAACAAATGAGAATCTGGGCCAGCCCTGGGATTGCAGGTAAGCCTGGGTCCCCAGGGCTCTTACCTCCCTGATGTTGAACCAGTTGTCTGAACATATAGTATGTACCTCCTGGACAGTCTGTGCAGGGTGAATCCGGAAGTTGATTGTGGCCTGGGCCTTTGGGGGTATTACATTTACCTAGAGAGAACCACAAACCCTGGTCTGAGCCATCCTCAAGTCCTTCTGTACAAGATCCCTGCCCAGGAAAAGCCAATCATCAGGGACAGAGGAAGCTGATTTGATTTAAAGGTGCAGGGCCTAATTTTCTTTAGTCTGCTTCTTGTCTTTTCTGGTCCCTTGACCATTTCAGAGGGGTTGTAGACCTAGACTTGACATGTGGCCATGTTCAGAGCTAGAGAGGTGTCTCTGCTTTATCCTTCTTGGTCCTGGAGGGTTACAGAGAACTGCTCACAGCAAGATTGCTTTTGCTGTGACTGGGTAAACACCTCTGTTTTGGCCCTTGCTGCACTTTTGTGATTCTTTTGTGTGTACTATCTTTCCCAGGTCACCAGGGACATATCTGCATTTAGCATTAGTGCTTAGTCAGAACAGGGCCCTGTGCTTCTGAACGCCTTATCACAGTGTGTTTGATACCTGAGGGGAATGATGATGGTAGTGGTGTTTTCCCAGGTCCAATTACAGAATTTGATGTTCTTTGCCTGGCCAGGAAGAATCCAGGATTAATTGGAGAAGAGAAACTATGGAGGAATTTTTCTTTGGAGGACACACGAGAACAGACCACCCAACTATGTATTTTTCTTTGAAGGGCTCTGGTATACAAGAGCACTAGACTAGGGACAGGAAAACATGGCTGTTCCAAATTATATGTATGATTTTGAATAATGACAACCTCTTTGGACTTCTGTTTTGTCAACTGACAAATGTGGACAATAATACTCATAGGGCTGGTAGGAAGATCAAATGGATGTGAAAGTATTGTGGGAAGGTGAAAACACGATTCAGATTCAAGGTCACCATACTATTATTTTGGTAACCATTAATAGGCAGCTGTGAAGACATGTCAGGTCCAGCTAATACACTGGATATTCTAGTTGTCTGTGGTAGGAATTAATTTGGAGGCCCCATGCACTTATTCCTAACCTGAGCTCCTCTTCAAGGTCACGTTTTACTCTACAGAAATGTCCCCCCACCGAAGTTGTGCTGGTGGTACTGGCAGTAATAGGAATGGCTTAATTTCCTTCAAGATTTCAGAAAGACCCATGCCCAGGTTAACTAGTATGGCTGTGACTTGGCCCTTTAACTTGGCCAATCCTATTGGAAATGGACCAATTTGCTGAAAACTAATTCTTGAAATAAAATTTTAGCAAAGTATTGATTCACCCAAAACTTACTTCTATAAAAGTAAACCTCATATAGAGTTTATAGCAATTTATGTTTGCTAAGGCCACGCAATATTCAGTGTATTTTGGGAAATGACAATGTATATATTTTAAGTGTTGTATATTTCACAACTGTTACAGATTTTATAAATAGAAGGTGAGTTTCTCTCTTTGAACACTGGGTAACACCAGGAGAAAAATACATTAGTCACTTATTATGTTGTCAGTGGATAAATCCTTCAAAAAATGGGGAAGAAGGATAAAAAAAGATCCTTAGTAGTAGAAAGGCTAGAAACCTTTAGTCTGCAGGAGCCAAATGCCAGGTTAATATAACACATGTTTAACTACAGGCTGAACATATGTCACAAGAATTAACCCCCCCCCCACAACAATCCCCTTTAACACTAGAGTAGTGTCTTTTTTTTTTAGGGGGTGGGTGGGACAGGGTTACAGACCTGCAGAACCCGAGGGGGCCAGGGACACCCCTGCTAAAACACACATATTTGGTCGGCAGTTTCAGAGAAGCTGTAGACCTAGGCTAGAACCCTGGCTCTTGAGGCTTACCCACCTGACGACACAGGACAGTTTGGCACTGGTCCTTTCTATTATTCAAATTGTATACAAGAGAAGGAAGGAGGAGCCAGGAGATGAAGCCCAGAAGTGTAGGGGTGAGTGGGCAGCGAGGGAAAAGTATGCAGCAGGAGACAGGCGATGTTACCTTGACCCCTGCATTGAACATGGTGAGTGCTGTGGTGGTCCTTATCATCGCATTGGTGATGTAATTTCTCTCCATCAACCTAAAGAAAAAGAATTAAGGTCAGATGTTTAGAACGAACTGTACAATGGAGAGAAGGAGGGTTGGAGGATGACCCCACTTTCCTGAACTTTGGAGACATTTAAGACTAGGAGGGACATCTTGAATATGAATTAGATGTAGTGTCTCGTGGCTGAGAGGTGAATAGTCAGGCCCAGTTAAGCCAAGGAGAGGGGACTGGGGAGTGGGTAGGTTTGGGTGTGGGGGGAGGGAGTGAGGTGGGAAGATAATACTTTACCTGCTTACCAGGGGTTGAAATAGCCACAAATTACACAGGATAATATTGATGGGGAAGGAAAACTGAAAGGGAAAGAACCAGGTCAGCAGAATTACAAACGGGTTAGCATGACAGGGTCATTCTACCTGAGGCCTGGGTAGATCTGCCTTGAGGGCCCTCCACCGTCAGGAGAGCAGCTGGGTTCAGCTGGCTTAATTGCTGCTAGAGAGCAAGGGACACGGAGGCAATTACCACCTGGCTGGGCTTATCTGATTGGATAGAATAATTGTACAGCAGCCTCAAGGATGAGTGGGAAACAGTTTTCTGGGTGGATTAGATTTTAGGATCTCAGATAAGCATCTCAATTATGGCACAGGGAACAAGCCAGATCCCTCCTTTTTGGCTGAGCCACTGGCTGGGAAAGGGTGGGAATGGGCAGAGCACTGTCAGCAGTAGGACCCTCTTATTACTCTAAAGTTCTCTGCTACCCTTTCCTCCTCTTCCATGGTTTACCAGGAGTATGTGATACTCCTTGTGCCAGTTTCTCCATTCCACACACCTCATTTCCCAATTGCTCCAATGCGATCTTCAATGGCCCCTCTCCAAACATGTTAGGCATTGGTGTTTGTTCCAGTCTAGAAGAGAAAGGGTATACTCAAGACTTACCCAACCCCAGCCAAAGATCAGCAGCCTGAAGAGGAGGAGGAGGAAGATAAGAGCAAGTTTCAACATGCCTGGCCAGGAGATCTCCCATTCTAATCCTATCATCTCTGCCAACCCAACCATTCTGAAGATCTCATAGCACCAGCAAGGTCACCTCTGCTCCACCAGCAGGAGCATTCCCTATCTACCAAGTCTGAGTTAGAACGTCCCCTCCTGCTCCTCCTCAGGCTTCCTGTGCATCCACTCTCATAGCACCTACAACATTGCAGCAGAATTATCATTCTCCTCCAGTAACTGTGAGTTCCTTGAGGACAGGGACTGTGTCGGCTTTGTCCACCACTGCATGCCTATCACGTGGCACAAAGCCTTGTACATGGTAAGTACTCAGTTAACTATTTGTTGAATGAATATAGCTTTCCTTTTCATTTCACTGATAAGATAACAGCCACAGATGAGCTCTGTTGTTCCAGGCCCTGCAATCTGCACCCATGGCCAGCGGCCCTTATTTACCTTTGCCCTCCTACTGGGACAGGTGGAGAATTTGCACAGCTCTATTAGTCATTGCCAACTTGTGATTTCTAACTTCTTCTTTAGACTCCGGACTCTTCCAGCTACCTGACCTAGCTTTTGTCAGCTGGCTTGCTGTCTCGCCTCTGAGTCTCACCTGCTGTAAGAATGTAGTAAGAGATCGTCTTCTGAGCTCTAGCCCTTGTCTGGGTACTCACGTCTCTGTCCCTTCTTAGGCCTCCACCATGGCTTCCCAGTCCAGTTTCAGGGCAGGAAACTTAGACTCCTCAAACTCAAAGTGGGAAAGGGCCAGGAGTTGCTTACCGGCTGACAGCGGCTGCGAGGATGCCAATGCTTGTCTCCTTTGGAGGAGCTGAAGAGTGGCCTGGAGTCATGTTTACTTCCAGCATGAGGTTAACTGCACCTTTCTCTGAGACTGCAATCCTGTAGGATCAGAGATATCCTCCTGACGTCCCCCGGACCAGGCTCATCCCACAGGCCCACAGGCCCATCTGTGCAGTGGTCTGGTGGACTAGGAAGTCAGCTTCATGCTGCTTAAAACATTTACACTAGAGGAGGAAGGGAAGGGGGGCCCAGAACTGGCTGAGAATTGGGGTAAAGGAGGCAGGAGGGACAAAATAAAGAGCTGTCTCAGCGTGGCTTACAGATATCAGGCTGGAGTCATCTCAAATGGGTAAAGCCAAGGTGGGGCTATACTCACTGGGCAAAGGGCTTCTTGAGGTTGGGAACGAAACCATCCAAGATGAAGCTGCCCTCATCCACAATGAAGGCTAGCTGGACACCCCTTGCCTGTAGCAGGGTTGAGATCTTCTGAGCCCCATTCTTCCCTGATACCTGCAGACATTGAAACCAGACCTACAGTCCTTCTCAGCCTCTCCTCCAGAGATGGCTAGTGGAGAGCATATCAGTCTAGCTAGGGGCTGCAGAATCTCCTCGACCAGTCTCTTTCCTGAGGGACAGGGTCCTAGACAATCTTGTCTCACAGAATCCTGGAAAGTCAGAACGAGAAGGAACTAACCCCCTCATTTCACATATGAAGAAACTGGGAACCAGAAGTTGAAGTGACTTGCCTAGGGTCAAAGCAAGTGACGTTACTGGAAATCAAACACAGTCATTTATCTCCCTGTTTTGCTCTCTTTCCATCACACCAGTATTTCTCAGTGTGTGCTTCAGACCTCCCCAGGGAGTTAGTTAAAAATTCAGAGTTACTACACAGGGCCCAGGGATCTGTATTTTGGTGAAGGTCCTCAGTTCTGGCACACAGACACCCAAAGAGAAGTTTGCAGACCACTACACTACATCACAGAGACCCTGAAGCTGGGGAGCAAACTGGACTAGGCTGAAGTATCCCCACAAATGGGGACCCCAGAGACATAGGGTAAGGAGGCTTTACCTCCTCATCATGGCCCAGAGCAATGAAGAAAGATCTTTGGGGGATGTAGTTCCTGATCAGCAGGAGCTTCAAGGCCTGCAGGATTGCCTGGTGGACAGAAGCACAACAGAAGAAAAAGCCTTATTTTCTAAGTAGGTATCAGGGCAATAGAGACTTTCAGCTGGCTACATCAGGGCTAGTGGACTAGGATCTAACAGGTTCCCTTTAAAGGAAACAAATTTAAATGGTCCCAGGAGACTGGATGTGAAAAAACAGAGCTCTGCATAAAACTTTAACCACCTGGAGAAAAGCATGAACTTATGAATGTCAAAGTGGAAAAAGTCCCTGGAGATCATCTACTCTAATCCCTATTTCACAGCTGAGAAATAGGGAAGAGACAAACTGATGGCTAGAATCCAGGTCTCCTGGAGCCAAGATTTTTTCTACCACAATCTCCTGCTTCCCAGGGTTCAGCTGAAGCACCCCTATCCTGGGTTGATCTTTAGGACCCCAAGGCAAAGGTAACATGTTGTTTCAGACCATCACAGAGTTCTTGTTGTCCAGTGTGCCCCGACCATGGATGAAACCATCACGCTCCAGCCCAGAGAACGGGGGCACGTCCCAGCCTTCTCCAGGGGCAGGCACCACGTCAAAGTGAGCCATCAGCATGTAGGGCTGCAAGGTGGGGTCTGAGCCTTGGACAGTGAATAGGTGGCTGTACTCTCCCACAACTTCATGCTGGATAAAGCTGGTGTTGAACAGTGTAGGAAAGACTAGAGGCAAAGGGGTGAGAAATAGGCAGAGAAAGCCTGGATTAACAGTTTCCGTAGGTTTACCTACCTCGGTGCTCCCCTGCACTTTTTTGTTTTGTTTTGTTTTAAACATGCAGCCTCCTTTGAGAAGCCTTCTGGGGCAAAGCCAGTCTGTTTCCAGACCTGCCCAGATAATCTCTGCAATTCCTCTTTCCCATATTTTAATGTGCTATTACTCTGTAATAATATGTACATCAGGACTCCACCATTAAGACAGTGAATTCCTCAAGATCTGGCTTGGTCTGATCTGTAACATGTTATCACAAGTGTGTGGTACAGGGCTATGCAGACTGGGGGTGTGCTAAATTTTGAATATAGTAGGCCCCAGTATCCAAAATACTTGGAACCAGACATGGCATATATATATACACACATACATACATACATACATATATAATCAGAGATATTTTTCAGGGTCCTTTAAACAAAACAACACTCCAACTATTTGTGTAATATGGAGGTAAATATTCCATCTAGCACAAAGCCACACTTTTATGCAGAGGTGTGGATCTTCCCAGGGTCAATTATTAACAGAGGTGGACTTAGATACAGGGGAAAAATAACTTTTATCTCCTCTGGGCTATCCTAGAATAATTCACATATACATTTGTGGATACCTGAAGACCAAAAATGGAAGCAGAATATGCTTTTATCTTGTCAGTTAGATTATCTAATTTACTGCCACTGTATATTTATTTTCTTATTTTTATCTTCTATTGTTTAGGAAAGACTTTCCAGCTTGGTTTCCACTTGGCTACTGGGGCTTAATCCCAGACCCACCTGCCCCAGAATGTTATCATGGAGGCTACTTGCTGCACCAAGGTCAGCATTTCCCACCCCTGACAACTTTAGTGGGAATCTTTTCTTATTTGATTTAGGAAGGGGGACCTCACTACTCCCCATAAGTTTTTTTTTGCAAGCTGGAGGTGGGGTGGGGAGGAGATGTGGCCCAAGTCTCCTTTTTTCCCTGACTCATTTTTCTTCAGTTCTGTACTCCATGGGTAGTGGGTCTGAGAGAAGACTGATGTGAATGCTCAAAGTTGTTGATTGTCTAGAAGTTTAGAAATGTGTTAGCAATGAATCCAGAAAGGGCCCTGGGTAGGTGGATTGGGCATGTATGGAGGTAAGGGTGGGAGGAGGGTGGGACACAGTTCTGGAAACTTGGAAGAGTAGGATGAATTTCCAGTCCTACTTTTTGACTGTATATTTATTGGCAATGCCTATTTAGTGCAAAGATTGAGAGAATTCTGCCTCTGCTCTAACCCCTGGGTTCTCCCTTCTATACCTCCCCACTATGTACAAAACTCAAAGGAGGCCTGTGGGAACTAGATTGTCCTCTGGCTCAGTCACAAAATAAACTTCTTTACCACCTTGTAAAGGAACAGCATCTCTAGTGCTATCTCTGCCACCCCTTACCCATAGTTTGTGGCTGACTATTGTTATTACCTTTCTGCATGTACTCTCCAAACTCAGCCAGGGCTGTAGTATTAGACTCCTCGTCACTGAAAGACACCGTTGGGATCTGGATGGCACCTGTCAGAGTTAGACAGTCAGGGATGGGAGATTAAAGATGATAACAATCGGGTTTTTTTCTATGGTGCTCTGCTGTGTAGAAAGCTCTTTTGCATACACTAATTGCAGTTAATAATCTCTAATTATTAATCCTGTAATGTTGGGGCTGTTATTTTTCCCTAATTTGAAGATGAGGAAACAAGCTTAGAGAATTAAGTGAGCTTCCCAAGACTGCTTAGCAAGAAGCAGCACAGCTGGGATTTAAATCCAGGTCTTCTGGGTTACCTTAGGCTAATGTGGTTCTTAAAGAAAAAAAATCCAAGACTGCGTGGGAAGCTACTATAAGTTGTTCCTAAATTCTCACTTTCTGCCTTTGAAACCATTACTCCCTTTGATGAATTCAAGCTCTGTCAGTCTCAAGGAGCCCATTGTCCTGGGCCCCTACATCAATAAAGCTTTGTGTGCTGAGAGTTTATTCCTCATGGATGGTTCATGCAGAATCTCAGCCAAGGCCAGCTTTTTGGGCAGATAATGCCCTGGAAGGGGCGGATTCAGAAGCTCCCAAACAAGCTCCGAAGTCCTAAGATTACCTCTTCCTCCCTACTTAGAACTCTTAGTTCCTGAATTGCCACCACTGGCTCATCCCTTCGAGTTTGGAAGGCTTTACAGTCTTCAAGAGTTCCATTATCAAAGGTAAATACCACTGGGAGGGGAAACTCAATGAATCATGAGAATATTTGCTTAGATAGACATCTAAGAATGCAGAGGAACAAATCAGCTTGATGTTGAGGAAGGGGCTCTCGCAAACTTAATTCTGTAGTCAATTTTGCTAAGGATCAACCTTACATCATAGTCCACCATATAGATGAGGAAACTGAAGTTCAAAGAGAAGCAGAGCCAAGATCTGAACTGAAGTTTTCCCCTTGCTCAGAGTTCTAAGCCGTGTTGCTATAAAGTCCTACGCTATTCTCATCTAGTTTTTGCTTTCTTTCTTTGAAAAGAGGCTCTTGAGAGCTGCTGCCCAACACCTTTCAGAGAAATGTTTCTACTATGCTTTGGGAGAAACCCGCCCTGCTTGTGAGACCTATAACCCCAGCTCATGCACAATTTAAACACGACTACAGAGATTAGCTTTTGGTTCCTGCATCTGTCTGCACATGTTTATGTAGGCAGTTTCTCTTAATCCATTATTTCATGGGAGGGAGAAAACTGGAGCTAAGCCAATGTTGAGGAAGAATCCTGTTATCCCATAGGATCTAGTACACAACAGAAACTTCCCTCTTTCCTTGTGGAAAATGCAGATTCAGAAGACGAATCAGTTTTTAGTCTTGTGTAGAGGTCTAGAGAAGAGAGGTCCTTCAATTAGGAGAAGGAATATCCTACGCTCTGGGGCCAGCCCACACCCCATGGAGCCATCTGGAGCCCAGTGCCCACTTGTTGCTGTGGGGCCCTGGAGATCATTCAACTGACCTAAGTCTTGATTTCTGTCTTCTGCAGAGAAGTTTAAGATCACTTAGTCTTATTTTAAGATATTGCAGAGATTTAAGCAACACGAAATTTTCCAAAGCTTAAAAGTGGCAGGCAGATAAAAGCTACACCAGGCAAGCAGGGGGTAGGGTGCTAAGAGGGAAGTGGGAGCTTTCCAGGGTTATGCAGGGGACACCCGGAGTTTCCAGAAGCCAGGTCTGGGTGAACATAGCACCCATGAGGCAGGCCGCAAATGCTGGGACCTGCGTTGGGGCTGGGGTGAGGTGGGTTGCAGAGGTCAAACTCGAGTAGCCGACCCTCTGCGAAGGGAGAAGGGGAGTCATGGGTTGACCCAAGGAGTGAAAGACCCACATCTGAGCATAGGTGGACGAAGGGGACTACGGCTCACCTTTCAGGGCCTCTTTCATTGCGATGCGCTCCTCTTCTCTGAACAGAGAAGGGATTCGCGACACCCCCTGAGGCTTCTTTCCCCGCAGGCCCTTCGATCTGGAGACGGTGGCGAGCCCTAGCAGCAGCCCGGCAGCCACGGCCAGCATGCAAGCGTATCTCCGAACCATACTTCTCCCGAGTCCTCGCTGCCAGTTTGCAGCCTCACTTTGGACCCAAACGCCAAGACCAGGTCTTAGTCCTGTTATTGCTCCAATTCCCGCAATCTGCCTTAGCCCCACCCCATTCCCAGATCTGACCAATCATAGCTTGACTGGGGCTGCGGAACAACCAATCGACGAGTCAGCCCCGAAAGGCTTTTTGGGAGTTGTGGTTTGTTCCCAGGAAGCCGGCGGCTGTAGGGTAGAGTGAAGTGTGACTGCAGATGATATTCAAATTTTGTCTGCACTTGATCTTCCTGTTTGAGATACTCGTAAATCGCTTACTGTAATAACAACAAATCAAATTAAAGGGGAAAAAAACCCAATAAAACAAACGAAGCGATCATACTTTATTCTACTTCTAACTTTTCTGAAGCTGAGAACTGGACTACAACGCCTCCATATTCCGTTGGGGGTGGGGGTGGGGGCTCTCTCGGCCCCGGACTTGATTTCATCTGAAATTGGAACTGTATTGCGCGATTTAGGGATATTGCTTTGAAGTACCAACTCAGAAGGTTTGCTCCTTTTTAGGAATTTTGCTGAAAATGTTTTTGATGCTAATCATGTCAACACTGCATTTTTCCCACTCTAGGCTAAGACCAAAGAATTTTTAGAACAATTACAGTATAAATATTTAAGAGAATTGTGATATATTAACAGATATTCAGCAAACTAAAATTTCATAGCTATTCAGAAATAAATCTTACAACACAGAAATATAAAATTAGGTTTTTTTAGAGCCAGAAGATATTTCTTCCAGCACCCTCGATGCAATTTCATCTGGCACCAATCTCACATTTTAGAATTCTCAAAAAAAATTAAGTGCTATATAGTCAGTCCATATAGCTGCTCATAAAGCTGCAAATTCACAATCCTGTGTTTGCCAAAAGTCAGAGAGGGAGTGCTTTGCTCTGACCCTTCCACTAATCCTACTTAAAAAAAAATCTAAAATCAAATAGTTACTTTTCCATAGTCATTTTAAAAAGCATTATGAAATATTTCACACATACAGAAAGTATGTATGTAAACATCCCTCTATTCACCACTCAGGTTAAAATATACACATTAATAATGGAGTTGAAATGAATTTTTAAGTGTTAATATTGACAGAGTTTGTAATAAATAAATATTTTAATTACAACCAGACTTAAGCATTTTAAGATTATAAAATTAATATACATTTATGCCCTGTGACTCATTTGGAAAATACAATGAAGTATGAAGAAAAAAATAAAAATCACGTGCCATTCCAATATCCAGAGATACTGAGTCATAATATTTTAATGTGTTATCCAATCTTTTTTCTATGTACACAGGTACTCCCATATGAAGTTGGTCTGTTTTAAAATGAAACAGATGAATCCTACATATAAAGTCCTATGTTCTGCTTCTTCCCTTTAACATTTTATCATAAACATTTCTGTGTCCTTAAATAGTCTTTAAATTCTCTTACCATGTAATATTTGATACATACAAAAGAATATATGCAATGTATATTCATGTGTTCAAAGCAAATAATGAACACCTGTGAGTCGTCCCTCCCTCCCCCATCAATAATGTTGAGGGTCTGTGTGTCCTATTGTCTCTTATCTCCCAACTCCCTGCACATAGTAATCACTAGCTAGAATCTGTGTGTGTGTGTCTTTGTGTCTATTTTAAGTAGTTCTACCACATTTATATGATCCCCCAAAATATATACTGTTTGGTTTTGCTTGCTTTTATAAAAATATCATGCTGTGTGTAGTGTTCTGCAATTTGCTTTGTTCATTCAGCATTGTGTTTTGTGGGATTTGTCCATGCTTTTATACGTAGCTGTAGTCTATATACATTCACGATGGCATAATATTGCTTTCTGTGGATATATCAAAATTTATTGTACATGTTTCCTGGGCCGTAGGTGAAGGAACAAACACTGTTCCTTTCCCCCTCCATTCCCCAACTTTTTTGTTGTACTTGTTAAGTCCAAACTATACATTTATCATCGCCGTTTTTGCGTTTGCATTTTAGAAGCTGTAAGAAGTAAAAAGTTGAGTTACATACCAAAATACAATACAATAGTACTGGCATTTATATTTACCCATATGTTTACCTTTACTGGAGGTCTTTGTTTCTTTATGCCACTTTTTCCTTTCCTTTCCTTTCAGTCTGAAGAGCATCCTTAAGATTTTACTTGTAGGGCAGATCTGCTGGTGACAAAGTCCTTCAGCTTTTGTTTATCTGGGAATGTCTTAATCTCTCCCTTATTTTTGAAAGACATATATAAAATTCTTGGTTTTTATTTCAGCACTTTAAATACTTCATTCCACTTTCTTCTTGTCTCCATGGTTTCTGATGAGAAATTGGCACTTAATCTTATTGGGACTCCCTTGTACATAACACATTTCTTTTTGGTTGCAGCTTTCAGAACACTCTCCTTGTTCTTGGCATTTGACAGTTTGACTGCATGGTATGGTGGGTATGGTTGTCTTTGAGTTAATCTGTTTAGAGTTTGTTGGGATTCTTGAATGTGCATATTTATGTCTTTCTCTAAATTTGGGAATTTTTCTGCCATTATTTCTTTGAATATTCCTTCTGCTCCTCTCTCTCTTCTCTTTCTCTGACTCCCATAATGCATATTTGGGTATACTTAATGGTGTCCAACAGGTCTTTTAGGCTCTGTTCACATTTTTTCATTCTTATTTCTTTCTGCTCCTCAGCCTGAATCATTTCGATTGTGTTATCCTTGAATTCACTGATTCTTTCTGTTGCCAGGTTTAATCTGCAGTTGAATCCCTCTAGGCAAGTTTTTAGCTAAGTTATTTAGGTCTTCAACTCTCGTGTTTCTGTTTGGGTCCTTCTTATAATTTCTATTTATTGAGATTCTCGTTATGTTCATCATTGTTTTCTTGATATCCTTTAGTTCTTTCTCAAAGTTTTGCTTTAACTCTTCAAGTATATTAAAAAATTTTTTTTCTTAAGTCTTTGTGTGTTGTGTCCAAAGTCTGGTCTTTCTGAAGTTTTTTCTTGTTCCTTTGGATAGGGTATCATTTCCTGATTCTTTATTTGTCTTCTATCCTTTTGTTACACACTGTTCATTTTAATACTTTAATGTGTTAACTCTAAGAGTTAATTCCTGAACTGTCTGTTCCTTAAGTTTGTATCCAAATAATGACATGGCAGAGATTTCCTTTACTTCCAGGAGCTAACAAAAACAAACAAAACAATGCAAAAAAGTTAAACTATGGACTACAAATAAATAGCACAATTATAAAAAATATGCTTTCATCAATTGTAACAAATACACCACACCAATGAAAGATGTCAATAATGGGAGGATATATTGGAATCCTGTATTTTGTGCATGATTGTTCCGTAAACCTACAACTTCTCTAACACAAAAATAAAATAAAGAAAATAATAGCAGCCTAGATTCAAATATCTGGACCTCAGGTGATCTACTTAACTACTTTCATTCTCTTGTGTTAATTGGGCATAATAGCACACCAACTTCATTGACTAATTCTGAGGATTCAATGAAATAATGCAGGAAACAGCTTAGCACACATCCTGGAACACACTGTCTTTGCTGGTTGGCTCTGCTTTGCTTAGGGCTCTCCTTCACAGTTTATCCCTCCTCCCAAGATGATCAGCCTGAGGTGAAAGCACAGGGTCTTTTCTATCTTTTCTGAGCCTGCATGTTGGCTTGGGCATATGCTCATGGACTTAGGCATTTCCCCAGAAATCCGAATGCCCCCTCTACTCCCTATGAAATAGATTTTCCCCTCCTCCAAGGTGCTCTATTGTATGTCTTAAAGCCAGTAATCCTTTACACCAGGCTGCTTCCATTTGATTGTTTCTGACAGTGCTTTATGTGTGGCATGTCCTGGAAGGGTGAGACAGAAAGGATGTCTTGGTTCAGTCCTTCAGGCTGCCACTTGATAGATTGGCACTAACCTTCAGACATCCCAGTATGCATGTAGGGGTTACTCTGCTCTCTTTGGAGCAGGGCCAGGGATCTGCTTAATTTGATAATGGTGTTTGTGAAGTGTAAATATGTAATGTAATATTTGTATTATTTAAAATCAAGCCCTATGTAATTCTGCAACATCTTCTTGCAGTGTTTAGATATTCTGTAATCTAATAAATATTCATTTGTTATTTTATTATTTTGATTAAAATAATGGCATTAAGAAATAATGGTGAGGTGGAGGGGCAAGACGGTGGCATAGAGAGGAGTGGAATTTAGTCAGTTCCCTGGAACAACTAATAAACAATAAGGAACAACTAGTAAATAATCTGGAATAACTGCTAGGGGACAACTGTGACTGTCCACACATTGTACACCAACCTGGATTGGCAGGAATGCCTGAGATTGCAGCATAGAATCTGTAAGTAAAAGCTGCAGGATCACACTGAGACCCCCCTCCCCCCATGGCAAGCTTTGCTGCAAAACCTCGCTGTGATAGAGGGCAGCACTCTCCAAGCAAGTGAATATAGCTCAGCTGAGCTCCAACTGGGGTTTTAATTAACAAATGTAGACTACTGAATACAAGCTACAAATCCCCAACAAGCAGACAAAGGCTTTTAGTGACAACTGACCTTAAAGAACCAGAAGACTCATCTGTACTGGGAGGGGGAGCCCAGAAGACCAGGTGTTACCTCCGGCTGATGAGTGAAACTGGGGGGCTGTGTACTGACTCCAAAAGGGGGCTTTCTGTTCCTTTTTCTCTCTCTCAACCTCAGGGGCTCAGAAGAGAGAGCCGCAGCCATTTTCAGTTTGCAGCGCTCTGACCCAGACAGGAGTGGAGATAACAGAGACAGAGAGACAATTCAAATGCAGATGATAAATCCCTAGGGGGTGTATCTTCCCTAAGAGTAAGGAGGTGGGGCCCAGCTTTCTCTTCAGAACCAGACCCCAGAGTCTGGGGGGAAAACAGCCAAAACAGAAACTGAAGCCAAAACATACCTCCTTATACCAGTTGGGAGTGACAGGCTGACAGGTGCCACCTGCTGGGCAGGTTAGGAAAAGCACAGTGACTGGGAACTTCACAGGAAAGTCTGTCACTCCTCTAAGATACACCCTGAATATAACCCCATTTTGAGACCTGAACCCATTCTGGTCTGGGAAAATCTGACAGGGGTAACCAAGGAGACCAGATGCCTAGACAAGAGAAAACTACAATCTATACTAGGAAAAATGAAGATATGGCCCAGTCAAAGGAACAAACACCTCAAGCAAGATATAGTTGAGATATTGTTTCACTTTAATGAAACAATCTATTAAAGATTTTCAAAGAGATACGCTAAATCAAATCAAAAACCAAATCAATGAGTTCAGGGAAGATATAACAAAAGAGACAAAGGCTATAAAGAAAACACTGGGTGAATATAAGGTGGAAATTGAAAGTTTGAAAAACAACTGGCAAAATCTATGGAAATGAAAGGCACAACACAAGAGATGAAAAACACAATGGAGACAGACAACAGCAGATCTCAAGAGGCAGAAGAAAACACTCAGGAACTGGAGAGCAGGACATCTGAAAGCCTACACACAAAAGAACAGAGAGGGAAAAAAATGGAAAAATAGAAACATCATCTCAGGGGACTGAATGACAACATGAAATGCATAAATATATGTGTCACGGGTGTCTCAGAAGGAGAAGAGAAAAGGAAAAGGGGCAGAAGTAATAATAGAGGAAATAATCAATGAAAATTTCCCATCTTTTATGAAATATATAAAATTACAGATCCAAGAAGCACAGCATACCCCAAACAGGATAGATCTGAATAGGCCTATGCCAAAACTCTTAATAATCAGATTATCAAATGTCAAAGACAAAAAGAGAATCCTGAAAGCAGCAGGAGAAAAGTGATGCATCACATACAAAGGAAGCTTGATAAGACTATGTGTGGATTTCTCCATAGAAACCATGGAGGCAAGAAGGAAGTGGTGTGATATAGTTAACATACTGAAAGAGAAAAACCGCCAACCAAGAATCCTATATCCACAAAACTGACCTTCAAATATGAGGGAGAGTTTAAAAAATTCTCTGATAAACAGACAATGAGAGAGTTTGTGAACAAGATACCTGAATTACAGGAAACACTAAAGGGAGCACTACAGACAGATAGGAAAAGACAGGAGTGAGAGGTTTGGAGCACAATTTTGGGTGATGGTAGCACAGCAATGTAAGTATACTGAACAAAGATGACCGTGAGTATAGTTGAAAGTGGAAGGTTAGGAGCATGTGGGACACCAGAAGGAAAGACAAAAGATAAAGTCTGGGACTGTATAATTCAGTGAAACCTATAGAGCTCAACAATTGTGAGGAAAGTTACAAATATGTTTTTACATGAGGGAGAACAAATTAATGTCAACCTTGCAAGGTGTTAAAAATAGGGTGGTATTGGGAAAAAAATGCATTCAATGCAAACTAGAGACTATAGTTAACAGAAACCTTGTATTATGCTTCCTCTAATGTAACAAAGGCAATATACCAAAGCTAAATGCCTGTAAGAGGGGGCATAAGGGAGGGATATGGGACTCTTGGCATTGGTGATGTTGTCTGACTCTTTTATTCTACTTTAGTTTAATTCTATCTTTCCTTTTGTTGCTTTTTAGCTGTCATTTTCTTTCTTTCTTTCTTTTTCTTTTTCTCTCGACCTCCTTTGACTCTTCCTCCTTCTTTGTGGAAGAAATGGAGATGTCCTTATATTGATAGTGATGATGGTGGTGAATACATAAACATGTAACTATACAGGGAACCATCAATTGTTTACTTAGGACGGAAAGTATGGTGGGTGAACAAGACTGTCTTAAAAAAACAAAGAAAACGGGTTGATGAAGAAACCTGGAGGGCACTACACTGAGCGAAATAAGACACAGAAGGACAAATATTGCAGGGTCTCACTGATATGAACTAATTATAATATGTAAACTCATAGACATGAAATATAAGTTAACAGGATATAGAATGAGGCTAAAGAATGGGGAGTGGTTGCTTATTATGAGCAGAATGTTCAACTAGGTTGAACCTAAGTGTTTGAACGTAGGCAGAGGTCATGGTAGCAGGTTATTGTGAGAATAACTAACAGTGCTGAATGGTGTGTGAATGTGGTGGAAAGGGTAAGCTCAGAGTCATGTATGTCATCATAAGGAAAGTTGGAGGTTAAAAGATGGGAATGTAGAAAACAGTGAATCTTGTGGTGTACAATGCGATTAACTGTACAAATACTAGAAATCTCTTTCATCAATTAGAACAAATGTATGACACTGTAACTAGAAGCTAATAATAGGGGGGTATATAGGGAAAAACATATACCTATTGCAAACTATGTTCTACAGATAACAGTATTTTAACATTTTTTCATCAACAGTAACAAAGGTACTGTTCTAGTTTGCTAAAGCTGTCTTTTCGCAAAATGCCAGAAGTGGATTGGCTTTTATAAAAAGGGGTTTATTTGGTTACACAGTTACCGTCTTAAGTCCATAAAATGTCCAAGGTAACACATCAACAATCAGGTACCTTCACTGGAGGGTGGCCGATGGCATCTGGAAAACTTCTATTAGCTGGGAAGGCATGTGGCTGGCGTCTGCTCCAGGTTCTGGTTTCAAAATGGCTTTCTCCCAGGATGTTCCTCTCTGGGCCGCAGCTCCTTTTCAAAATGTCACTCTCAGTTGTTCTTGGGGCGTTTGTCCTCTCTTAGATTCTCTGGAGCAAAAGACTGCTTTCAATGGCCGTCTCCAAAATGTCTCTGAAATCTCTCAGCCAGTGAAGCTTTATTTCATTTCATTTTGCATCCCCCTTTTGGTCAAGAAGATGTTCTCAATCCCATGATGCCAGGTCCAGATTCATCCCTGGCAGTCATATCCTGCATTGCCAGGGAGATTCACACCCCTGGGAGTCAGGTCCCACGTAGCGGGGAGGGCAGCGAGATCAACCGCCAAGGTGGCTTAGCTAGAGAGAGAGAGGGCCACATCTGAGGAACAAAGAGGCACTCAGGGGAAGAAGAGAGGAACTCCACTGTCAGGTCTGCATTTCTAAGAGAGGGGATTAAAAAGATC
The DNA here is from genome assembly GCF_015220235.1 of Choloepus didactylus. NCBI lineage: Eukaryota > Metazoa > Chordata > Mammalia > Pilosa > Megalonychidae > Choloepus > Choloepus didactylus. The sequence goes on along the minus strand of NC_051308.1, from coordinate 54,702,827 downwards.
AATACTCTGTGACTGCTGGCTGGGAAGTCCCAGTGACAGGTGGACCCGGATGGGCAAGCAGAAGGGTCCACTCTTATAACAGCCTATTTAGAGGGGGAAATTGATTTGTAAACAATGCCTCCGAATTGTTGTCCCTAGAGGCTTAGGTTCACCCTGACTGTAAGGCACCGCCCCACAGCCAACCTTCGTGGGCAACAGCCAAAGCATTCATTTGCTGTTAGAGGAATCAGTCATCCAAACTCAGCAGAGATTTTTCTGGCTGCAATGTGTTTATCTGTTGTCTAACCATTAAGCTAGCAACACCGGCCAGTAGTGGCCTTTGTTTTAAATTTCAGAATGTGGATAATTAGAAGCGAGAGTTCCTAATATGCTGTCACTGCCTATTCCCCTATTGCTCTGTCACAAGTTATCCCACATTAAAATAAAATTTTTTTCCACTGGCCTGCCCCTTTTCATACATATAATTATTTTAGCCTGTGGGGGAGGTGATTGGAATGCATGGAGGAAAATAATATCCTATAGTGTTAGAGAAATTATATCCATTTCGAAGGTGAATAAAAGCCAAGGACCAGAAGCAAAGCCACTGGTAGCATATTCTCCTTGTGGAAGTGTTTTCCCTCCTTTCACACATTATCCTGGTGAATTGGATTCACAGATTCATGTGCTGGATCCCCAGCAGGCATTGCCAAACTCAGCCATGGGCAAGGAGTCCTCTTTCAGATAAAAAGGCTTCTTTGCAGAAGGTTCCAGAAAGTTGGATGCCTTCTCTAACTGCCCCCAGGGCAGAGACAAAGAGTTCTCCCAAAAAAAGCCTCAGAAGTTGTGAGGGCTCAGAAAGGAGTCACTGCTGCTAAAAGCTCCAAGGGAAACATTGTGCTCTAGAATGACCCTGCCAGGGCCCCACTCCATTGTGTGTCCCAGAATTAAATTGGTCTGCTAAGTTTGAGCTTCTCTAAAGCAAAACACACAAATGATCTGCATTAGTTTTGTGCTCTCCTGTGCATAAGATGTTTGGAAGTGACTCTGTTCAGCTTTCTGAGGGGCTCCGACCCGGTCTGCTGAGAAAGGCAGGTCCCCCACAGGGACTCTGTTCAGGCAAGATGTAGGTGCATGCGTCTGGGACAGGGGAAGAGAACAGCCGATTGTGTTTATCACTGTCCCAAACCCTTGGGAAAACCACCAGCAAATGAATACCCCAGAAACACCCTGGGGCATCCTGGAGCTCAGGGCTGGAGCAGGAGCTTTGTCTCATACAGCTGCACACAGTCAGCAACGAAAACGGCGAAACGTCATTACCACCAAGGCTGAAGAATAGCCAAACGCATTCCCAACTTTGTCACCATAATGGGCTCATAACTCAAGGTGCAGGGTCCAGAGCACCTTTCCATAAAGAAAGGCCTTTAACAATGTCAATTCCTGAGGAGTGTCTCCATCCCTGAGGGTTAATACTGTTTGAGAAGCTCTTGAATAGGAGAAAAGGAGGAAGGTGGTTTAAAATGCTTATCCCCAGCCCAGGGGTCTCTTACTCTGCAGCAAGTATGCATTTATCCATGGGGGTCCATGAAGGCAGGTGGGGGTTACAAAAATATCCTTATCATTTGCAGAGAATAGAATGACCCCATTGGCATCCATGTTTCATTATCCTCAAAATCATCATCTACGGAGAAGTCAGAAGGCACTTAAGAAGGTGTGCTGGTTTGAATGTATTATGTCCCTCAGAAAAAGCCATATTCTTTGATGCAATCTTGTGGGGCAGACATAATAGTGGGGATTAAGTTGGAATATTTGGATTCGGAGATACGCCCCACCCAACTGTAGATGATAACTGATGGGATATTTCCACGGAGGTGTGGCCCCGCCCATTCGGGGTGGGTCTTGATCAGTGGAGCCATATAAATGTGCTGACTCAAAGAGACTGAACGGAGTGCAGCTATGAGTGACGTTTTTAAGAGGAGCAAGCTTGCTAGAGAGGAACATCCCGGGAGAAAGCCATTTTGAAACCAGAACTTTGGAGCAGACGCCAGCCACGTGCCTTCCCAGCTATCAGAGGGTTTCCGGACACCATTGGCCATCCTCCAGTGAAGGTACCCGATAGCTGATGCATTACCTTGGACACTTTATGACCTTAAGACTGTAACTGTGCAACCAAATAACCCCCCTTTTATAAAAGCCAATCCATTTCTGGTGTTTTGCCTTCCGGCAGCACTAGCAAACTAGAACAGAAGGCTTTTTTTTTTTTTTTTTTCCTTTCAGTCATATGTGGCAAATTACTTTATTAATTTCTAGAAGCACCATACAAATTATTTAAATACCAGATCATTAATTTAGAAAAACCTTTTGAAGTGATTCATACTAAGGATTACATTTGATTTTCTAACATTTTACAGCAGCTGAATTCTGTGGGAAGTAGCAGTATCACAAATGTGCCTTACTTCATCCTTATGGGATTGACAGACTCTGAAAAGATCCAATAGGTCCTTTTCATGGTAATTCTCCTCATATATCTGATTACTGTGCTGGGGAATGCAGGGATGATACTGATAATTCACCTGAATCTCCAGCTTCACACCCCCATGTACTTCTTCCTCAGTCATCTGTCATTCCTTGACCTCAGTTACTCAATGGCCATCACACCTAAAACCTTAGAGAACTTACTGAGTTCCTCCAGGTATATGTCACACACAGGCTGAGAAGGCTTTTTTTAAATTCTCTACCTTGATCTCTTCATTTGCTTTTGTCCTGGTGTGGCATATATGTTTTTTTTTAAACTTTTAAAAAAATATTTAAATTAGAGAAGTTGCAGTCTTACAGAAAAATCAGAAATATGGTGTTCCCACATACCTCTCCTATAATTAACACTTTGCATTAGTGTGGTACCTTTGTTACAGTTGATGAAAGAATATTATAATTGTACTTACCTATACTCCATAGTTTACATTAGGGTATATTTTTCCCCATATACCATCCAATTATTAACACTTTTCATTAGTGTGGTACGTTTGTTATAATTCATGAAAGAACATTTTTATAATTATATTACTAACTATAGTCCCTCATTTACAACAGGGCTCACTGTGTTGTACATTCCTATGTTTTATCTTTTAATTTTTATTCTGCTAACATATATGTGACCTAAAATTTCCCCTTTTAATCACATTCACATAAGTCAGGACTGTTAGTTACACTCACAATTTTGTCCTACCATCACCATCATACATTTCCAAAACTTTAATAGAAATTCTGTACATTTTAAGCATTAACTCCCCATTCCCTACCCCCAATCCAGCCCCTTATAACCTATATTCTAGATTCTAACTCTATGAGTTTGCTTATTCTAATTATTTCATATCAGTGACAGCATGCAATATTTGTCCTTTTGTGTTTCGCATATTTCATTCTACATAAAGTCTTCAAGGTTCATCCATGTTGTTGCAAGAATCAGAACTTCATTCCTTTTTAATGCTGGAGAATATTCCTGTGTGTGTGTGTGTGTGTGTGTGTGTGTGTGTACACAGTAGATATAGTGGAAAACAAGGACAAGGTCCATGCTGTCATGGAGTTTATAGTTGGAGGTGGTGGCAGAATAACTGAACAAAAACCCAAACACATAGATGCATAAGTAGACAAACAGATGAACAAGGAAGATGTCAGCTAATAATAAATGCTAGGTAGAGAATTAAAATGGAGTGATGTGAAGAATGATTGGCTGAGTAATTTGGATTGGGTGGTTGTGCCAGTTTGGATATATTATGTTCCCCACAAAAGTCATGATATTTTAATCCAATCTTTTTGGGTGGAACCTCTTGATTGAGTGTTTCCATGGAGATGTGACTCATCCAATTGTGGATATTACCTTTGATTAAATTATTTCCATGGAGGTGTGGACCCTGGCCACTTAGGGTGGGTCTTGATTGGTTCACTGGATTACTCAAGAGAACTCAAGAGGTGACACAGATGCTTTCTGATACTTGGAGATGCAGACAGAAGGACATTTGGAGATGCTAAGTGATGAAGACCAGAGTTTGCCCTGGAGAAGGTAAAAGAGGACCCCTAGATGCTTAGAGAGAATGCCCTGGGAGAAAGAAGCAAGGATGTACAGATGCTGAGAGATGGGAGCAAAGGTAGAAGCCCAGACACATTTTGGAGAAAGCCATTTTGAAACACAACCCAGGAGCAAAGAACCAGCAGATACCTGTCACATGCCTTCCCAGCTGACAGAGGTGTTCTGGACACCATTGGTCTTCCCTCATTGAAGGCATCCTCTTGTTGTTGCCTCAGTATGGACACTTTCATGGCCTTAGAACTGTAAATCTGTAATCTAATAAATTCCTTTTATAAAAGCCAATCCATGAGAGAACCTAAGATGGAGGCTAGGAGAGACAAGGCAAAAAAACACCTCCATGAAAAATACTAGATAAAAGTCAGAAAGTGACCCAGAACACCAGTTCCAGTAATGCACCAGCTGGACAAGTTCTGCTAAATCCACAGGGACCATGCACTTGGTGAAACCAGGAGTCTGCATTCTGAAATGAGTGAGTAAGCCTGCTGAATATCCAGCAGCCATGCTGTGGTGTGGGGAAAATATGGGTTGGCGTTTGGAAGTGGGCTAGTTCTTTTTTAAAAAAAAAACCAAAAGTGTCTGCAGATACGGCAGCGAGAACTGCACAGTGAAGGGCAGCAGGAAAGGTCTGTGTGGACGCCTCAATATCTGGTGTGGAAGATAGCCTTTTGTGCAACCACTGCTAATTGTCTCAGAGCGAAGAAGGCAGAGGTGAGCCAAAAGGGGAAAATAACCACACCCCTTGCAACCATCTTCCCAGCGGGCTGGGAACGCTCCTGCCCGGCAACAGTGCCACAGCCCAGAGCCATGCCAAAAAACCCAGTGTGACAGGAAGTGTTTCCAGCAACACGCACACATGCCACAATATCGGGCATGGACAATAGCATTTCATGCACCCACACCTAATTGTCCTGGACCTTGGAAGGTGGAGCTGTGCGAAAAGGGGGAAATTAACATACCCCATTCAGCCATCCTTACAGCAGGCTGGGAATGCACCTACACAGCCCGGCGGCCCAGAACTTCCCTTGAGGGATGATGCACACTTGTGACATAGCACAACCTTCCCTCAGCAGAGGCCTTAGAAGGGCACAGCTTGGAAGAGGGACCCACTCAGAAATTCCAGGGACCATACGCCAATATCAAGGACTTGTGGGTCAGCGGCAGAGACAATGTGTGGTGAGACTGAAATGAAGGTTTAGATGCTTGCAACAGCCTTAAATATCCAGGAACATGTGGAAGGTTTGATTGTTAAAGCTGCTCTCTCTTCCTAACTGCTCAGAAACACGCCCCACATTCAGGGCGGACAGCACCAACAACACACCCAAACTTGGTGCACCAATTGGACCCCACAATAATCAGATCCCCACACACCACAAAGACAAAGTTGGGGAGAACTGATTTGAGGGGAATAGGTGACTTGGGGATGACATCTGCTGGTTAGTTAGAGAAAGTGTACTCCACGAAGCTGAAGATCTGACACATAAGAGATTAATCTTTGAATTAGCCTACATATCCTAAAAGAATCCTATCAAGTTAAGCAAATGCCAGGAAGCCAAAAACAACAGAAAATTTTAAAGCATATGAAAAAAACAGACAGTACGGATAGCCCAAACCCAAACACCCAGATCAAAAGATCAAAGGAGACACAGTACTTGGAGCAATTAATCAAAGAAGTAAAGACAAACAACAAGTACATGGCACAGGATATAAAGGACATGAAGAAGACCCTAGAAGAGCATAAAGAATAAATTGCAAGAGTAAATAAAAAAATAGATGATCTTATGGAAATAAAAGACACTGTTTACCAAATTCTCATAGTACAAGACAAGAGGAAGGCGAACAATGAATCAGTGACCTTCAGGACCACAGAATGGAAAATGAAAGAACAAAAGAAAGAATGGGGAAAAATCTAAAAAAAATCGAAATGGGCCTCAGGGATATGATAGATAAAATAAAACATCCAAATATAAGACTCATTGGTGTCCCAGAAGGGGAAGAGAAGGGTAAAGGTCTAGAAAGAGTATTCAAAGAAATTGCTGGGGAAAACTTCCCAAACCTTCTACACAATATAAATATACAAAGCATAAATGCCCAGTGAACTCCAAATAGAATAAATCCAAATAAACCCACTCTGAGATATATTCTGATCAGACTCTCAAATACTGAAGAGAAGGAGCAAGTTCTGAAAGCAGCAAGAGAAAAGCTATTTACCACATTCAAAGGAAACAACATAAGACTAAGCAGTGACTACTCAACGGCCCCATGGAGGTGAGAAGGCAGTGGCATGACATATTTAAAATTCTGAGAGAGAAAAATTTCCAGCCAAATTCCAAATTTGAAGGAGAGCTTAAATTTTTCACAAACAAATGCTGATAGATTTTGCTAATAAAAGACCTGTCCTACTTCAGATACTAAAGGGAGCCCTACAGACAGAGAAACAAAGAAAGGAGAGAGAGATATGGAGAAATGTTCAGTACTAAAGAAATTCAATATTGGTTCATTAAAGTACAATAAGAGAGAGAGGGAAAAAATATATCTGATGAACATAAACCAAAGGATAGGATGGCTGATTCAAGAAATGCCTTCCCAGTAATAACGTTGAATGGAAATGGATTAAACTCCCCAATTAAAAGATATAGATTGGCAGAATGGATCAAAAAAATGAACCATCAATATGTTGCATACAAGAGACTCATCTTAGACACAGGGACACAAAGAAATTGAAAGTGAAAGGATGTCAAAATATTTCATGCAAGCTATAGCCAAAAGAAAGCAGGAGTAGCAATATTAATCTCAGATAAAGTTGACTTTAAATGCAAGGATGTTATGAGAGACAAAGAAGGCCACTTCATACTAATAAAAGGGGCAATTCAACAAGAAGAAATAAAAATCATAAATGTCTATGCACCCAATCATGGTGCCACAAAATACATGAGGTAAACACTGGCAAAACTAAAGGAAGCAATGGATGTTTCCACAATAATTGTGGGAGACTTCAACACATCACTCTCTCCTATAGATAGATCAACCAGGCAGAGGACCAATAAGGAAACTGAAAGCCTAAACAATCTGATAAATGAATTTGATTTAACAGACATATATAGAACATCATATCCCAAATCACTAGGATACACATTCTTCTCTAGTGATCATGGAACTTTCTCCAGAATAGACCATATGCTGGGACATAAAACAAGCCTCAATAAATTTAAAATAATTGAAATTATTCAAAGCACATTCTCTGACCACAGTGGAATACAATTAGAAGTCAATAACCATCAGAGACTTAGAAAATTCACAAACACCTGGAGGTTAAACAACAAACTCCTAAAATAAATGGTTTATCATGTTGAATGTAGGGGAACTAGCGACAGGGAGCAATTAATGAAGGGGAACGATAACCCAGTAAGAACAGATAAGCTATCATGGGTAAATTTAACGTTCTGGGAATGCCCAGTAATGACTGTGGTTTGTTAATTTCTGATGGATATGGTAGGAACAAGTTCACAGAAATGTTGCTATATTAGGTTATTTTCTTGGGGTAGAGTAGGAACATGTTGGAAGTAAAGTAGTTATTTTAGATTAGTTGTCTTTTTCTTACTCCCTTGTTATGGTTTGTTTGAAATGTTTTTTTATTGTATATCTTTAAAAAAATTTTTTTTTGCTATAGTTAATTTAAAAAAAAGTTAATTAAAAAGTAAAAATGAAAAAATATGCAGAGCCCCCTTGAGGAGCTGGTGGAGAATACAGGGGTGTTGGGCTTCCCCACCTTGGTGGTTGCTGATGTGCTCACAGACATAGGGGACTGGTGGTCTGATGGGCTGAGCCCTCTACCATGGGACTTGCCCTTGGGAAGACTGTTGCTGCAAAGGAGAAGCTAGGCCTGCCTATAATTGGCCTAAGAGCCTCCTCCTGAATGCCTCTTTGTTGCTCAGATGTGGCCCTCTCTCTCCAGCTAAGCCAACTTGGCAGGTGAAATCACTGCCCTCCCCCCTACGTGGGATCTGACACCCAGGGGAGTAAATCTCCCTGGCAATGTGGAATATGACTCCTGGGGAGGAATCTAGACCCAGCATCGTGGGATGGAGAACATCGTCTTGACCAAAAGGGGGATGTGAAAGGAAATAAAATAAGCTTCAGTGGCAGAGAGATTCCAAAAGGAGCCAAGAGGTCACTCTGGTGGGCACTCTTACACACAATATGCACAACCCTTCTTAGGTTCTGATGAATTGGAATAGCTAGTGGTAAATACCTGAAACTATCAAACTACAACCCAGAACCCATGAATGACGATTGTATAAAAATGTAGCTTATGAGGGTTGACAATGTGATTGGGAAAGCCATATGGACCATACTCCCCTTTGTCCTGTTTATGGATGGATGAGTAGAAAAATGGGGTGGGGGGGAAGGCACCCAGTGTTCTTTTTTTACTTTAATTGTTCTTTTTCACTTTAATTTTTATTCTTATTATTTTTGTGTGTGTGATAATGAAAATGTCAAAAATTAATTTTGGTGATGAATGCACAACTATATAATGGTACTGTAAACAATGGAACGTATGCTTTGTTTTGTATGACTGCATGGTATGTGAATATATCTTAATAAAAATGAATTAAAAAAAAAAAGCCAATCCACTTCTGGTATTTTGTATAATGGCAACTCTAGCAAACTGGAAGAGTGGTCTAGGATTATCTCTTTGGGGATATCCAAATAGCAAGAAGGAAATGGCAAAAACCTTGCCATCAGAGGAAAGAGAAGGGGCAAAGACTGTAGGTGGGAACTAGCTTGGTACATTTGAGGAACAGAAAAAAGGCCATTGGGACTGGGATCGAATGGGTGGGTAATAGTAGGAGAAGAGGTTGGTGAGGCAGTCAGTGGCCAATTCCCACAAGCTCTGTATGCCAGGAAAGGAGTCTAGGTTTTCATTTAAGTGCCACGGGAAGCCTTTGGAGGGTTTTAAGCAGGGGATATGTATAATATGATTCATGATTTAAAAATACAATTCAGGCTGTGTGGTGAACTGCTTGAGAGGGAGCAAGAAAGGAAGTATGAACATCTGTTGAGGGTTTTTGCAGGAGTCTCAGTCTCAGATAGAGAGGATCATGTCTTGGGCTAGGGTGGGTTTTGGTTTGTTAAAGCTGCCAGAATGCAGTTCTAAGGCCTTGAAAATGCTCCAGTTAAGGCATCAACAGGATGATATCTTCTCTGAAGAAAGGCCATTGGCATCTGGGGTTCCTCTGTCAGATGGTAAGGTGCATGGCTGACATCTGCTGGCCCTTTACTCCTGGGTTTCGTTGCTTTTAACTTCTGGTTCCAGTGACCTCTCTGAGCATCTATGGCTCCTCTCTCCGGGTGTTTCTCTCTGAGCTCTCTGGGCTTTTTCTGAGATGTGGATGGGTCACATCTCCATTGAAACAATCTAATCAAAAGTTCCCACCCACAATAGGCCTGCACCCACAAGAATGGATTAAAAGCACATGGGGTACATAATTTCAAACCAGCACAGGTGATAACAGTGAAGATGAAAAAAAAATGGATGATTCTGGGTAATCATGCATTCATTTACTCAGTAAATATTTTTTGAGTACCTATTATGTGGGCACTGTTCTAGGTATGAATATTTTTGGAGTCTTCTTGTTGATGGATTAGATATGAAGGGAAGTTGAGGGAGTTAAGATTTCTCCAGGGAAAAATCAAATATAAAACCTAGGTTTTGGGTTGAGCAACTGGGTAGATGCTGGTGCCATTTACTGAGGTGTAGAAGACTAAGAAGGGAGTATTTTGGGGTGGAGGAGTGTTGAGGAAATCTTGAGTTCTGTCCAATTTTGGCAATTTTATATATGAGTTATATATTAGACACCCTAGTAGGCATTCGGTTATATGAGTTTGAATTCCCAGGAGTGATCATTGTTGAAGAAACAAATTTCAGAGTTATCAACATATAGATGGTATTTAAAGCAAGTGAGATTATCTTCTAAGAACATATAAATAGAGAAGAAAATGGCAAGGACCCTCTAACAGAGGATGAAGAACCAGCAAAAGGGACTAAGAGGGAGCAGCCAGTAAAGGGGGAGGAAAACTAGGAAAGCACGGATGCTGCAGAAACCAGAAGAAAGTGTTTTGAGAGGGATGGAGGAGTGTACTGTGCCATATGCTTCCGAGAAGCTGAGTAAGATGAAGATAGAGAGGTTTCCATTGGATTCGACAGCATGGGGATCATCAGTGACCTTGAAAAGGGATGTTTCAGTGTAGTGGTGTGGACAGAAGCCTGATTGGAGTAGACTAAAGAGAGACTGAAAGACAAAGAAGGGGAGACAGCGACTATAGAGAGCACTTTCTTGAAGTTTTGTTGAAAGGGGGGAACAGAGAAATGGTAAGGTAGCTGGTTGGTTCAGTTATTGGCACTGACAAGCTCAGGAGTTTGACAGGGGAGTGGGTGACTGAGATGTGGAAGGAAAGATGGATGCAGCCAAGGAAGTGGCAGAACTGAGAGGAGGAGGTGTTGGATGGATCATCCATGTGGCTATTGAAGTCACCAAGGGTGATGGAGAAGAGAGCAAGTTGGGTACTAGAGTTCACAGTGACAGTGAATGAGGAGCAGCGAACTGGGGAAAGAAATAGAGCACCCAGGAGAGTGGTGAAAGGTAAAGTCCACTGACATGAACTTCTTAGGACTTGGGGGTTTTAAACAAGGAGGGAGGAAAAGTGGTTTGGAAGTGGCAATGAGGAACAAGGAAGACACATACTTCACTTTTAAGGTGTAGGAGATGTACCCTCAGGGGCTTGCAGTGGAAGAGGTGTTGCTGGGGAGAAATCCAGGCTTTCGGATAGGTAGGAGTTGAAAGGATAGTTACAGGAGGAGGGAGATGATATGGGAGAGTCTGTGGATTGCAGTGTTCTAGAGGGCAGGGCAAGGATTTGAGAGGCGGGAAATTGTAAGGAATTGGATTGATTAGTAGAGGTAAAGGGATGTGCAAGGAAGTTAGAAAGAGAGCAACAAAATGAATGTAAGAAAATCAGAAGAAAGAACTAGTAAAAATTGAAGTAGAAATTAATGAATTACGAAGGGAAAATTGTGGAATGAATGAATAAGATGAACCATTAGCTCCCATAACTGAGGAAAAAAAGAGCCAAATACAACAAGAAATAAGGGGAAATAAGCCATAGATATAGAGGAAATTACAAGAATCATAAGAAACTGCCTTGTTCAGCTTGATGCAAATACATTTGAAAACCTGGAGGAAATTAATAATATTTTTGGGAAAATATAATTTACTGATATTGACTTCTATTATCACAGAAGAGATAGAGAAATTTGCAAAGAGCTACTTCTTCAAAAAGCATCAAACCCAGATGGTTTCACAGAGTAATTTTGTCAAATCCTTAAAGATCATTCCAATGTTATTTGAACTGTTGCAGAGGATAAAACATGTAGAAAGCTTCCAACTTCTCTTTATAAAGCACATGTAATATTAATATAAAAGCAGGGTATTAATTATGGCTCTTTTTCTGTACTCTATTCTGTTCCATTGATCTATTTGTATATCTTTATACCAATGCTGCTACACTATCTTACTTACTGTAACTTTATGAGAAGTCTTGAAATAAAGTAGTGTTAATCCTCCAACTTCGTTCTTCTTTTCCATAGCTGTTTTGGGTATTCTAGATCCTTTGCATTTCCACATGAATTTTAGAATTAGCTAGAGACCAGACTTACTTCTGCAAAGAATGTTAACATATCAAATAAAATATTAAGAAACAGAATCTAGTAGTAGCTGAAAAGACTAGCATGTAATGACCAAATGGGGCTTATCATAATAAAAGGATTTACAATATTTGGGATTATTCTATATTATTCCACTTGCAATGCAAATAGTGTTGTTCTTACACCTCCTTGCCCTACCTCTGGACAACATTCTCCTCCTTCCTTCACCAGTTTCTCCCCTTTCTAGTTCTTCTGATCTCTTTTTTCCCCCATGTATCTCTATGTTGCACCCGTTCATCTCCCTCCCTTTGTCTTTATTCTTTTATCTCTTTCTGCTTCAGCTGTTTCTGCCTCCTTCACACCTCTACTCTTTGTTCATCTGTGATTGCTCTTGTCTTCTTCCATTTCCCACTGTTAGTAAATGAAGTTGGGACTCATCCTTTAGTCCTTTGGGCCCCTTTGGTCCTGTGGTCCTACTCTCTTTGCATTGTCTTCACAGACCGGGAATATAACATGGGATTAGATTGTGTGTTCCCTAGAGCTGAGGGCTCTAGGAGCCTTGATGGGTATTGATGGGATTGACCATTAATAGACATATCATAAAGGGTAAAGAATTAATGAATGAAGATTTGGGTAAACATTGAGGATGATGGGACTTTGCTTTCCCTGATAGCCACGAAAGCCAGAGTTGGCTCTGGGGACTGGTCCCTGGTAGGTGAATCCCTCAATCCAGTTTTTTTCTCCAAGACTTCGGCTCTTCAGCTAGAATGGAAACTTCTTCATTCCTGGGAGTGGAAAACCAGAACCTGGAGAGGAACTGGGAGACTCATGAAGAAATCTCAGCCCCCTACTCCCCCAGAATAGCACCAGGCAAGGCCGGCTTTCCCTTAGGGCAACCCATTTTGCCTCTCTGGAACACTAAACACATTGATTTGTTTACATTTCAAAACCACTTTATTACCAAAATGAACAAAAGAAGAAGGGCGTTTAAATTAAATAAATTACAGAAATATCTCAAGAGTCCCAGTCCTCCCTGGGAATCACATCAAAACAGGTCCGTTTCACTAAGAACATTCATAAGTACTGAAATTCTGGATTATTTCACTACCTTGTCCCCTCTTCTTGCCTCAGTCACATCCAGAGTAGTCTGCGTGAATTTGTGTTATTTCCAAAGTAATTGACTGATATTTCCGACAGTGACGTTTTCTTCAATATCTCCCCTCCTCCCTGTGTGTTTCCAATCTTACCTCCACAGTGGGCTCTGTGAATATTTATAAACTTGGATATGTTGTAGGATCTCTTCTAAGCCCTGGCCAACCCCAGGTCATGGTGAGCCACAAGCTCCTTCAGTTCTGGGGCTGGCCTGGGGCCTAATAGTCACTTCATCAAGTCCTCAAGTCCTCAAGGGTCCTAAATGTTGCCTCCAAGGGGGCCTTTGACTTGGGATGTCCTGAGGCTCTGTGACCTTCCCCAGACTCCTGGGCCTGAGCTGGACTTTGGAGGTGGAGTAGGGGAGGGTGAGTTGTCATTGGCTAAGGTTCTTGTCCTCCTGAAATTTGGCACTTTGGGTGCTGGGCAGTGGTGAATCCCAGATAACATTGTCTTTTGCCTTCCAAGTTTTGAGTTCCATTGGCAGCCAGATGGCATAATGAATTCACAGAGAAGCAAATGCTCTCAGGCCAAGAATGTGTTGGCTCTTTGCCAGCACCCACTTCTTTAACTCTTAGAAGACTCGCTAGCTGACACTCACTCAATACAGATGAACAAAGCAGATGAGGCTGAAGTTAGGAATTGGGACGTTTTCCAGGCTGGGCCAGCCCAACCTGTTGGGGCAGGGGATATTTAGTTGAAGGAGCTTGGGAGAAGCAGTGGGAAGAGGCCAGAAGGTTTTCTGTGCACTTCCATGGAAATTTTTACAAAACACTTGCACATGGAACTTATTTATTTTCAAGTCAACAGCAGGGTTTCCTGTAGTTACCTCCCCTTAGGTGGGGAAAGTAACCCCTATTCTCATCTTTCCTAGAAGGAGATGGCCTCATGTCCTGAGTATGTTTAGGAATCCTGTGGAGGAATATCCAACTTGGATCAGCCCTTCTCCGTGTTCTGCACCAGCTGGGGCCTTAGTTCCTGGGGAGCTTCCTCCCTTGCTTGGCTGAAGGGGCTCATCATGGTTCTGCACTACAAGCTGATAAGGGAGAGTTAAAATGATTGGCAGATTTCCCAAGGAGAGGAGTTGTCATCCTGACTGACCTTAAGGTTGGGGGGTACTGACAGGGCCCGACTCCCACCAGCTTGCCCTGTGTTAGCACTAGCAGCTCCTCCCCCACTAAGTCTCAGGTACAAACAGGGATTCCCAACAGCCTTTGTGCAAAATAACTGCTATCTATTGTTAGGTTGCCAGAGGATTCTGCCCCCTTTTTGGGTTTCTACCAGCCTTGAGTGATAGGGAGCAGCTCCTGAAGTGATAACGTTTCTTGAGGCTGACACAGCTGCCTTGGTGGGGCTGGCTCTTAGGGTGGGAGGGAGTGCTGGTGGTCTTGAGGGTCCTGGCCACTCCCAGGCTAGAGTCTGAGGTTTTGAGTAACAGCGATGGTCTCAGCAGCCTTGGGATGAGAAGGAAGGAGACATAGTCACCAACACACAGATGCTGGCTTGTGGGGAGCACACTGTTCCAGGGGTGCAGAGCTGCCAGGGATGGAGTTGGGGCAGCTGGAAGGGGCAAGCCACATAGTCCTCTTTATCCCTGCACCCAGTGGCAGCCTGACACCTCTGACCCAAGGACACCTCCGAAGCTTATGCTCCACATCAGCACAGTTGCACTTTTCCTTCCGCCCTCGGCTCACTCTTAAGTCCTGAAGTCAAGGGGTCCTGCCAGCTGCCATGGGTAGGACCTGATGGGTGGGGTGGGGTGAGCGAGAGGCTTGTTCCTTGCTGGCCAAGGCCCTGAGAATCAGAGGAAGAGTGAAGAGGTGGGCTCCCCAGGCCCGGTTCCAAAACAGCAGGCTCTCCATGCTGCTGCTCTCTAACAAGGAGAGGAGGGATGCAGGGGTAGGAGCCAGGAGGCAGAGGAAGGTAGAGAGGAGCTGAAGTCCTGGAAGATGTGTTCTCCACTACCCACCACTCGCAGCAATCCTGGGCACATCCTTCACTGTAGTCCCAGGAATCAGGCACTCCAGAGGCAGCAAGGGAACCAGCCGGGCCTCACAGGGCGGTCAGAGTCTCTGTGTGAAACATGCTTCCGAACATCTCCTGCAGGGGCCACAGGAAGGAAAAGGAAGGGAGGGCAGAGCATTAGACCTGTTGGGTTCAGAGTGGCTGTAGCCAAGAGGTGGCCCTTTGGACCACAGGCCAGAAAGAGGTGTGTGTGTGTGAATGAGCATATGTGCATGTGAGTGTGTGAGTGTATGTGTATGTGTAGGAGCAGGGAAAAGGCAGAGGCAGCCATAGAAGTGAACTGGTAGAGCATTGACACAAGAAGATCCTTGAAATCTAATTTTGAATTGCCATGGGTGTGCTGTGTGACCTTCCACTTGCCTCTTCCCCCTTTTAGCTTCAATTTCTTCATCAGGTAAAATGAGAGGGTGGGACTAGAAAAGTTCTAAAGTCCTTTCTCTATCTGATAAGCTATTTTGGCCCTATCCAGGAATTTTGGAATATGCTGGAAATTCCAAGAGAGCACAGAAACCAGTCTGAGAGCACAGAAACCAATCTCCAGTTCTATTTTCTAACATCTCCCACATGCCATAAGCATCCTCATAGATTGTTCAGAGGACTGGAGAACCCAAGCTAAAACGAATGGGGAGAGGCACAAGAAGAGATGTTATTTCTAGTAACTCCAAAGTCAGATTTCGCTAAACCTAGTCATTTGGGTTCCTTTTAATTCAGGACATTGGGTTAGTGCTAATTTTCATGTCAGGGCCCTTAATGGATAGTAATCCTTCAGATTTGCATAGCTTTGAGTTCATAAGGTCTGCCCACATGCAATAATAATTCATTTGAAACCCTAGAATTCATCTGAGGCATTTGTTTTGCTCACTGCTGTATGGCTACCTTGTCAGGCCAGTCACAGGCACTCCACAGATACCCGCTGAATTAAGGAAAGAACAAATGAAGCCCCCACTCATTGTGTGAGGAAGGTGGGGCAGGTAGTACCAATATTTCCCTTGTTTTACAGATAAGAAAAACTGAGGCTCAGTGGAGGATTGTGGCTTGCCCGAAATCATGTGGTTGATACACTGGAGAGTTAAGAATAGATATAAATTCTCTAGGACTTGGTCTGGTGTCTCTCCCTTCCCCCACTGTGCCTTTCAGGGGAGTGAGAAGTACTAAGATCCGCTAGTAAAAGAAAGATGAGAATGAAACTGTGTTGCCTTGGAGGTGACTGCTCTGGCTAGGAGGCAGAGAGCCTGACCCCCCACCGGCCGCCCATCCTCCCAGCACCTCCCGCACCCCAGCTCACCTGCTCTAAGTCCCAGTAGCTGGGGCTGTCCTCTTCGGAGTTGTACGAGAGCTCAGGGTCGACTGGAGCCTGGATGGGGGAAACAGTGAAGAAGAATGAGAGCTAGTGGCTGGGGAACAAAGTCATGCGCATCAAGGGCCAATGGCACAGGGCATGCACCACGTTTTCTGATGTGTACTTTGCCCTCTTGCACCTTCCCACGCCCCCCTCACCTGCCTCACAAATAAAGTGCAGCTGTGGTCTTCCCCTGGTACCAGACAGCTGTGCCTCAGGGTCTCCCCCCTTTACTGGGCATCTTGGAGGCATGGAATGTTTCCCCAGCTTATAAGGACTAGCTGCCTGACCCTGAGGAATTCATTTACCCCTCTGGAAATCTGTTTTCTCATCTGTGATCTGTAAAAGTAGGATGACCAGATTAGCTTCTCTGGCCATCTGCTTCATCATGCTGCTGAAAAGATATATATGTGTATGTGTATGCATGTGTGTAATGTATATGCGAACATACATGTACATACACACATTGATACACACACACGTGTATATACACATAAAGTGTGTGTATATAATTTGTATGTATGAGTATTTTGTGAACTGAAACAATTGGAAATTATTATGCAATAATAAATGACCAGGATTCTTCCAGAAGCTCCCTCTCTTTGCTCTATGGATGAGGTTCATGAAGTGGGAAAGCCCATTGCCTCCCTCACCCCCCCACCTCCAGTTTCCCTCTAAGCAAGGCCCCGTGTTTTCTGGGCAGTCTTTCAGCACTCAGAACAGATGGCTTCACCTTCACCAGTCTCTGAAAGCAAAGAGCAAATCGTTGCACTAGGGCCAGAAACGCCTTTCTTATGACCCATGGAGGGCAGGGGTGGTTTTTATCGAGGGCTAAAGCATAAACAAAGTCTTGGGAGGTCAAGGGCAGGATCCTGGGGGTGGGCGGCAACTGGCAAGGCCTGGGCAGGGACCCCAGTGGGGTGGGCTTTTTTGGGTTCTTCAGCTTTCTGGAGTCCTAGACAGTGTTCTTTGAGTCTCATTTGCATACCCCTCACTGAGCTAGTAAATTAAGTGTCAAGAAGCTGGGACAAAACGCAGACCCAGCCACTTCATCAGCACCAGACTGAGATCTTCAAGCTCTGTTAAATTAAAATGGGCAGGCCCTTTCCTTCCCTTCCCCAACCCCCCTTTAGGGAAAGTGAAGGAGCAAGGGGGTGAGCAATCACAGATACTAGGCAGAATGTAATTTGCTTTGGATGTTCCTGAGATCAGGAAATTAATATTGATACAGGATGCTCTATAAAAACGCTTTCAAGTGACATCTGAGATATCTTACCACTTAATCCTAAAACAAAGACAGAAACTGAAAAACCCTGTGAAGTAGGTAATATTATTTTATAGTGCCCATTCTACAGACCAGGAAACCAAGATTCAGAAGAATTAAATGACTGAACCAGAGTTGGAGCTCAAACTTTCTCCTCTGTTCTTTCTTATGTTCCACAGTCCTGCTATTTCATTGCCCTAGGAGCCTAGGATTTCCCAGGTGCAGGGACCTTACCCCTTGAAAGTCACGTCCTGGGTCTACTTCTCCAGCATTTGCCTGAGCAAAGAGGACTGCATCATGTATACTGGGGAACACATGGCAGCGCTCCAGACCTCCATCTTCAAAGACGCCTCCATGGCTAATGTCATTGTACACCTGGGCTGGAAGGAGGAAAAGACCACCTTCAGGAAGATGACAGCCATGATGGGGTAGGGGTGGGGGAGGATGAGGGCCAGAGCAGGGAAGGAAGGAGAGTAACAAAGTTCTGAAGGCTGTGCTCTTGCTGCATCTGCAGGCCACCGGCTTTGCAATCTCAGTTCTGGGCAGCAGAGGGCAACGTGAGCCTGAGGATGCTGAGCCTTCCGCCCAGGGCAGCAGGAAGCAGTTTGATTCGGGCAGTGATTGGAGAGGGAAAGGCTAAAACGCCCACGAGCACGCTGCTGCCAATTCTATTCCCGAAAGTTACCCAGACCTTTCCTGCAACCTCCGGTGTGTGGCAGAGCCCTTACTTTCACCAGATCCTAGAGATGGTTTCCTGAGGGAGTGTCCAGAAAGAGTGGGAGGAATTCCACTGGAGCACAGCAGGTCATTGCCTTTCCAGGACTGCTCTCCCAGAGCAGGGTCCCCACAGAGCCTGGGACATGCTCAGGCCAGTTCTGAAGTCGGGCAGCCCGGCTGGAAGGGATCGAACCCTTTATAGGAAGCTGGCTGTGTGTTACGGGACCCTTAACATCCTCTTGTGCAGCTGTGTGTGCTCACTGTTTCCATGGCTGCACATTTTGCATCCACACTAACGGAGTGTGTGTACACGACTCTGTGGTCAGTCCTTGAGATTTGTATGTGCACCCTTTGGAGACTGTGCATATAAAAATGAGTGTCTGTGTGTTCCCTGAGTAGTGTCTGTGTGCTCTCTGCTTATTGAGATTCATGGACCCTCAGATTTGGAGGACTCCCAAATTCATCTAGTCAGCCCCCTCATTTTATGCGGGAAGAAATTGATCCCTAGACAGATAAAGTAACTTGGTCAAGGTCCCTTGACAAATTGGCAGATTGGAATCCTAGTTGTCCTTTCTCAAGTTCGTGATCCCCCCGCTCTGCTATTGGGGCTTCTGGGAGGTAGACACTATCTGGCCTCAGTCTGCCCTGACTGGTGTCTGAAGTGCTCGTGAGCAGTTTGGGGGAATATTTGGATGCACTTACCCCCCTCCTCCCACCACTTTTCAGCACCCACCAATCTGCCCCTGCCCCACACCCTTGCCCTAAACTGGCCTCCTTCTCTTACCATGAATGTTCACTAAGAAGACTTCCACACCGATCTTCTTGTAGGTGGAGCTCAGCTAGAAGTGTTGGAGAGGGTTTGAGGGTAGGGAGACAAGAGGGAAGGAATGTTCTGAGTGGGTCTCAAAAGCGATTCACAAAATGTACTTCAGCGGGGAAGCCAAACAAATAAGCACCCCTGAGGGCCCTGACAGACCGGGATAAAAATAGCACAAAAACACACCACTTCCCCCTGGAGTGTTGGCCGAGGAGGGCTCCCCTGGAAAATGGAATTGTGGCTTTGCCAATGTGGTCATGTGGCTCCTTTCTACAGGGCCAGATCTTTTCCTTTGTAGCTCAGATTCCCAGACTTCCACCTTTTCCCCAACTCTGTGGCTTCAGGCAAAAGCCACAGGGGCGGATGGAGCTCAGAGAGGCTAGGGCTTCAGCCAAGGCTGGCCTGGCCTCCAGTTCCAGGCTAGGGAAGCAGGCTGAGGCCCAAGGCTGCGGGGAACGGGCCTCTTCCTCTGTTTCCCCTGGGCTGCCTCTGCCTGGGCCAGCTCTGAGGTTTGCTGACTCCCTGCAGAGGTGACCGCTGATTAGTTATCAGATGGATTCATTTATTCAAGATGTCCCGTGGGCTGCCTGTTTGGCCTGAGGGTGTGGGGCCCTGATATTATTTCTTCTCCTCTTCTAGGTTGGCCTGAACTGGCTGACTGATAGAATGTCAAGGTGAGGGTGGGCAGGAAGCTGGCCATGAACCAGGGGCAAGCTGGACTCTACTCAAAGGACTCTGGGCCCCAACAGGGAACTTGTGATGGCTTCTGCTGGGGTGGAGTGGAACAGCAGGGCCTGAAGCTTTGGTACCCTTTCCAGAGACTCGTTCTCAGGCTGCTCTGGGCCTGCTCTACAGAAAGCATTGGGAAAGGAGGAATCCTAAAGAAACTTCAGCCTCCTTGGAGAGCTTCCTGCTTCCCCTTGTGGAAATGAGGTCTCCAAGGAAAGGCAGTGAGGGAGAGGAGGAGTGGGCACACTCCTCCCTGAGGGCCTCACCTTGGCCAGGGCCTTGATGCCCATCAGGTCCACAAAGCTGACCCCACTCATGTCGAGGATGAGGGTGTGGAAGGTGACAAAGGGCGGAACACTGGCCAGGATGTCACTAGGTTCACCGGCAGACTCTGCAGAGGCGGGTGGCTTGCAATGGGTGGCTGAGGAGGTGTCAGGGCTCAAGGTGATGTAGGACACGCTGGTGCCGTTGGCAGGTGTCTGGTTGTTGTTGGGGTCGGTGGGTGAGGCATTCTCAAAGTCCTGCTGGAGCTCCTGCAGGGAGACGGTCTGGAGGGGTGGGGGATGGGGGCGCGGAGTCAGGGATCATCACACTGAGGAAGCAGGGGCCAGTAGAGTGGAGGTGGCGGTGGAGGTGGATAACTAAAGTTGGTGATGGGCAATAAAGGGCCTGAACACCCCATGGGAAAGGCCACCCCCAAAACCCCTTCCTTACACAGGGCCTGTAAGTTGGGGAGGAACCTTCCAAGAGAAGTACTGAAGCCAGTTTGCTCCGTTCTGGAAGGAAGATCCTTTGGAAATAACTGAGCATCTTTTTGCATTTGTCCATGTCTGCCTGCTTCTCCCTAGAACTCCCATGCCCACCCTGGCCTTACTAGCTTTGGGTTTGCTGGGAACCCCAGTTAACTCACTAGTGCTCCCCATTCAGGGTTGTTCATAAGTCCGAGGGCAATGCACTACCTTAGCCAGAAAATGAGGAGGGGCTGTGGGAGTTTGCTGGTTACCCTGGGAGCTGGCAGCCCCTCTCCCATGGAGCAGAATGCCCAGTGGCCATCAGGCAGTGCTCAGAGGGACTGTCTTTGCCTTGCGGGGTGCTGGGAGGTGGGGCACCAGGGACAAGATCAGGACAGACAGGGGAGCAGGTCATGGAGGCTGTTTCTAGCCTCAGTTCACCTTGGTCTTCATGAATAGAGACTTCCTCCACTGTGTGGGCATGTTTGTCCCCATTTCATGCTTCTTAATATATTTTTGCTTGGCCAGCAATACTTTCTGGGGGTCTACACCTGTCTGCAGAGAGAGAACCAACAGCAGTTTTCACTCCCACCCTCTTTAGAGGCAGCCTGCTCTTGCCTCCCTGATCCCTTCTGCTCTCGTCTTCTGGCCTGGATCTCTGTCCATCTCCTCTGGTCACCAGAGGATTGGGCCTTACCTTGGCAATGACCTTTTGCCTGAAGATCTCTGAGTTGGCAAAGTAGAGAGGGGAGCAGTAAGTGACGATCTTGATTCCATGGATTTCCTGGACCTAGGGCAGGGAGATTGAGCTTAGGCGGCAGGTGTATCTTTACGGGCAGAGCAAAAGAGGGAGGCTATAAGCATGGATTACCCACCCTGTTGTAGGTCTTGGGATTCACATAAATGTCAGTGTCTATGACCTGGGCCAGAGCATGGCCGTTTCGACTGCATGAAGAAAGAAAAAGAATAACATAAGAGAATTCTCATAGCACAGGGGCCTGGGAGAATGCTTGGGGGTGGGGGCTGGGGCCAGAGGCAGGGCAGGAGAGGGCCCCTTCCTCATGCCCTGGCTTGTTTTGTTTGTCTTTCCGAACTGCAGGCATATGACTGGCGGCCTGGGCTGGGGCTGTAACTAGGGATGATGGGCAGGCCCTTGACATGGCTCAGGGGAGAAGAGGGGTGGAGGTACACAAGTCACAAGCTTTGGTGGCCCAAAAGTCACCATGCCTGGCTCTGAGTTCTCAAGGAAAGAAGACAGGCTTCCTCAGTGTTTTGCATTCTCCCAGCCACAGCCCAGACCCACTCCCCTCCCCAGCTGGTACTGTGTAATCTCGTTCTAGAAAGGACACAGTCCTGTAGTCTGCTGTTCTTCTGGGGTGGAGGCCCTATTTGGTCTAGGGCTCTGGCAGTACCTCTGGGAGGACTTTGAGTCTTACCCACCTGTTGTCCCCCCACTGCCTCTGTGGACCCCCTCCCCCCCAGCCCTCCAGACCACAGTGACTTTTTCTGGGGTGTTCAGGGTATGGGAAATCATATGACCCAAGCTGTGCCCATGGTCCTGGGTGGGTGGGCTCTCCTCAGGTCTGGAAGCACCTCCAGGACCAAGCCCAGAAGGAGGAAGGGGGTAGTGGGCTGGGTCGGTGAGTGTGACTTACAACTGGGTCTGGAAGATCACAACCAGGACGGAGAAGGTGACGCCCACAGCCACGCCATAGGGGAGGCTCAGGAAGAAGGAGGAGAGGAAGCTCACCACCCAGACACACTGTGAGGAGAGAGAGATGTCAAAAGCAGGCCTGGGGAGAAAACTCCCTCTTTCAGGAAGTCTTCCTGGGTCAGGCCATTCTCTGCTAGCACAACCTCAGATCCACCCTTTCCTTTTTATTGCATTTTTGCTATGTTTTACATATTTGTACTTCAGTTCAAACAGTGCACTCATCCATTTTTAGTACCCTCATCCATTTTCCCTAGATCAAGTGTGGCTCCCCTATCTTGTCTGTGTTATTTTTTATGGACAGCCCCGGCACACGCAGGAAGGTAGCATGACATAATATAAGAGCATGAGCCTTGGGTCAGATAGGCCTGGGTTCAAAGTTTGTTTCTCCTACTAACTAGCTATGTGAGCCTCAGTTTCTTAATCCACAAAGAAGATGACTAATACGTACTTCATAAAAGAATTAAAGAGTCAAGGAATGCAAAGGTCTTAGCCTAGCAATGGGCACCAACGGGCTTGCAATAAATGTGAGCTCCCTTTCTCCATTGAATCGTGGGCTATGTATGCCTCCACAGGCACTCAGTGACTGCTTCTTGCCCTGACTGCCTGGTGCCTGGGTATGTGGCTGGGTTGCAGGATTTGATGCAGCTTTGAGAGTTGCCCCTATGGACCACATACTGGTATAAATCTATTATGTCCCCCACAAGCCATGTTCTTTTAATCCTGTCTTGTGGGAGCAGACTTATTATGGGTGGGATCTTTTGATTAGGTTGTTTCCATGGAGATGTGACCCACTGAACTGTGGGTGAGTCCTTTTGATTAGATTATTTCCATGGAGCTGTGATCCTGTTCATTCAGGGTGTTTACTGAAATCCTTAAGAGAATTTAGTGCCGACACAGACTCAGATGCTTACAGATGGAGAAGCAGACAGAAAGACATTTGGAGATGCTAAGCTAGGAGACGAAGCCCAGAATTTGCCCCAGAGAAGCTAAGAGAGAGCCCCCAGGTGCTTAGAGAGCAAGCAAGGATGCACAGGAGCTGAAAGAGAGAAGCTAGGAGAGACAGAAGCCCAGAGACATTTTGGAGAAAGCCATTTTGAAACCAGAACCTGGGAGCAAAGGATCAGCGGAGGCCAGCCATGTGTCTTCCCAGCTGACAGAGGTATTCCAGATGCCACTGACCTTCCTTCAGTGAAGGTATCCTCTTGTTGATGCCTTAGTTTGGAAACTTTTATGGCTTTAGAATGTACATTTGTAACCTAATAAATCCCCTTTATAAAAGTCAATCCATTTCTGGTATTTTGCATTTGGCAACCTTAGCAAACCGGAACAGACCCTTAGGGTACCTCAAATTCTTGTATGGAATCGCTATGAAGCTTAAACGAGGCCATAGAAACACAAAACACTGTATGAACATAAGGGATGAGGACTATGGCAGGGGAATTGTTGAATGTGTTAAAATCAGATCCTTGGGTTGGGAATTGGGACCTACATTTCTCTCCCTATCCTCATCATCCACTAATTGGGGGATCCCAGATGGACCACTCAATTCTCTGACTTCCCTGAACCATGCAGGTGAGCCTCCTTCCCATAGTGACGGGGCAACCCAGAAGTTTGGAATCTAAGATATTGGGTTCACATCCAGACCCTACCACTATACCTCTGTATTACTTAACCTCTCTGAGTCTTGGTTTCATCATCTTAAATAAGTGTGGTAAATCCTCTCTCCTAGGTTGTGGTGTGGCTAAAATCGAGATACTGCAGTGTCCTCAATGTGTGGTAGCCTTTATTATTGTCTGGGGGCAGATGTGGTGACGGATGTGACTAACCATAACGATAAACTCATGCTTGCAGAGTGTCTTATGGTTACATGGTGCTTTCCCATTATGACCTCATTTAATCCCCAGAACAAGTATATGACACCTTCGTGACTATCACTCCAATTTACAAATGAGGAAATGGAGCTCTGGAGAAGTCCAGTAACTTGTTCAAGACTCTGGTCCTCTGACTTTATGTTCTGGGCTTTTGAATTTTTTGAAAATGACATCTCTTTGCCTTTTTGGAACTATAAATCACAATGATAATCTTAGCTAAATTTATTGAGCACAAGACGCAATTCAGACAATGTGCTGCTTACTTGTATAATGTCATTTTCTCCTCATGGGAACCCTAGGGAATGCGGAGCATAAAATTCCCTTTCACAGATAAGGAGGCCAAGACTCAAAGAGGTTAAGGGACTTGCTGTTGGTCACAGAGCCAGTGAGTGATTGGGTTAGGGTTTGAGCACCAGAGGTCTTGGCCAGAGCTTGGAATCTTAACCACTCAGTTATGCTGATTAGGGAGCAGCAGATGAGGAGATGAGGGTTAGGCGAGCAGACGTGGCTGGGCGGTGTAGTTGGAGAGAGGGCGAGGGTTGGGATGGGTCCCCAGGGGCTGCCCAGTACCTACACAGTCCAGCCTGCTCTTCTGCCACAGGTGGTAGGGGTCAGTGAGTTGCTTGAGGGAGTTCTTGAGGTTGACAGCTATCAGGGCTCCTAGCACAGACTGGGGAACAGAACAATGTCCCATGTCACCTGGGGGTGTCACTTTCTTCTTGCCCCTCCTACAAACACCTGACCCTGAAGCCCGGCAGGCCAGAACTGGAATTTTAGAACGTTTCCCTCTGAGGGAAGTTCCCAGCTTGGTACACGCAGTCTTTGGTTTGGAGAATACAGGCACTAGAGTCAGGCGGGTCCAGGCTATCCCCTGTCCCCTTCTAAATGGTCCTATGCCTAGAGCCCTCCTAGCTGGGCTATAAGATGGCCTGGCACTCACAGGTACTTGTCACTGCTGGTTATAGAATGGACTCCAATGTCAGGAGACGGGAGTTTGAGCCCAGCTCTGCACTTTTTAGCTGCCTCACAATGGACATATCAGCCTCAGCTTCCCTCCCCTGTGAAATGGGGAGAATAAATCCTACTTTGACTACCTCTCAAATTTGTGAATAGGATTAAATGAGACCATGACAGCACTTTGTAATCTGTAAAGCAACAATTGCAGCAGTTCTTAGGGATTCTTTTTATTCTCTCCCCCCTCCCCCCCCCCCGAATCTCTTCCTGTCCTCTGCTATCCTGCTGGGCTCTTACCTTGGGGAGAGGGTACAGATAGGATCCCAGGACCAGCATGGTGATCATCACCACCAGGGACACACACAGGCTTGCCACCTATTCAGAGTCAAGAGTACAGGGTGGGTGTGCAGTTCTTGCTTTGGCTTTATTCCCAGTAGATGACTTTGGAGGGTAAGGAGGGGTGAGGAAAGTCAGGAGGCATCTGGCCTGGCTTGCAGGTGTCTGGATTTCTCTGTGGCAATTTTTCTGTATCCCCGTCAGCTCCCTGCTCCCCCCACTTCCCTGGAACAGAGCTCACCTGGGATTTTCCTCCAGCTCCATCTACAGCCAGAGTGACTGAGAGAGCACAGCAAATGACATGGATTTTAAAGAAGGAGCCAAAGAAGTTGCTGCAGCCCAGGGCGATCATTTCCTGCAGGGAGAGGAGCAGGATCGGAATCTGGATCCAATGCTGGAGTGTGGGTGCAGGGTTACGGGGGCACAGGGCCCAAGCCTGGTTGGGCATGCAAGCTCGCTGGCTCGTGGGCCTAGGACTTGTGCACAACCCTACAGCTATAAAACCGTACACTCCTGATCAGCCAGCCTCTTGGGGTGAGGGAAGTCCCCCCACCTGTCCCCAGCTGGAACGCAGCCTGCCTCACGTCAGCCCAAAGGGCCCCTCTCTTGGCCCTGTCCTGTTCTGCCCAGCCCTGCTGGGGGTGGCCGGAGCTACCTGGTTAGGATCCACATCATAGCCGTGTTTGTTGGCCAGGGTCCGGCCCATAGCCAGGTTGATGACGTAGCCCACAATGGCCAGGGAGAAGGCTGTGCCAATCATGTCCTTCCACTGCGAAACCACAGGCAGCACTGCAGAGGGGAACCTGCCGAGGAGCCGGAAAGGAGGCAGGGCCCGAGGGTGTGAGGAACGGGAAGGCAGCCCATCCTTCGCCAGCCCACAGGAAGCAGCCCCTATGTGCTGGGGTCTTTACAAAAAGCGTCTCATCGGTACAACCCGCCAGGGTAGGTTCCCTCACCCCTGCTTAACAAGGAGGAATCTGAGGCTTAGAGAATCTAAACTCATCCAAGGCCACAGAGCCAGGAAGAGGTAGGGCCTGGTTTATTCAAGCCTGGATTCTGGACTCTCTCCACTGACCCTTTCAGGATAATGGCAGTGCCGTGGCGGGGCGGGGAGGGGAGCTTCCCTTCCTTGCCTGCTCCAGCTCTGCAGGGCACCCGTTGCCCTCTCCTCCCAGGGCCCAGGATGGTGCTTGGCACTGAGTGGTTTCTCGGTGAGTTCTGTCAACCCTAATAGATTCCTTTCCACATGGATAAAAAGAGCCAATGCATCAGAGCAAGGCGAAGAACCAGCAAGGGGCTGACCAGAGAGGCTTGGCTTGAATAGTGTGGTTCTAATGAGACTTTGGTGGGGAGAGTGGCAGTTAAGACTGAGTTTTCATCAAACAGCCACCACTGCTTAGTGCTGTGGCTTTTCGTCATCATAAGTATTAGTAATAATTCACATCTCACCAGTACCATGCAGTTTGTAATGCACTTTCATAGAGCTGGGCTCATCTCAGTCCGGCAGAGCCCAGGCTTTGAGGGGGAGTGTGGGGGGTGGGGTCTGGGCTTCTGGGCCGCCTGGACTCACCCATGTTGGATCTCCCCCACGATCTGCATGTGGTACTTTTGGGGCATCTTACAGCTCCCGGAGATAGCTGTCGCCACCACCACCTGCAAACCCCAAAGTGGAGAATGGGGATTGGCCCTAAGTGGGCTCTGGGGCAGGGCTCTTTCCTAGGTCTCCCTTTCCCATGGGGGATCAAACCCCTCTCCCCTGCCTTCTTGAGGGGAACTATGGGGAGCAGAAAGAGTGGAAGCTATATCCAAGGGGATGGATGGAATTAGGCCTGACTTCCTGCTCCCCTGGCCCCAGCTGAGAGCTGAATTCCTCTTTCACTGCCTCTTCAACCTGGCCTCTCAAGACCCCAGCCCCAAGCCAAGTTCTTACCACAATCATCTCTGTAGGGATGGGGAAGTGGATCTTGTGCATGTAGCGAGCATTGAGCTCCTTCACCAGCACTAGGAAGGCACCACTGATGAGGGCGAAGACGAGCGAGGCGATATTGGTGTGGGGGAGGCCTTTGCAAATGTCAATGAAGGTCTGGGGGAGAAAGCACCATGCTCATAGGCTCCCACCCCTTCTTGCCATACTGTTCCCAACCCTGGGTGCCTGACCCAGTGAAAGGATGTCAACGATGCTTAATGGAGGCAGAACCAAAGCAGAATTCAGACTCTGGGCATGAACTGTCCCATCTGCCACCACCTCCCGCAAAGAACACAAAGGAGCTCATGCAGGGATGCAAGCCTGAGTCCCTTTCTCTTCCCCTGAATAGAAGAGGAATGAGATCAAACTAAAGGAGGAAGGATCAAGATTAGACATAAAGAAGGACTTCCCAGGAAAGGAGGGGAGGAGGCACTGGAATGGGGAACTGATGGAGGGTGTGCATTGTTTTTCCTGCAGGGATTAAGCCCAAAGAACCTGGGCAAGCCCTCTAGGTCATGTGTTCGATTCTCCCTCCCAAGGTGGGAACCCTCTCCAATTCCTCTCTGAACCATGGGTCGGCCAGCCCTTGCTTGAGAATGCCCCACAAGGAGGAGCTCACAGCTTCTTCAAACGGCAAACCCTGTGTGTGTGTCTGCCCAAGCCCCTTCCAATCCACGGAGGTACGTCCCCAGACTCACAAAGACGATGGCCCCTGGGCCCGTGTAGGAGGGGACGGTCAGTCCGAAGATGTACTTAAGCACCGAGATGAGGATCTGCAGGCCGGCGGCCGTCATGAAGCCCCGGATGAAGGACTCGGAGAGGTAGATGGCCACAAAGCCAAATTGCATGAAGCCCAGGCCCATCTTGGAAGAGGAAGTGGGGGAGAGAGGGAAGGCACGCTGGGTCAGCAGCCCTCAGAGCCTGCCTGACCTGAACCCCACGCTGGAGTTCCATGCACCCCTGGGACAGCAGTAGCTCTTGGGAAATGAGCTTTTCTTTGACCTTGTCTTGACTTTTTACTGTGTCCTGTGTGCCCTGCCATCAGACCTTTAGTTTCTTTAGGGCACAGTTCTCTGTTATGCCACCTCTCTGGCTTCAATTACTTTATCTGTAAAATGAGTCTGCTCCTCCTTCAGTTTTTCCTTTCTCAGTAAATAATGCCACTACCCAACCAATTGCCCAACCAAAAACTTGGGAGTTATCCTACCACCTCCCTCTCCTTCCCCTCCCACATCCACTCTATCCCCAAGCCCTGTTGATGCTGACGGCCAAATATTCCTTAAATCCATACCCTTGTCGTTCTTCACTGCCATCACCCTGGTCTGGGCCCCCTGTGCCTTGTCTCTAATCCACCTTCCCATCCATGATCTTCTCTGCTGCCTCAAGGATTCTTCGAAACTACCAACCTGACCCAAATCTACAGACCCTGGATTTCATTGTCTGGCCCCTGCCTACCTTACCAGCCTCATCCTGGGCCTTTCCCCAAAAGTTTCTCTACCCTCCAGCCACACCAAACTCCTTGCCATTCAGGTCGGATCACACTCTCTGAGGCCTCAAAGCTTTTGGGTTTTGTTCCCTCTGTCTGGGCCACCCTTCCACACCATGTTCACTGGTTATTTGTTAGCTTCTACTCATGCTTAACAAGTCAAGTCAAATGTCACCTCCTCTTTGAGGTCTTCCCTGACTTTCTCTTCTGAGTTCCAACAGCTATTTGTATAGAACTCTATTGTGCTGCATATCTTACTGCATACAAATTTATCTGTTTACATGGCTACTTCCCCTACTAGGCTGGGAACTCCTTGAGAACTGGGACTCTTTCTTATTTATCTTTGTTTCCCTGCGGCCTCATCTAGTTCCTGGCACTGCGAAACAACCAAAAAAAAAAAAAAAAAAAAACCCAAAAAACAAAAACCATGAACTGAATGAATGAAGGGTACTCTCTGCTTCCTGCTTTTGCATTCTGTCATACTGTGCTTCCCTTCACAAAGCCTAGCAGAGCTCTTGCACAGGGAAGCAGCTCAATTTATATTGTGCAGCTGATGCTGAGGTTTGAAGCAGAGGTGGTGGGAGGGGTATGAGGGCTGCTAGAGTAACTGAGTAACCTGGAAGCATAAGAGGGAACAGAGGGGGAACCTGTGCTGATAGAATTGCTGGGCAGGGGAAGAATCAGTGGAGAGAGGCTATGAGTCTTTTTGACAGTCTCTCAGCTTGAATAGTTGTATCAGCTGGGGATGCTGGTCTCATGGTCCTGCCTGGAGGTGGGTGAGGAGATACTCTTGACTTTTCAAGGTCCTATTTTGGCCCTGGGAATGGGGAAGAGGAAGGAGGTAGAACCCTCCCTCAGCTTTATCTGGGGCTTTGTGGCGGGGGCAGGGTTGTCCGGTGCCCTCCCGAGGCTGGGCCCTGGCAGCCCCTCACCTGGATGATGGCGGTCAGGCAGGCTAGGGTCGCCGACACGTGCAGCCGCTCCGCCTCCATGGCCGCCGTGTCCACGAAACTCTCATTGGTGGCATTGTTGAAGACCCGGAATTTCGACTCTGGGGCCAGCTGCAGACAGATGTTACCCACCAGGATGCTGATAACGGCAAAGGTACCTGTGGTGCCCCACCCAGCCGGCACAAGTCAGAGGTTTGGACCACGCCCATGGGAACCAGAAAGGGGCCCAGGAATGCTCCCAACCTCCAGGGTGATGGGTCCCCACACCTTCTCCAGCATATGCCAACCGCCCTTCACGTCTCTCCACAATCTACGCTTTCAAAGTGCTTTCACCTTGAACGTTACTGTTACCTCGTTGGACACATGAGGAAACAAGCTTTGAAATACAAATAGAGCCTGAGCCGGTAACCAGGCCCAGTGACCAGGCCCTTTGTTCCATCTTGCTTAGTACCAGAGAGCACCAAATATCTCCACCATGGCCTGCTGGGACCAGCCTGGGAGTTAGAAGGTCACTTCTCACATTGGTTTAGCACTTTTTGGCATATGGGGAATCTTGTTCCACCTGGCCTTCCCCAGAGCCCAGGGAGGGAGGGGGCAGAGCAGCAGCACTAACTGAGCTCACGGAGGCTCGGTGGTTTTGCCAAGGTCATGGCAGGCTGGGGCTGATTCACAGTGACGCTCCCTCCAGGACCAACTAGCACCAACTCCAGGAACCCCCTTGTCACGCCACCCATCCTCACCTTCCAGGGCATCCTGCCCACCGGATGGGGAGAGGCCTTACCTGGCACCATCTGGTGCACACCCCCCAAGAAGAAGTAGGTCAGGAGGGGGAAGAAGGAGGAGTAGAGGCCGTTGACGGCAGGAAGGTTGGCCAGCAGAGCGAATGCCATGCCTGGGAGGACACAGAGGTGGAAGGCTCAGGGCAGCAGCTGGGAGACAGAGGCCACAGAAGGGAGGGGTGGGTGGGGAGAGGGATACGGGGGGAGCAGCAGGCCAGGCCTGGCTGAGGGGACCCCCTCACCTTGTGGGACCTGGATGGATCCACCACTGAGCCCACCGAGCAGGTCAGGGACGATGTAGTCTTTGATCTTGTACTTGGGGAGCCAGGAGAGAATGGGGAAAAGCCCGAACACCACGGTTTTGAACTTGGCTGAGGAACATCTGGAGGGGAAGAGGACAGGTTTCCATTCAGCACAGCCTGGCTCAGACACTCCAGTTGGGGAGGGATTATAATATCCTGTTCCTGGTAATTCTTTCACTTATTCAATCATTCATTCAAATGTCATTCAAAATTCAGGCATGACATTGAGCACCCACACTGCCCTGTATGCCAGAGATACTGAGAAGAAAAGCCAAGAGCTTTCTTTTGAGAGGCTGCCAACACACCCTGGGCATCAGCTGCAGGTCTTTTGATCTTTTGACCTCTGGCTGTTCACCCTGAGACGTCTACAAGACTTGGTTTAGAGGTGTGTGTCTTGTGGTGGCTGAGCCTTCTGAGATACCCAGTTCACCTCCCGGCTCAGATGGTGTTTCTCCAGGAAAAGCTTCTCCGAATCTCTGTCTTCACAGGTGCCACTTGCTTGGGCTCCTGCAGCTCTGTGTGCGCCCTGTATTGTAACCACTCACTTTTTGCTGTCTCCACGACTAAACAGCAAACCCCACCATAACAAGAAGTCAGTTTCTTCTGTTTGTCTTTGTATACCTTGTGCATGACAGAGGAGTGCTTAGTAACTATTTGCTGAATAAATGGATGAATGAATAAGTGAAAGATGGGTTGGTATTGAAACGCAGTCTGAGTGGGAGCTGCTGCCATTTTTCTTAGAACTTCCCCTAAAAGGACGGTTCCATTGTCCCTTCAGGGTGTACCCCTGCTGACCCACCATCCTTTATGACTCCAATACCCGAGTTCTTTCTCCTTTTAATTCATTGGCAGGGAGGAAAGAATAGAGGAGCTGTTCATTGGTGAATGCAGGGTGGGGAGAGTTGATCCCTTCCCTGTTTGTTGAACACCTTGAGGTCCTTTCATGGAAACTCAGGAGCGGTCAGAACAAGAGCCTACAAACTCAAGGGTGACAGCTGGAGAATTGATGACTGGAAGGCCCATGTGTGTGCTTGTGGTGTGTGTGTGTGTGTATTTGCTTTTCTTCTCCCAGTTGAGGGAGCTCCAGTATTCAGGCCCTAGCTGGTGACTCACTGGCCTGCTCTGATCAGGTCTCCTTTCCTGCCCAGCACCAATTCCTGCTCTTTGCTGTTGCTCAACAATAGTTTCTCTGAGACTGGGTGTCCTGGATGTCACCCAAGACTGAAACTAACACAGACAATGCTTTGTACCCTGCAAGGTCTGGGCAGATTTTCTGTCCTCACCAACACTCCGTGCAACGGCATCACCATCTGACTCCCTGATCTCTTCTGGGGCTGGTGGGTGCCTATCCCGTCCTTGGGATGGCGGAAGGGAGTTGGACTGATGGTAAATAGCTTAAAGCATTTCTAAAGTCTTATCCTAAGAGAGAACCAGCCCTGCAGGGATCTATTAGGTTGGTTTTTTTCTTTTCTTTTCTTTTTTTTTCATCAGAGAGAACAGGACTCATGAATAGAGGGGAAGAGAAACAGCTCCATTGAGGGCTAGTACAGGCCCAGGCTTACTTGCAAGCCTGCCATATTTTGGGCAAAGCCATCTGAAGCTAGAAAGGAAATCTGGAAACAGATGCCAAACAACCATAAAGAGGCCCCAGAGGCCATAAAAAGGGAAGTGAAGAGAGGGATTAGCTTTCTAGACATTCATTCACTCTCTAGACAAATATTTATTGAATACTTTCTGTGTGCCAGGCACTGTTCAAGGCTCTCATGCCAGCTAATGGGAACTGTTCATTCCCTACATCCCTTTATGGCTTTCATCACCCTAATCTTTCAAGACAACAATGGACACCCCCATCCCTCTAGCACAGAAACAAACCAGACTTGAACTCTGGGCACAAAAGCTGGCAGAGCCCACCCACCTGAGGAGCACAGGTGTGGGAACGTGTCCAGACACTGGGGACCCAAGACCTAGGCTGTAACTGGGCTGAGATAGAGCCTCCCAGGAGAAGCAGGGTTGGGCCAGGCTTTTAGTCAGGTCTCTCAAGCGGGTGATTCCCTGGTCTGGACCTGTTCCACCTGCATCCCTACTTCAGCCATTGCCAGTGACCTCAATCCAGGTAACTGAATCAACTGCTTCCCCAGGAGAGTGAGGGAGCATGAGCCAGCCCACAGCTAGGGCTGAGTGAGGTCTGTCAGAAAGTCTGGGAAGGGGGAGGGAGAAGCTCACAGCCTTAGGCTTCTGGGGTATGAGTAAAGAGCACCTCATGTAGCCCCTTCCTTAGAGGCAAGGTCTCATGAGCCAACATCACAACCCTGGAAAGGAATGGTCAGGGATCTGAGCGTGGAAAGAGCCCAGGGGCTAGTAGGACCTCATCCAGGTCCCCTGCAGGAGATGCTTGGAATTTAGGGCCTCCTTTGAGTATTCTCTGGATCAGGAACATCGTGCAGGTGAGAGGACAAAGGGCATGGGGTGTTGGTTGCTTCAGTTTTCCTTGGATGAGAAGGGAAGCTGATTTTGTTGTAAGGGCTCTGATGTTCCCTGCCCTGCCATATTGGTAGTATGCCCATCTACAGCTCCCTCAAAACCCCAGAGTCTTGGGTGGGCTGAGAAGGTGGGAGATCCCTCATGCAGGGGGTTGGGGAGGACTTATAACCTGTCTGAAGCAGTGGGTGGTTCTTGCGTCTACACCCCTGGGGGGGTAGGGTTCTCTCGGTCAAGATGGGGCTGTAGATCTTACATACTGAGTTCAGAACCTCACCTCCCCGGGGCCTCCCCAACTGCCATCTTCGGGAGACTAGGGCAGGGCCACATCCTAGTACAGAAAGGATTTTGGTGGGAGAGGAGGTGGGGTGGGGGGTGGGAGAGCAGAGGAAAGAGGAGTCTGGGCTCTAGGCCACGTTACCTGAAGGCATTGCGAAGTTTCTCTCCTGCTGGGTACGTCCGGTCCTTCTTCTCAAACTCATCATCGAAGAGCGTGAGAGAGTATGTGGCTCTGTCTACCACGTAGCGGGGCCTGGGCTGGCTCATATCTGGAGCATTTACAAGCTTTGGGAGAAGCAGAGTAGTGGAGAGTGAGGAGGGGATCCCTTCCCGGTGCCAGCTTGGGCCTTCTCCCTCTTGTCCTTGCTGCAGCAGTTTTATTCTGGTCTTCCCCGCCCCCCTCCAGAAAGGTGCCTCCCTTTTCTCTTTCAAGTCTGTCCATCAGGCCCACTTCTTCTGGCGGCTTCCTTCCCAGGCACTGATGATGCACACACTCGCCCTGGCTGTTTTGCTTGGCGCCCGGCACGTGGCTGGCACCCCACACCTGTGACATCACCTTCACCCCCGTGAATATCAGGCAAAAAGGAGGTGGGAGTTCAAGGACAGGAGTCACAGCTGGGACTCAGCTCATTGAACCTATTCGCCATGGGCCCCTGGCACCCCCATAAGCCAATCTCCGTCCCCAGACCTCAGTTTCCCTGGCAGAAAGGCTCATACAGTCAGCCAGTCGGCTTGGAAGAAACTGAGAAAACAGCCTGCCCGGAGGCAGGGGGATAGCCAAGGTGACCTCAGAAGGACCCTTCCTGAACAAGACATCTGGGACTTCACCAACAGGTTTCCCCAGGGGGACCACGGTGTGTCTGGGGAAATTGGAATGGTTTGCTGCCAGCTCTTCTCCCACGGCTTCCTGTGTCTAACTTTTCCCCCACCCTCGTGTACTGATGTCTCTCTCCTCCTCGCTCTTTGCGCAACTTCGCTGACATTCCAGGAGCTGAGGGGAAGAGAGCTGAGTGCCACGGCCCCTGAGGCCCAGAGGAATTCCCTGCAGGAACCTTTTCTCTCTCCTCCAACCTCCGGTTCCCCCGCCTGCCTTCTGCCCCCCAGAGCTGGGAGAAGCCCACTGGAGGATTGCAGAGGAGGGAGAGGGAAAGAAATGGGGCATGCTTAGAGGGAGACAAGGAGTGTGGGTGGCTGTGGCCAGTGTAGAAAGAGGTTTCAGATGGGGTTGAAAGTGAGTAACCACACAGGGCGTAGGGAGACTTCCTGCGGGGAGAACCTGGCTGTGTGTGTGGGGGAGGTTATCAGAGGGGAGCAGGTTCATATATGGAGAGAGATAGAAAGAGCATTAACTAAGGATCCAGAAACCTGTTTCTAGTCCTGGCTTGATTGATGGGGAGGAACAGGTGACATTACCTCTTTCAGCCTCAGACTGCTCATCAGTAAAATGGAGTAACAACCTAGCTCACAGGGTTGTTGTGAGAAGTGAGTGAGTAGATGAGAAAGGGTTACACGAACTGTAGAGAATGATGCAGACATGAGTTGTTATTAGTAATAAGATTATACTCAGGCAGATGAAGGTCAGGCTGGTGCATTCCATTCACTTGGTCTTAGGACCCCGAGGTCCACTGAGAACTCTAAGCAAGGGCTGGATCCCTGGCAAAAAACCCCCCCGGTTTTGCTAGACGGGAAAGTGGGGGCATGAGCCTACCCACAGCAACTGTGCCCAGCCCAGTGCCCGGCACTTAGTACGTACTCAATAAATAATTGTTGAATGAATCAAGAAGTGATGTTTGGAGCAGACATGGGCAGCTGGCCACGTGTGACATTTCAATGGGAGAAGTGAGAGGCAGAGTGGCATAAGGGAAACAACACAAATTTTGGAGCCAGAATGACCTGGGTTCAAAGATTCAGTTTCTTCATCTGTAAATGGGGATAATAACAGGCCTGCAGGTTGCTATGAGTATTAAATGAGATCTTATGTGCAAAGTGGCTGGCCTTTTATAGGCACCCGATAAATGGTAACGGCTATGATTACTATGATTAAGATGGGAAGGTGCGTCCTTCCTCTTGGAGGAATACTCAGTGGCTTCCAGCCCTTCACTCTCCTGGGGAGGTAGGGTGGCCTCGTTCTTCTGTCCTACCCTCTCTGGGGTCCAGAGGGTCTGGCTTTCCAGGTAGTTTGTCCAGCGGGCCCTTGGGAGAATTGGGTGGGGGAAGTGACTCTACAGAGGAACCCAGAGCTCCAGGCTTTGCTTCAGAGAAAGACCATGATTTGGGAAATCTATCCCAGGCCATGGCACATACCACTCACAGAGGAATAGCCAAAAGTTGCAAGGGGCTTGAATCAGCAGAGGGGAGCCTCCTGGAAGAGGGGTGCTGGAGACCCTGCATGCCAACAAGCAGGGCTGATCCCTGAGGTACCTTCCCAGGCTGCTTTTCAGGGCTAAAAGCTCTAGTAGAGCACGTGTGGGGCAAAAAGGTTGCTAACGTCTGACCCCTACCAACCCAATTTGGTAGCTACTTCCTTCCAGTGTCTCCCCCATCCATCCCCTCCTCCATACTGTGTTTCCACCCTCTCCCCATGTCCCCAGTTTGCTCCAGTCTTATCACCTCACACCTGGACGACTGCAATAACCTTCAGACTGATTTCCTGGACTCCAGCTCTGGTCCCTCCAATCCAGCCCACACCCCCTGCTCAGAAACCTCAGCTTTCCTCATTGCCAGGAGGATCAAACCCAAACTCTTTGTTTTGGCATTTTAGACCTTTCACCATTTGGCCCAGTTTTGGTAGATTTGGTAGGTTTGCCAACTGGGAACCTCCACGCCTTCCGGGATGGTCTGTTCAGCAACCCCCAAACAAGCTTTGCTCAGTTCCACCTCCAGGTCTTTGTTCACACTTTCCTCCTTACCTGAGATTGCCTGACTCATCTCAGTCCTTCTAGACTTGCCCATCCTTAAGGCAGCTTTAAGTTCCTCCTCCTCCCCTCCTCCTCCTCCCCTCCTCCTTTCCTCTCCTCCTCTTCTACAAAGCCTTTCCTGTCTAGCTCGGCCCTAAAGATCTCTCTTTCTCTTCTGACCTCCTCTAGCAGGTATCGTTAGTGCTTCTCCAGCCTGTACACTAGCACCAGCTTTAGCCATTCCCGGCTGTCACTTCCAGGGAAGGGAAGGAGGAAAGGGGGCCATGTGGAGGAAAAACCTTCAGAGAGCAGCAGGTGAATGACTCAGGATGGTTTCTGCCCCTCTGGGCAGCCTTCCCTACAGATGGGTGGCTCGATACTAGGGGAGTCCCCTCTTAACACAGGTGAGCAGAGGAGGAAAGCTCCCTTGCTTTACAGGAATACAAATGTCCCTTTTCCCATACACTCTGCCTATTCCATTCCAGAGAGAGAACGTTGGAGGTCCTAGCTGATCGGTTGGGACCTTTCACAATCCTGAATTTATAATACATGAAAAAGGGGAATCCAGCAGCCAATCAGACTACTCATAGAAAGTTTTGTCTAGAACAGAACTGGGAGACTATGCTAGTCCAATCCTGACATGTTACAGACGAAGAAGCTGTGTCTTGGAGGGAGGCAGGATGGGGCTTTGAAACAGGTCTTTGACTCCAATTCAGGTCCTGTTGGAAGGAGCCCTTTCAGGGGCAATGCTGTTCCCCGATGCCTGGAGGTTGTCCCCCGTGCTGCGTCCAGAGTGCGCCTTTCAGACCACCTGGTGTCCTTGTTGTCTCAGCTGATGAGACTGGACTTCTGGGTTCTGATTCTTCTCTCAAGGGCTCAAATCTGCAGCCACAATATCAGCCCCAGCTCCCGGTGAGGAGGTGCCCTTGCCACACTTCCTAATTCCAAGAATAGGGGTTGAGGTGGGGTGGGGCTTAGAAGGGGAGGTTACTTCATCCCCAGCCAGTCCTTCAGGCCACGGAGCTGGTGGAGGAAAGGGGGATGGGCAAGGCGAAAAAAGGAGAGCCCACGTGGTGGGCGGGCACTGCTTCTTGTAGACCGGCTTCTGGGGTTCTCCAAGGGGGCCGTGGGATCCCAGTGACCCCCAGAGAGGGCTCCTCACCCTGCTAGGTTAGGGGTGGGAAGGTGAAAGAGGGAACAAGAAAGGGAGGAAGGAATGGGGAACGTGAGCGCTTGATCCCTAGTTGAACAAACACACAACCCTGCTGAGTGATGTCAGCATTGCTGAAAAAAGTCAAGTGCTCTGTTGCCTTTTTAGGTGCCTTATAGGTGTGTGTCAGTGAGTCCTGCCTCATGTCAAATAGTGTCAGCCCTACCACCGTCCCTCCATCACCCCCCCCCATCAGGGATTAATAGCAGGTGCAATGTGAGAATACTGAGGGACAAAAGGGTGACTTTGCCACCCTCCCCCACTGTGGAGGAAAGGAGGGGCAGGTCCTGAAAGCCTGGAGAGACTGGGGGAGAGGGGGTGTTAAGGAAGGTAGAGAGAGAGAAGGGAAGGCAGAGGGTAGGAGAGGTGGGTGCTGTGGACAATTCCTAAGTCTTGGCAAGGGAGTGGGGTCAAAACTGGGGAAGGAGGGATCCAGGGATCTTGTGGAGCTGAGGATGGGGGGGAGGCAGGGAGGAGGGGAGACAGAAGAAGAGGAAATGGACTCTGTGGGGAGAGCACAGGACAGAGGCTTCTCCAGCACCTCCCATCAGAATCCTAATCACCCCACAATGAGCTCATGCAAAGGAAAGCCCAGTGGTACCTCCTCCCAATCATTTTTCTGACTAGAGATTGTCAACATTATCATAATACTGTGGGCAGAGATGGGCTTGGGCAGAGTGCCTGAGTTCATGCCTGGAAAATCTCAGAACAGTGCCTAGCCATGGTAAGTGCACAATGAAGGCCAGCGGTTGTATAATTTTTTTTCCTATCACCCTAGAGGGTTCTCTTCTTTGCTCCACTATCTCAGGCGAGTCACTCTGCCTTGCCTTCCTTCTCCCAGGTGCTCTGTGTCTCCCTTGCCCTATAGCCTTGTGCCTCCAAAATTTCTCAGGATTGGTGAGAGGAAAGGCAGGAAATTATTTTAGAAGAGAGGACATCTGGGGAGCAGGGACATGAGGGGGCTCTGGTCAGATCTGGAGGTGATCCCGTCAATGTGGCCCAGACTGACTTCCTTCCCCAGCCCTGCTCAGGGCGTGTGTTTGGGGGGATTTCTTTGACGCACATGTGCCAGGCACGGGTGCAGCCCTGGCTTGGCCAACCCACCCCGGAGTCCTTATCACTGGTCCCAACCTGGGTGATTACTGTGTTCTGGGGAGAGGAAAGTCACTTTGAGGTTTCCCCTTTGCTCTAGCTGCTGGAGGCTGTCTCCCCGCCTCATCTGGGCTGGGAGCCACAGGGAAAGAGCAGCCCCTGAGTGGCCTGGGTGTGTCAGGGGCTGAGGATGGGATCAGAGGGATGAGGGAGACTCCAGGTCATGTTATAAGTCCTCCTTTTCTTTCTGTTGTCCCCATGTTTCTTGGACAAACCTCCTATCCCCTCCTAACCCAGCCTCATTTTCTCATCAGTAACATGGTGGGGTGGTGGTAGTGGTGAGATGCCCCTAAGAGGCATCCCACTCTCTGTTCCAGGGTCTCATATCCCTTGTGGAGGAGAGTTTGACTGCCACCATCCCCCAAATCTGGACTCCTATCTCCAAGCCCACCCTTCCCCTGTCTGTTTTCCCTGCTGGGGATGAGTGGAGGGGTACACAGGTGGATGGGTGCTGGGCTGAGGAAATGAGCTCCAGCAAAAAGAATTGCAGCTGGACTTTGAAAAGCACTTTCCAACAGTGAGACGTGAGCAAGGTCATGGGATCCCTGAGACAGGCATTTAAGTTTAGATTCCTGGAAGTCTTTAAGGAGACTAGAGCTAGTCTCACTTGGAAGCAGGGAAATGGGCAAGGAGACCAGGGAGAGTCTGGCTGTTCTGGTCCAAGGAATGCAGCTCAAAGTCCAGTGAGGTGTCAGGTGAAGACTGACCCTCCTTGGGGGGGGAGCCCTGTAGCTCCTGAAGTCTAAGGGCTGACCCCTCAGCCTCTGGAGCTTGGTTGGTATTGTGAAGTTTCCCCATTCCCTCAGGGAGCTGAATGGTGATCAGATAGACTCTGGTAGTTTGTTTCAGTTCAACACACACTCATTAAATACCTGCTATGCACCAATCCATGGAAAGGCGAAGGACATAAAGAGATAAAGAAGACGCTGTCACACAAATGAGCACCCAAGCATCTGACTGGGCTCTGAGAAGTGTCCAGGAGGGGCCATCCTGGTGGTGGAGGTGGTGAGTGTGCTCATCTCTCTGCTGCCCAAGGAGGGTCTTGCCAGGTTTCTGAACACTAGGATGGAGGCGAGGCAGTGGGGAAGGTTGAGAGGCTCTGGGAGAGGACTTGCCTGTGTGAGTGAAGCCATCAAGTCTGCTCTACTGGGGTGGCTATGCCACTCTGAGAGGCACCTGCCCTCAAAGTTGGTCTTCTTCCAGTGTCTAGACCCAATGGAGTCAAGGATAAGTGGGTGTTTATTCTAGAATAATAAACGTTATGCTTGGCTTAGGCTGGGGACCATGTGGGCTGACTTTGAGGAATGGGAGCACTACCTAAGGGTGGCTTGGGACCCCTCAGAGCTGCAGGATGAGAGGCCAGAAGTCTGGGAGCCAGTGGGGTTGGCTCATCATCCATCGTCCTGGCCCAAACCCTCCTGTGTTGAAGTATTTGCCTGGGAATCAGGCCCCCTAGGTTCTGTTCCCACTCTGCCTCACAGACAACTGATCCCTTGCTTGCCCTCTCCCTCTTCTACGTTTTCCCTCCAGTCACCTCTTGCAACTTCCCACTGTTAGTGGGACAGATGGATTTCCATGCAGTCTATGCTGGTGCCTGAGCTGGTGAAGAAGTGCATAGTGAAGGAGGATGTCTGAGGGTCAGTGGGAGAGAGAGAGACAGTCAACAGAGCAGACTGGTGAGCCAAACATTAAGAGATTTCTGCTTCGGACACTTGAAAAAAAAGGGGAGAGAGATGGCCAGCAGTTCCAAAGGCTGCTACTCTGAGGGAGGTCAAACATTTTTGCTCTTTCCTTACCCTTGCAAAGAAGCTGGCTATTATGCCTCAATCTGTTTTGGGGTCTGGGTGATCTTCTTCTACCAGAGCCTCCTTCCCACAGGCTCCCTTCAGCCCCCTGCCTTGCAGCCGAAGTCCTTGTATGGAAGTGAGGACCCAGTGGGCTGGCTGAGAGGTGAAGGGCTAGGGGCTGCTCTCCGACTCAGAGGCCAGGGCATCTACTTTTGCAAACAGCCCACCCCCACAACTAGCTGGTTCCTGTTATCCCTCCCCTCTGTGCTCTTGGTGCCTGCTCTCTTCTAGGGATGACCCCCAGCCCCTTGAGGTGGGCTGGGTGGGGCTTACCGGTGGGTGAGCAGAGCTGGGCTGGGCAGGGCTGCAGGTGTGTCTGGGGAGCGGGCAGCCGAAAGGTGTTCCAGAGGTGTGCGAAAGGGCTCTGCTCAAATAGTACAGGGAGGCGTTTATAAATAACTTTACCTCAGGGCTACGGGTTGAGCCTGGGCTTCTGATTGGCTTGCAGGGGAAGTGGTTTTGAACACTACACCATAGCTAAGCCCGAGGAGATAGGAAAAAGAGATAAGGGGAAAAAGTCCCAAATGAACAGCCCTTTTTTTGTTTTACCTGGGGAGCAGGGCTGTTTGATGGGAGCTTGGCACTTCCTAAATCCACCCCGAAGACAATAGGTCACATTCAGTGGGGCCCCTGCCTCACAGGCTCCCCCAAGGCGGCCGGCAGTGAGGCAGAGGAGGGGGATGAGGCAGACTCCTTTCTGAGCTTGCTGTCCTGCTGCTTTTGGGGCTGGAGGGTCAGGCCAAATAGCCTCATGGACAATGGGCCCCATTGAGGCGGCCAGGAGGGGTGGGGGTCCTGGAACTGCTTCCTTTGAAGGTTGGAGAGCTGGGGTGGGCGGGGACAGAGGGCCTCTGAACACCCCTGGGGAAGGGGACCAGCCCCGTCTGGGAGGCACTGAGGGCCAGTGGGAGGTTTGGGGCTGTGTTGGTTTCCGGTTCTCTCCCTGACCTTAAGTCACTTGTAAGCTCTGTGCTTTGGTCTATTCATAGGAGCAATGGGGAAATTATTCATTGTCCTCCTAACTTCCCAGCTAGGAAGTGGTGGTTTGGGATCTGGTCAAGGAGCTCAAGAAACTGGACTTACAGCTATTATATATAAGGTGACCTTAAGGCTAGCAAACCCCCGATTCCCAGGCCTCAGCCACGTCCAGGAATTAGTGTCTATCAATGTCCGCCTGGGTTGTGGCTCTGCTCAGGCTGCTGCCTGCCTTCTGGGTTAGAGCTGCCCACTCCACAACCATCGACCACTTTGGAAGAACCTTGGAAAGCAGCTCTGGAGACTGGTGTGGGTGGGTGGGTGGGGGAGTTTTTCAACATATCTCCTTGGGAGGGGGTGAGTCCTCACCTGATGCCAGGCCCCCCTTCCTTCTCGACATCTGTGGTAGCACTGCCCCTGCCCTGAATTGTGCCCCCTACCTCTCCAGAAGGAAACAGGGTCTCCAAAGAGGGTTGGGGTTGGAATCAGTACAGAGGGTTTCAGTAAGGCACCCCTGGTAGTTTCAGTGAAAGTCCCCCTGGGGAGGTGGAAGGAATTAGCTACAGCACTTAATAAGGACCCAGTAAATATTTGTTGATGAAGGAAAGAATGAATTATCTGCATACCCAACCCAAGGGACGGTTTGCAGCTGGATTGCTTATGGGGACTTGGGAAGCACCCTAGTTCACTCAGAGTTGTCAGCCTAGACTTAACTGAAAAGTCCAGAATGCAAGTTACCTAAGCTTGCCCTGCCACCCTCTGAGCCAAGGATGTGTGCTAGATGCTTCCTCAGGGAGCTTCTCCCCAGGCCCCTGCACTGGCTTTAGCGGCCCTGTTACCTGTTTTTTCCCATGGCAGTGCTACCTGCTTCACCATTCTAACACTGATCACACATATGGTAGTTACATGTTCAATTATCGGCCTTTCTCGCAAGACAGTGAACTCTATGATGTCTGTCTTGTTCGCTTTTGGATCCCTGGCACCTAGCCCAGTGCCCAACACTCGGTGGGAGTTCAATATACGGTTATGGAATGGATGAGTGATTGTGGCGATGGAGTATTTCAACACAGCAGAGCCACAGGGCAAGAATTTGTCGATGTGTCTCTGGCGTTGTCCGGTGGTGTGGGTAGGCTGACCTGTTCCAAACTTTGCCCGTGCAATTCCTAGAAAGCAGATGAGTCACTGGGCTCTCCCTATAGAGGGTGAGGGTGGCCTTCAAGATCAAACAAATAAGTCCCCTTGCTGGGATACCTTGTTGGCCCAGGGAGTCTTCAGGCTGTAATTTGGTTCCTTCAGGGCAGAGAATGCACGGTCCAGCTGAGGGGAGCATTTAGGGCTGCCTGCAGGTACATTTCTCACTTTTAGGTATTCCAGGGGCATTGTGGTCTATCAGTTGGTCTAGTGTGAGCTTTGTTAGTGTGACTCCATCTCCCCTGAGCTGACTGACTGTAATAACAGTTGATTTACAGGGGGCTTTCACTAAGTTATTTGGTTCACTTCTCATAACAACCAAATAAAGTAGACATCCTCATCCTCATTTTTCAGATGAGGAAACTGAGGTTGACTGAAGTGAAATAATTTGTCTAGGGTCACAAAGATCTGGAGAAAAGAAACAGGAATCTAACTCAGGTAGTATGGCTTCAAAGCCTAGTCTTAGTCTATTATATCACTTTTTTAAAAATTCAGTTTTATGGGGATATAGTCACATACCACACAGTCATCGAAAGTGTACAATCAATTGTTCACAGTACCATCATATTATTATATCACTTTAATCTTTGAAACTGAAAACCTAAGGATGAGAGCCTACAAGACCCTACTTCTTAGACACTTTCAGCCTTCCTTTCAGGTCCATCTCTCAAGGTAACTGGGATGAAGTTCCTTGGGGCTTCCAGAACACTTTTTGGAGTTGGGAAACAGAGGAAAAGAGAGACAGAGGCTCACAAACACACAGAGAGGAGCAAAGGACACACCAAGATCCAAAGCAGTTTACAGTCACATAAAGAGTCATGCAAATAGTTATCTTGTTGAATCACTGTTGGCGATGAAAGCAGGTGGGCATCTACCCTCTCCCCCTGTATGGAGAGGTGTAGATTCTCCTTTGGCAAACCACTCCACCCACATCCCTAGGATTGAAAGCTGTATCATCCATGCACTCATTTAAAGGCAGGAGCTCCCGGATCCTATCTGGTATGGATATTGAGAAAAATACGACATAACCCCTGCCCTGTAAAGGTCTCACGGTCTGGTGGGGAAGACAGGAAAGTGAAGACTATTGTGATATGGAAACAGAGAGAACTATGGGAATTCAGAGGCAAGGCACCTGGCTCAGCCCTGAGCGGAGGGGAAGGAGGTCAGGGAAGACTTCCCAAGAGAGGGACCCAGAGGGATTGCAACAGCTGAGGCCTGGAGACCTCAGCCACCACCCCAGGGTGGAGCCAGGATGGGGGCTGCCCCTGGAAGCACTATTTCTGCAAGGGGTTTCCAGCTTGTTCCCAAGCCCTATCTGACTTCTGAATCCATTCAAGGGTCTCTGCTTTAAAGCTTATCCCTGGGTTCCCTCTGACCCAGAGCTCGGTCATCCTATCATCCTCCCTGACCCTGTTCGACACAGCACACCACACTGCATGTTCATGCACACGCACGCACATGTACTCACACTCACACACTCTCATGCCAAACAGGTTTTGGGGATTTACTGAGTTCTGCAGATAAACCTAAAGTATTTACAAAGTACCTTCTCAATAGACCTCACTTTGAGCTAGTCCAACTAAGGAACAACTGTTTTGCAGATGAGCAAACTGAGTCTAGACCCTGAAGAAAGAGACTAATTATTCTGCCTCTGTCCTTATCTATACCCTGGGCCTTCTGGCCTCATCTACACCTGCTGGCTTCCTGTGCGTGTCCTGTGCAGGGCCTGTGCCGAGGGTGAGGGTGGGGTCATGTCTTGGGCAGTGCAGTCCAGTGA
This sequence comes from Choloepus didactylus, assembly GCF_015220235.1. NCBI lineage: Eukaryota > Metazoa > Chordata > Mammalia > Pilosa > Megalonychidae > Choloepus > Choloepus didactylus. The sequence continues at coordinate 54,658,127 of NC_051308.1, read as the reverse complement.
CTTAAGCAAACACCTCAAGGCTGAAGACAGACATGTCTTCACCACCCTGCCCTGCAGTGATAGGATCTGACCTGGTCCTGTTACTGCAGGTTTCCCCAGACCTTGGGAACTAGCAGGGCTGCAGAGATAGCCGAGCAGAGCCATATTCTGGCCGCTTTCCCCAGGGAAGCCCAGGGGCTCAGTGCTCCTAGCTGTGAGCATCTTAGGAGATGGGAGGAGAGAGAACAAGTGGGAGGGGGGACAGTGAGGACAAGGTGGCAGGCTGGTCTCCTAACACCCAGAACTTGAGCTCCTGCCATGAGCCTGGCACTCTGCTGGGCTCTGGGGATACGAGATCAGATGAGAACCAAGATGCTAATGGGAGCAGGCAGCAGGGGAGGCAGAGCTTGGGGACAGTATGTTGGAAAGCCCCTTAGAGTGGACTCTGAGGTGTGGAGGGTACAGACAGCATCTGTCTGGAAAGAGTCAGATTGGAGTTGGCCAAGATCCCTCAGCATCTGAGGCCAGAAGAAAGGGAATGTTCCAGAACCACAGAATGGGGAGAAGAGGAAGGAGCTTTAGGGTTTATCTGGTTCACCTCCCTCATTTTACACTTCAGAAACCTGAGGCCCAGAATGGGAGAGGCAAGGTCCCTGTCCAAGGTCACCCAGACAGGCAAGGCAGAGAAGATGACTCAAGTCACCCTGGCCCTGGAGCATGAACCAAGCTCTCCTTCCACAGTGGGGCAGGAGGTCACTTGGGGACCTTCCCTCACTCCCCATTCTCAGTATCACTCAGTTGTTACCCAGGGAAACAAACCGTGCTCTCTGGAGGTGGGCATTCTCTGCCGCAGAGGGATGGCTCTGCTTGGCTGAGCTCTGGCCGACTTTGTTGAAGGAGACATTTGGGGGAATGGGTTCTGCAGTGTCGGGACCTGGGAGCCCAGGGGGGCACGGCTTATGGGTGGGGTGGTCCCACAGCCTCAGAAAGAGGAAACGATTCTGCTTGGAACCAGAAATCGGTAGAGTGGGTGGGGGTGTTGGAGGCAGTTTGCACTGCCCTGGGAATGCTGCGAATGGGGCTGGAGGTGGGTGGTGGGGGTTTCCAGGTTGTTCATGTTGACTGATGGGCCTCTTGACTGCAATTCTGACTTTGGGGCTTAAAGGCAAGTACGTATTAACTTGCGGTAGGGGCTACCTTTAAGGGGTGGGTGTAGAAGGCTGGGAGACCCAATTCATAGAGAACTGGGCCACTGAAGGAGGGAATTGATAAGTCCGGGTTCCAGGGTCTCACTCCATCTCCAGGGTCTAGATTGGGCAAGCAAGAGAATTAGACCAGTTGTCATTTTGTAACCTTGGAAAAGTCACTGGCAAAATGATGCCTTCCCATCTCCCCACTCCTGTTCCATGTTCCCCAGGAAAGAGTCCCAAACGGGAAGTATCTATCACCCACCACCCAGCCCAATCCAACCAACTCCTCCTCCCAAGCTTCCCCAACCACACAGAACTCTCCTCCCTTAGTGCTGGCAGCCACACTATCTGAATCCCACTATTGGCCCCAGGTGAGGTGTTCTAGGTCTTCTATCTTAGTTTTGTCTCCCCAACAGCTTCTTGAGGTCAGGGACTGCGCCACATGCACTTGAAAAGCTTTGGGATATAGTGGAAAGAACAAAGGCTTTAGGCTCCAGTCCTGATTCTGGGGTTTGCTAGTCATGTGACCTCAGGCAACGTGTTAACCTCTTGGAAGTTCAGTTTGTTCATCAGTAAAAGGGACACATGGCAACAAGGAATTGCTTTTGTAGAGTGAGTTCCTGTCCCTTGGGCACAAACCCATGCCCCACGGTTGACCGTGTACTGCATGGCCATTTTGCTTATCTCCGTCATCTTTCTGACACCCCACTCCATTCAGTCCTTCAGTCGCACCCCAGCCACATGGTACTCTTCTTCGTCCTGCACAAGGAATGGCCCTTCTCCCTTCTCCCTTCTCCCAGGGAGTCTGGAGTCTTGAGCTCCCACTTGTTGCTCTTTCCCAGGGAAGCAGCCAAGTAGCAGAATGGGTTAAGGAAGGCTTTCCTCCTAAGCTGCTCTAGAAGAGCAAATACATCATGGTATTACCTGCATCCAAGCTGGGTAACTCTGCCCCCCTCTGCCTCTTCTGCCTCTGGGGATACCAAGTGAGTGTCAGTGAGTGCGTCTGGGGTATGGGTACTGAGAAAAGCAAGGATGCTTTTCTGAAAGGGAGAGCCCTTGGGGCCTGCTGTCGTACACACTTTCTCTTGCTCCCTCTTCACCCCCACATGCTCCCTGATGGCCTCTGCCTGTGGTCCTTTTGCCCTGTCTTTTCCAGCTGGCCATCTGGTGGGTCAGGGTGAGCCCCCTCTCCTTAGATCCCTGAACCCTCCTGCCTGGGAAATAAGCCAGACTCTCTGGGCCCAGAGCCTGGGTGGACCCACACTAGGGTAGGCAGCCTTTGCAAGGACAGCCATGCAGCTGGGGCTTCCCTCAGTATGTGTTGGGGAGGCAGGAGCGGGGAGGAGGATGGGGCCAGCCTGGGTTTTTTTCCCAGGGACAGTGTTTGGGGGACAGATCTGGATTTTATCAGCACTCCCCCGAAGTAAACCTCCTGTTATCATTGTTTTATTGTCTAAATGCTCAGCCCTAGAGTAGAGGCAGGTGCCACTGTGGGCAGGGAACCGTGACTAAGCCAGGGCTTTAACCTGGGATGCACTCAGCGTCCCTCGTCCTGATCAGCCCTGACCAGCCTGTACTCCATCCTCCCTCAGGGAGGGGGATGTGCATGGGGTTCCCTCAGCAAGGAGGTCCCAGCGTGAAGGTGCAAGAGGGGACCAAAGATGGGGCTGCAGCTGGGACCTGGGTGGGGTCAGAGGCAGAGTGCAGGGAACAGGCCAGGCAAGCGGGTTCTGAGGAGGCTTTGGGGACGCCTCGGTCGGCTGGGGCTAGTTCCTGTCAGCCCTCCAAGGGCTGTGCGCTGGCCTGTGCCGCTCACAGAGCTGCATTGTTCCCTGGGAGCCTCTTGAGCATTTTGGCTTGTCTCATCCTCCTGGTACATTTGTTGGCTGCGATTCTCACTGAAGGCATCTTAAGGGGCAGGCAGGATGCCAGGCTTGCGGGCAGGACCCAGAGTGCTCCACCGAGCAGGGAGCTCAGAAGCAGCAGGGGCTTTTCAGCCTGGGATGTGACCATTTTGGGTTATTTGCCAAAGACAGCAGCAAATTTACCCGAGAAGTTCTGACGCTATCACGGGTTCTAGTGAGGAGGCTGAGAGCTCAGACTCTGCAGACAAAGCAACCTGGGGCTGAATCCTGACTCCTGCAGTCATAAGCTGTGTGATTACGGGCAACTTACTGAATTTCTCCAAGTCCTCGGTTTCCTCTTCTGCAAAATGGGGATAATAACCGCACCTACCTCAGAGTGATGTTGGGAAGATTAAGCAAGATAATGTATGAAAAGTACTTAGCCTGGGGTCTGGCCCTTCCACAATGAAGATGGCCCACCCCATCAACACTGTTCTTTCTTTTATGCCCCCTCCCCATCCAGCTTGGAATGTTCTCCCTTCCCTTCTCAGTTTTCCAAGTCCTTCAGCTCAAGCCACTTCTCTGTGAAGCCTGCCCTGCTCACTCTGGTTGTACCACTCTCCCATAGTATTTGTTGGTGGTACCTGCAGCTAGACATTTGACCATGTGCTATCAGAGATTTGGCTTTAATGGTTTATAATAGGCTACATTCCAAGAGCATGGGATTTGGATGTTTTGCTTCTTTTGTGTCCTTCACAGACCAAAACATATTAAGCACATTAACATGGGTGCTAACATGCCCATCCTGGCTCCTGCCCCAGGGAAATTAGAAGAACCGTAATTTATTGCAATTTCAGCCATGCTGTTTGTAAGCCCAAGGGTTCCAAAGAGGTATTTCAGTTGCAGCTGCACCCCACCAGCTGCTGTGGCCATATTATTGTGACTTACCCACATTTTGCCAGCTTCCTTCTGATTCTGACTCAGACACTTGTGTCTCCTCTCTGGCTGCAGCGTCTTGTGGTTACGCTTGGGACTCTCAGAGGCATCTCTGGGTAGGCTTTTCTGCTCCAAACTTGTTCTTGCTGCCTATGGTCCACTAGCCATGGGGAGAGGGCCCCTCTTGAGTGTGCCACTCTCCTGCTCTGGTGCTGCCTCCTGGAACTCTGACCTTCCAGGGGCCAACATCTCAGTGCATACCATGACCTAGCAGCCACACCATGCATCACACAAAAGTGGGGTGGTGGCTTCTCTCCCATCTATTGTGCCAACCCAGATGGTGCTGTGGTGCAGACCGCTAGCTGTCTACCCAAATCTACTCTACCATCTCTCCACTGGGACAGCATGATGGTTGGGTGCAGGGTGGCCAAGCCGGACTCTAGTTCCCAGCTCTGCTTACCACACACAGGCCATTGTGCCTGTGCCCTCGCCAGTAGAATGTAAGTGGAATGACGTGAGCCACTTCCAGTTCTGGGCCTTCAGATGTCGAGTGGGCCTCCTCCACTCTCTTTCTTCTCCCTGCTGGCTGGAACCTAGATGTGGCAGTGACTTGGCTTCTACCATGCCTGGTGACGATGGCCCGGCAAATGAAAAAGCCATGGGATGGAAGGAACCTGGGACTGTGAATGACCTCCTGAAGCCAAGGACTCTCCTGACCTGGACTTTGGGACTGTTCCATGGGAGAAAAACCCCTGTATTCTTTAAGCCACTGTATTTGGGGTGTCCTTGTAACAGGAGTTTAGTCTTTTTTTTTTTTTTTTTTTTTTTATTAAATTCAGTTTTATTGAAATACATTCACACACCATACAATCATCCATGGTATATAGTCCACTGTCCACAGTATGATAACATAGTTATGCGTTCATCACCACAGTCTATCTCTGAACATTTTCCTTACATCAGAAAGAACCAGAACAAGATAAAAAATAAAAGTGAAAAAAAACACCCAAATCATCCCCCCATCCCACCCCATTTGTCCTTTAGTTTTTATCCCCATTCCTCCACTCATCCATACACTAGATAAAGGGGGTGTGATCCACACGGTCTTCACAATCACATTGTCACCCCTTGTAATCCACATTATTATATAATTGTCTTCAGGAGTCCAGACTGCTGGGTTGGAGTTTGGTAGTTTCAGGTATTTACTTCTAGCTATTCCAATACATTAAAGCCTAAGAGGTGTTATCTATATAGTGCATAAGAATGTCCACCAGAGTGACCTCTCGACTCCATTTGGAATCTCTCAGCCACTGAAACTATTTCGTCTCATTTTGCATCCCCCTTTTGGTCAAGAAGATACTCTCAGTCCCACGATGCCGGGTCCACATTCATCCCCGGGAGTCATACTCTGCGTTGCCAGGGAGATTTACACCCCTGGGAGTCGGGTCCCACGTAGGGGGGAGGGCAGCGAGTTCACCTGTCGAGATGGCTCAGTTAGAGAGAGAGAGGGCCACATCTGAGCAACAAAGAGGTACTCAGGGGGAGACTCTTAGGCACCATTACATACAACTTTAGACTTTCCTTTGTGGTAATGAGCTTCATAAGGGCAAGTCCCATGCTTGAAGGCTCAGCACATCAAACTGCCAGTCCCAATGTTTGTGACAACATATGCTAGGGGATCAGCATCTTAAAGTTTAGAGATAGGCCTTACAATTCAGGGATAGAGTTAACTGCTGTAAGAGCTTACAATCTTGGAACTATTACAATTATTGTGTCCACGTTAGGCTATGTTCTAAGATTCAATTCTGAGTTTACACATTGTAGTTAGTCCATATTAGTGAGGCATCATCCCTCTCACCATGTTTTCTCCAACACTTTTACTCCTATATATATATTTTCCTACAATTTTATAAAGTTATATTCACATACCATACATTTATCCACAGTGTACAATCAGTTGTTCATGGTATCATCATAAAGTTGTACATTTATCACCACAATCAGCATTTGAACGTACTGATTACTACAAGAAAAATTGTTTTTTTTTAGCAATAAGAAAAAATGATAAAAAGAAAAATAACATGTCATACAAGACAATACACTACTAAGGACAGCAAATAACACCACTACCAAGAATCCCATATTACTCCCCTATATCCCCTTCTCATATACATTTAGCATTGGCGTATTGCCTTTGTTACATTTAATGGAGGTATATTACAATGTTACTGTTGACCATAGACTCCAGTTTGCTTTGATTATGTTTTTTCCTGAATACCATCCCTTTTTCAAATTTCTACATGGTTGACATTCATTTGCTTTCCCACATGCAAAAACATTTTTATATTTGTATATTTAGTAACAGTCATTGGCCACTCCAGTTTTTGCCACGTTATACAGTCCCAGTCTTTATCATCTATCTTTACCTCTGGTGTCATACATTCTCCTATCCCACCTCTTTCAGCTTTACTCGCAGACATCTATGTTCAGTGTACTTACAATACTGTGCTACCATCACACAGCATTATGCTATCTATTTCTGGATCTATGCAATCAATCCTAAACATTCTGTAGTCCTTCAGCATCAAATGGCTGATCTCTGCCCTCTTTCTATCTCCTGGTCACCTGTGTTGTCAGCTTTTAACTCCCAAAGTTTGTTCATTAATGTCTGTTCATATTAGTGAGACCATACAGAATCTGTCCTTTTGTTTCTGGCTAACTTCACTCAACATAATGTCCTCAAGGTTCATCCACATTATTACATGATCCATGTCTTTGTTCTGTCTTACAGCTGCATAATATTCCATCATGTGTATATACCACAGTTTGTTTATCCACTCGTCCTTTGATGGACATTTGGGCTGTTTCCATCTCTTGGCAATTGTGAATAATACTGCAATAAACATTGGTTTACAAATGTCTGTTTCTGTCTTAAGTTTCAGTTCCTCTGAGTATATACCCAGCAATGGAATAGCTGGGTCATATGGCAAATCTATATTTAGCTTCCTGAGGAACCTCCATACTGTCTTCCAGAGTGGCTGCACCATTCTACATTCCCACCAACAATGAATAAGTGTGCCTCTTTCTCCACATCCTCTCCAGCACTTGTCATTTTCTGTTTTTTGGATAATGGCCATTCTGGTAGGTGTGAGATGATATCTCATTGTGGTTTTGATTTGCATTTCCTTAATAGCCAGTGAAGTTGAGCATTTTTTCATATGCTTTTGAGCCATTTGTATTTCCTCTTCAGAAAAATGTCTGTTCATGTCTTTTGCCCATTTTTTTATTGGATTCTTTGTCTTTCTGTTATTGAGATGCAGGATTCCTTTATATATTCGGGATATTAAACCCTTATCTGATATGTGGTTTCCAAATATCATCTCCCATTGTGTAGGTTGCCTTTTTACTTTTTTGACAAAGTCCTTTGATGTACAAAAGTGTTTAATTTTGAGGAGATCCCATTTGTCTATTTGTTCTTTGGTTGCTCGTGCCTTGGGTGTGAGGTCAGGAGTTTAGTCTTTAACACACACATGAACCCCAAGTCCCTGGTGAGGCCAGGCCCTGAAGCTGCTGCGTGTAGTTCCCACCCTCTCTCTGCGGTTCCTGGGGCCTGGCTGGGGAAAGAGACCATAGGGGCCTGTTTCCCGGGTTCTCCTTCTCCGCTGCCAGGGATCTGATCTCCTCTTCCTCTCCTGTAAGTAGAGGCCTGGAGGTTCTCTGGTTCACCAGTGCATCAGACACACCCAGACCTTGGATTCCAGTTTCAGCTGGGACACCCAGCCCTGTGTGTCTCTAACAGCAGAATCTTTATAACTGACACCCCCAGTGTAAGGTGAGCCTACCTGGGTGAAGGCTCAGCCCTCCTGCTTGGCTCACCTCTGTCTCCTGCTTAGAGTGAGAAGAGAGGGGAATAGCTGGGGAGTCTTTAGGGTCAGGAAAGAACTTTGTGGATTGGTAACTTCTAGGTCTTATTGTCTCCCTGGAATGGCAAGCAGATAAGGGATGAAGTTGTGCTATTAACCGAGATCAGGAAAAAATAGTGCTTTAATAATTCCTTGTTTTTGTGGCGCACTCACAGTTTATACAGTGCTTTTGCAGACATTATCTCATCTCATCATCAGCAATGGCCCTGTGAGGTATTCAGGGGCCATTCACCCCCTTTTAAATATGTGGACTCTGAGGATCAGTTACCCATACCTAGGAGATGACCAAGCTTGGGTCAGATCTCAGGGTTCCTGACTTCTCATCTCGTGGTCTTATTTCTATACCCAGTCAAGCTGAAAAAATGATGTGTCTTGACTTATGCTTAGAAGTATTGAACATTGAGGATGGCATTGAGAAGGGGACATTGTACTGACTGTGGGTGAGCTAATTAATCAACCCAGGCCTCAGTTTCTTATTTTGTCTATGGAGAGGACATCCCTGCCATTCCCAGACCAAATGGAGGGGTTTTTTTTCTTCCCAAACACCCTGACCCCATTCCAATTCCTGTCCTCACCCAAGACTGCAAGGTAAATTGGCCCATGGGACTAGACCTGTCTCATGTCTGGAGAAGAGAAGGCATCCTGGGGCTGTGCTCCCAGGTGGGCTTGCCTGGGGTGATCCCCACTAGGTTGTCTTCTAGGGAAGAGCCAATTGTGAAAAGTTCACAGTCCAGGGAGACTGGGGTTGGGAACTCACCCTTTCACTGTAGGTGGCCCAACCACACCAGGTGCCTGGGTGGAAGGCAGGGTAAAGGGCCAGTGAGGGAGAAAGGTTGGTTTGATCCCTGTACCCCTGATTTTGCTTCCCCACCAATTACACAAGCACAACCCTAAGTACCTGGCACGAGCCTACCCCATGTGCTGAGAGCCACAGACCCCAGGCCCCACTGGCTTTTATAGGAAAGCAGTGTGCAGGACTTAGGTTAGACACAAGGGAGAATTTCCCAATGTGAAGGTGGTTAGATCAGAGACTCATACAGAAGACACTGTGGAATCTTCTGGCAGATGTGTGATGGTCTCTGTAAATGAAAGAAATGCATATCCTTCTGGTGGTGGTGGCAGAGGTGGGGCAGTTAAACTGGACTTGCCCAAAGGCAGCAGGGTGGATGAAGTGGGAAATCCCTATTGGCGCAAGCCTCCAAGCACAGCCATTTGGAAAAGCAATAAAAGAATGAAGCAAGAGGCATGTAGGAGCTATACCCCTTATCTATCTGCATCCTTTGAGTAGGAGAGAAAGAGGGAATTCTGGCCTCTGAATACAGATGAGAGCGGGCAGCTTGCTTGCTAAACAAGAAGTTATCAGGGAAGCGGACACTTTGGTCCTCAGAACAGGGAAAGGGGTGAGAGGTCCACGAGGTGCAGCATTTCCCTGTGTCCAGCACCCCAACAATGTCCAGACTGGGTATCGGGCCTGCCCAGGCAAGTGAGCACCTGGGACAGGGCAAAGGGGAAGCCAAGCGAGGAGGACCACAGAATGGCCACTGCCCCCTCTGCTCACTCAGCCAGAATCCACCAAATCAAAGGAACCAATACCCTGTGGGAGGGGCTCAGAGGGTCCTAAGGAGGTAGCATGATTCTTTGATGTCTTTATTTTGTTTATATTTTATTATGAAAAATTTCAAATATACAGAAAAGGTGACGGACTTCTACAGTGCATATCATATATCCGCTACCTAGATTTTACCATTAACATTTTGCTATATTTGCTTTATCACATATCTACCCAACTCTCCATCCCTCTACCCATCCATCAATCTGCCTTATTTTTTGAATGCATTTCAAAGGAAAGGGAATTGCAGATATCAGTTCACATCTGTGCCAATACTTCAGCATTGTATCATTAACAAGGACTTGATATTTTTTGCAATTTTTTTTATCTTTTGAGATAGTTTTACATAAAATGAAATGCACAGATCATAAGTGTACCATGTAGAAGCTCTGACAAATGCCCACACCTGCACAACCCAAATCCCCATCAACATACAAAACATGACGATGATTCCAGAAAGTTCCCTCATCACCCTCCCAAATAAATCCTTGCCCCCCTCTCCTGCAACAACTGTTCTGATTTTTTTCTACCACAGATAAGTTTTGCCTGTCCTAGAACTTCATTCATATACATGAAATCATACTCTTCTGTGAAGGCTTCTTTCACTCAGTATAACGACTCCTGCATTCTTTGGGAGAGAATCTGCTTTATGTAAAGTCAGATCAAATTATTTTTAACCACCAAAAAACAGCATGTCTCCAGATCTAATCTTCATTAAGCCCAGGAAAGCTGTGTTTACAAGGGCATGGTCAACGCCTCAGCCCACCCGTTCTGCTCGTCCTTGGCTGATGAAAGGTAAACACAGAAATCTGTGAGGCGTGCAGGTGTTCAGCCACCAGACTCCTCTTTCTGCTCCTAACTGCCCTTTCAGGGACCCCCTGAAATATTCTTCCCACCCCAAGCCCTCAGGGTTCTGCCTCCTGCACCCCACCCCCACCTCCTTAACCCAAACCAGAATCTGCTAACCAGTCATTTACAGCAGATACCCATAGCCCAGTTACACTGTAACCAGACCGCCGTCCACTGAGGTGTTGCCTCCTCCGGGTATTGACTTGTTGCCGCGTCTCTCTCTGAATGGGAGCTGCAGAGGCTCCCCAGCCCTGTGCCCCTCAGACTTCCACAGAGGCTCCCTAAGGATAGGCAGATGAGACCGTGTCCCCACAGAGGTCTGAAGGCCTAACTCAGCAGTACTCAGTGGAGACCACATTACTCTAAAAAGATGTCGTAGACTGTGGTGTATACATACGATGGAATATTGTGCAGCTGCAGGAAGGAGCGAAGTCCTGATCCGTGCAACGATGTGAATGAACCTTGAGGACATTATGTTGAGTGAAATACGCCAGAAACAAAAAGACAAATGTTGTATGGTCTCACTAACATGAATTAAATAACTGTAATGTGCAAACTCTGAGAGTTAAATTAGAAAGCATAGGTTATTAGGAGATAGAAAGAGGGCAGAGACTGGGCAATCAATGCCTCAGGAGTACAGAATGTCCAATAAGGTTGAGTGTAAAGTTTTGGAAGTGGATAACACAATACTGTGTGATGGTAGCACAATACTGTAGGTGTAATTAACAAAGCTGAGTGTGAGTATGGGTGAAAAAGGAAGGCTAGGGTCATGTATGTCACAGAAGGAAAGCTAGAGGATAAAAACTGGGTTTGTATAACTTAACAAAACCTCGAGTGGACGATCACGGTGGTTAATTGTACAAACCTAAGAAAGCTCTTACATGAACTGGAATGAACGTATGTCACTATTACAAAGTGTTAATAATAGGGTGGTATATGGGAAAAATATGACTAATGCAAACTAAAGTCTATGGTTAACATAACATTGTAATATTCTTTCTTTAATTGTAACAAAGGCAGTATACCAAAGCTAAATGTCAGTAATAGGGGGATATAAGGGACATGGGTTTTTTTCTGGAAGAAATGAGAATGTTCTCATATTGACAATGGTGGTGAATACATAACTATGTGATCATACCAAGAGCCATTAATTGTATACTTAGAATGGATTGTATGGTGTATGAATAAGACTGTTAAAATAAAAAGATGTTGCAGGTTTTTTTCATTCTTAGAATCAATCCACAGACCAAACTTGGAAGGCTTAAAACATTGATAATATAAAAGTAATGCTGTTAGCTGACGGAAACAGGGAATGATATGCCGGGGTGCCAATTTCCATGTCCTTTCTGCAGGGGCGGTCACAGTCTCTATCTACAGCTGACACATACAAAATAATAATAATAAAGGACAAAATAATAGGAATAAATAAAGGTTAAACAAAGATAGAAGATACCAAAAGAACTGAAATAAAACATTAGGAAGGGGCAAGGGGAAGCCAGAACATTTTCCACAGAAATGTCATCGAAGAATTGTACATTACCTCAAAGGTGCATGTGAATGAGACATCTGACTCCATAACAAGTCCATGTCTGTTTGTAAAATGAAAGCACCTCGACTGTCAAATCTCTGAGTGAAAGTGAGGTTCTTGGAATGTGCCATGTTTTTCCCCTGGCGTGGGTTCCGAGGCCCCCCACTGTGCATGCTAGGTTGAGAGGCATGGCCTTCCCCAAGTGTACTTTGGGCTTCGGGAGAAATGGAAGGTGGTATGTGGGGTCAGAGGATCCAGAAAATCTCTGTCAGTCCATCCTGCTGGTGCCAAAGGGGAAACGAAGAGGGTCCTTTCAGCAGGACTTTAGTTGTGGGAGGCGCCAAGTGGACTCAACTCCTCCACTCCACTGAGCAGCTGCTGCTCCTGGGGAGCCTGGCAGAGCTGTGGGAAACTTGGTTCTGAAACAACTCATGGCCAGGTTCTTTCTGACCAGCTCTCTCAGCACCAGGAGGCCACTGTGACTCGGCACAGGAACTGGCCTGCCGTCAGCCTCCTCCCTCGAGTCCCCTTCCCTTCTCAGACCGGGGCCAGCTTCCTCTTCCTACCCCTAGTCCCAACTCAGGGGTTCTGTCAGCTCCCCATCCTCAGCTTAATCACAGATAGCTTTCTCCAGACTTGGCTGCACTTCAGAACCACTTGGAGGGTTTAAAAATAAATGTAGAGAGTCCTCGGCCTTGTCCCCAGATAATCAGATACAATATGTTTTGTCGGACTTGGTCATGTGCACTTCAAAAAATCTCCTCAGTAACCCCTGACTTACCCCAGATCCAGTCTTCTTTTCCTCCTATCCTCCCAAATATGTATCTTATGTTTTCTGGCACAAGTGATGTGATTTTTATTGGTAATTGATGAGTTTTCATATCAACACTTGCTAAATCAAACATTCTCTGAAGTTTCCCTCTGTCTCCTGTGTTATTTCTACCTGTTACTGAAACCCATCATCTTTGCTATCAGCGGAGTCATTGTTTAAGACAAGTCCCTGTCTCCTGGAGTTATTCTTAATCTACTGAAGCTCTAGAAGGCAGAATTATGCTCAGAGGAGAGAGAGGCTCTATATTTTTTTAGCTCAAAGGGAAGTGATCAAATTGGGGGCTAGCCCCTTATGGGCCACTAGTGTCAGCCCCAAATCAACCTCTTTCTCTGAAAACCCAGCTTCTCTCATTCTCTCTAGGAAGGCTTTCCACAGTTCCAGAGTGAGGAGGGGGTACTGGTAATGCACCCAACCAGTACCCCTAGCCTGCTCCCAGGCACCCCAACCACTTTTGAACCCTTCAAGCAGTGGAACTCATATCACCATCTTGATCTGTGACCTCCCATGAAGGAGAATATGACCCCACAAACCTGCATTAAATTGTGGGGACTTAACTCCCTTAACAGGACAAAAAAAAAAGAATTAAAATTAGAATTAAAAATAGTAGAAAGAAAGGAAGGAGGCAAGAAAGAAAGAGAGGAAGAAAGCCACAGGAAGAAGGCAAGTGTTCTGGTTTGCTAATATTGCCTGGATGCAAAATACCAGAAATGGATTGGCTTTTATAAAGGAGGGTTATTTGGTCACACAGTTACAGTCTTAAGGCCATAAAGTGTCCAAGGTAAGGCATCAACAATTGGGTACCTTCACTGGAGGATGATGGCCAATGGTGTCCGGAAAAGCTCTGTTAACTGGGAAGGCATGTGGCTGGTGTCTGCTCCAAAGTTCTGGTTTCAAAATGGCTTTCTCCCAGGGTATTCCTCTCTAGGATGCAGTTCCTCAAAAATGTCACTCTTAGTTGCTCTTGGGGCATTTGTCCTCTCTTAGCTTCTCTGCAGCAAGAGTCTGATTTCAACAGGGCCATCTTCAAACTGTCTCTCATCTGCATGTCCTCTCTCAGCTCCTGTGCATTCTTCAACGTGTCCCTCTTGGGTGTGGCAAGCTTGCTCCTTCTGTCTGAGCTTATATAGTGCCCTAGGAAACTAATCAAGGCCCATGTTGAATGGGCAGGGCCACACCTCCATGGAAATTATTCAATCAGAGTCATCACCTACAGTTGGGTGGGTCACATCTCCATGGAAACACTCAAAAGATTCCAATCTAATCAACACTAATATGTCCGCCCCCACAAGACTGCATCAAAGATAATGGCATTTTGAGGGAAATAATACATTCAAACTGGCACAGCAAGCAATGCCTAACCCCAAATAAAATTCCAAGCATTAGTGAAAGTGTCCCTCAAATTGCAGCCACTTCCTATGGACTCTACTTGAGGAAACTGTTACTGTGTGTGTGTTTGAATGATCTGCCTGAGTTAAACCTTCCAAGTTTTTTCCTCTCTATTTAGAAAAGGACAAATTAGAGGAAGATCTTCTGTGTTCATAAAGAATGACTCATGTCTGTAGAAAACTCCTTTGAATGGTCAATAAGATCAAAACCTTAGCTGACTTTTTGCAAATGACCTTGTTCAAAGAGTTTCAGGTGTTTGTCCTTCCCCAGTCTAGCCCAGGTCCAGGCTGGGGAGTGAGATGGTGGAAAAGAGACAGGGGCCAAGACAAAGATCCCAGTTAGGGCCTTTATACGCAAGTGGAGAGCTGCAGAGAGAGGCAACATCCAGGACAGACGATCCCCCTGGTTGTCTGCTCCCAAGAGCTGCCACTAGCAGACAGTAATTGTGTCATTTTGGGGCGATCCCTCAGGACACTGTGAGGGTAATAATTGACGAAGTGAGATTCTCTCCCATCTTCCAGTATCATCACACTCCCACTCCCACTTAGGGTCCTTCCTCTGGAGAAATACAAGGAGCTCAGGTCTCTTGCACAGCTTGGCAGGATTGGTTCCTGCACTGTTCCTCACGCCCATGGTGACTTTGGGGAGGTTCTTCCCTGTTTCCTCATCTAGGAAGGGGATAGCAGACTATATGGTCCCCAAGGCCTCTTCCAGTTCTAACATTCTAAGTACCCTGAAAAGTAAAATATTCCACAAAACGTCTCAGTCTCTTGAACTTGTCCTTTGGCTGTGAGGACAAAAGTCTTTCCCAGCAGTCAGCATCGCCAGGGAGGAACTCTCTCTCGCAGCAAAGCACCTGCATCGGGACACTGAACACTGTGACTGGCTGCCCACCAACTGAAAGGCCCCCAGTCCCGAATTTCTTTGCAGGGCCAATATGATACTATCCTGATGCTGCAAAATCCTGAGACAAGATCTCTGCACCCAAGTCCCCAAAGAGGAACCAATTTGGGGATGGTTTGTGTTGTGCATCTTTTATTACCTTTGACTTCTTTAGAACCTGACCATCTACAGATGGGGTCAAACAAGTAAGTCCCAGTTTTTGCTCTGGGGAAGTGTGGGATCTAGTTAGAAAGAGAAGACTGACAGGTGACCCTGGCTTTGGGGAACTCGTTGTAGGCTGGAGTCTGCAGGAGGCTCTGGAGAGATGGGATTGAGGTAGGCTTTGAGAGGTTCTTAGGATTTGGGTATGTAGAGGGAGTGTTGAGGGCGAGGGCAGCGTATCTGAGGGTGAGTGTCAAGACCAGGCCTGTTGAGGCTGAGCAACTGGGTGTCTACTAAACAGAATATGCATTTGATTGACGAACGCACTCCATTCCCTGAGATCACCATGCCAACAGAGGACAATGCTGGAGAATATCTTTATTTGGAAGTTGGCTCCTTGACCACCAGTGAAGCTAAATAGATGTCTCCTCATGTTTCCCTAAGCCGGAGTTATGATAGGAATATATTAAATATCCAATGTAAACTTTTTATACTAGGTGCTCTATATGGTTTATCACATTTGATCTTCACAGGCATGCTGGGAAATGGTAATTATTAGCCCCACTTTACAGATAAAGAGACTGGGACTCAGAAATGGTAGGAGCCAGTCCAAGAGCACACCACTGCCCAAGAGCACTCTGCGCTAGTGGCAGAACCAGAATTCCTGCTCAAGCCTTCCAACTCTAAGTCCTGAATTCCAGGCTGCCTGGAACTCCCTGGAGCTCCCTTGGGGTGGGGGGTGGGGGGGAGGTGGGCAGCAAGCTCACATAGAACTGATTGAATCTAGGAACCATGGTGGGGGTCCCTAGACTGGATAGGATTGAAGGGGCAAGGTAGGGGTTGGAGGAGGAGGAGTGATCTCTGCTTATCTTCAGTCTGGAGGAGCTGGAGGTGTCAGGAAGTTCAGGAGCTTTGAGCTGGGCTTCCCAGGTCAGGGGCTGGAATGAGCCTTAAGAGGAACAGAGGCAGAGACCCAGAGGGACAACTGGTTAACCTTATGGTGACTGAGGAGCCAGTCACTTGGGGTGGAGGGGTCCATGGCTCTGCTCTGCTTCGCTTTGTCCAGCAATTAGACTTCATCAGTGAGGCAGCCAGAGTCTCCGTTCCTTCGGTGCCCTGGGACTGAGTGAAACCTCCTTCACTGCAGGAGCTATCCTTTCAGGTTGTGCTATTCCTTCCCTTCTCCAGGGCTTTTCTGTCCCTCCGTCCCATGGCTTCCTCCTCCTCTGGGCCTTGAGTTGTGGGGGAGGGGAGGGATGGTGGGAGAGAGTGTGATGTTTAGGTTCATGCATCAACTTGGCCAGGTAATTGTGTCCAGGTGTCTGGTCAAAGAAGCACTGGCCTAACCATTATTGCAAGAACATTTGTGGCTGGTTAATAAACCAGAAAGCTGGTTTATTAAATCATCAGTCAATTGACTGCAGTGGTGATTGATTACATCAATGAAGCGTGTGTCTTTTGCAATGAGAGAATTCAATCAGCTGGATTTAATCCAGTCAGTTGAAGATTTTTAAGCAAGAAAGTTAGAGGACCTTCACTTCTTCTTGGGCTAGCCAGCGAAGCATTTCCTGAGGAGTTCATTGAAGACTTCACTGGAGTTGCCAGTTTGCTGCTTGCCGAACGGAATTTGGACTCGTGCATACTCACAGTTGCGTGAGACACTTTTATAAAATCTTATATTTATAGATATCTCTCATTGATTCTGTTTTCCTAGAGAACCCTAACTAATACAACTTGGTACCAGGAGTGATTCTTGAGAAACAGAATCTTAAAATGGGGTTTTACAATTGGTTTTCTACTCTGATTAGATTCAAAGGCACTAGTGACTCCATTTCCAATAGTCAAGATGGCGCTGACAGTCCATGGCATGAGTTGGCAATGGAGATACAAATATCACCATTTGATTCTCCTAATCATACTCTTATATGAAGCAAGGCTCTGGGTGACAGTGTTTTGACACCTTAACAGAGTTTTGCAGAGTTAAGAGGTATAATGATGTTGGCTGGTTGCTCTTAGATATGCTGGATAAAGTTATAAGAGAAAGGGATGAGCTACAGTCTTCAAATTTGAAACTTAAGAGCCATGTGACAGATGTAAAGGTTTCTATGTGTGCCCTGACAGAAAATCTTATTTCCTGTGGCTGCAGGCTTGAGATTTCTGAAAACCAAACCCATAGTCTCATTATGCGAGTAGCAGATTTACAACGTAAACTAAAATCTCAACCTCACAGAGTGTCTGTTGTTAAAGTAAAGGCATTGATTGGAAAAGAATGGGATCCTGAAACTTGGGATGGGGACATATGGATTGATAATAATGGCAGTGAGGACATTGGAACACTGGATTCTGCTGAGTATTTGTTAGATATATCTGTAGTGGTCTGTCCTGAGGAAACAACCCCCCACCTCCAGTCCGCCCTGAGGAGACAGCTACCCAACCTCCAGCCTGCTTTGAGGAAACAACTTCCCAACCTCCAGTCTGCCCTGAGGAAACTACAATTCAACCTCCACCTAAAGAGATTAACCCTTCAGTGCCTGCTATACCTGTAATCATGTCCCCTGGGGAAGTAGCCCTCACTCCCCTGTCTGGAGAGATTAATCCTGTTTCATGAGATGAAACTGGAACAGAATGTCCTGAGGTGAATGGCTTGAGGGATACTTCTAATTCTTTTCATGACCCACGCCCACCACCAGTCTTTGCTTCAAGACCTATAACTAGATTAAAGTCCCAACAGGCCCCAAAGGGTGAGGTACAAAGTGTGATCCATGAGGAAGTATGCTATACTCCAAAAGAACTGTATGAGTTTTCCAATGTATACAGACAGAAACCAGGGGACTATGTGTGGGAATGGATATTAAGGGTGTGGGATAATGGTGGAAGGAATATATGGTTGGATCAGGCTGAATTTACTGATATGGGCCCACTAATCAAAGATTCTGCATTTGATGTTGTAGCTTGAGGGGTTAGAAAGGACATTAACAGTTTGTTTGGGTGGTTGGCTGAAACATGGATCAAATGGTGGCCAACATTTCCAGAGGTTGAAATGCCAGAACTTCTCTGGTATAATGGAGAGGAGGGGATTCAAAGACTTAGAGAGATTGGAATGCTAGAGTGGATTTATCATGGAAGACTTGCTCACACAGCCCTGGAATGTCCAGAGGACACATCATTTACCAGGACTGTGAGGAATAAATTTGTGAGACTAGCGCCATCATCCCTGAAGAGCTCTGTAGTTTCCCTTCTCTGGAGGTCAGATATTACTGTGGGAACTGCTGCCACTGATCTGGAATCCTTAAACACAGTGGGGATAATTGGATCCTGAGTCAGCAGAAGCAATGTGGCTGCAGTTAATTGCCACAGACAAGGTGGGCATGGCTACCATAATGGAAAACAGGCTCAGAGCAGCAGTCAAAATAATCTGACTCGCAGAGACTTAAGGCATTGGCTAGTAGATCATGGAGTACCTAGCAGTAAAATAGATGGGCAGTCTACTAAATTCTTGTTTGATCTGTATAAGCAGAAGAATTCTAGGTCAAGTGAACAAAAGTCTACCTTGAATTACAAAAACCGAGAGCCACAGCCCCTTAATCAATTCCCAGACTTGAGACAGTTTACAGATCCAGAGCACCTTGAATGAGGGGAAGGCCAGGTACCCTTGGAGAAGGATCCTGTTACACTTCCAAATATTTATACTGTTAATCTTCCTCCCAGCCTTCCCCAGGGGGACCTGCAGCCTTTTACAAGGGTAACTGTGCACTGGGGAAAAGGAAATGATGAGATATTTCAGGGATTATTAGACACTGGTTCAGAAGTGACATTAATTCCAGGAGACCCAAAATGTCACTCTGGTCCAACAGTCAGAGTTGGGGCTTATGGAGGTAAGGTGATCGATGGAGTTTTAGCTCAGGTCTGTCTCACAGTGGGTCCAGTGGGTTCCTGAACACATTCTGTGGTTATTTCCCCAGTTCTGGAATGCATAATTGGAATAGACATATTCAGCAACTGGCAGAATCCTCACATTGGTTCCCAGACTCGTGGAGTGAAAGCTATTATGGTGGGAAAGGCCAAGTGGAAGCTGGTGGAATACCCCTGCCTAGCAAAATAGTAAACCAGAAGCAATATCAGATTCCTGGAGGGATTGCAGAGATTAATGCCACTCTTAAGGACTTGAAGAATGCAGGGGTGGTGATTCCCAACACATCCCCATTCAACTCTCCTATTTGGACTGTGCAGAAAACAGATAGGTCTTGGAGGATGACAGTGGATTATTGTAAGCTTAACCAGGTGGTGACTTGAATTGCAACTGCTGTTCCAGATGTGGTATCATTGCTTGAGCAAATCAACAC
This sequence comes from Choloepus didactylus, assembly GCF_015220235.1. NCBI lineage: Eukaryota > Metazoa > Chordata > Mammalia > Pilosa > Megalonychidae > Choloepus > Choloepus didactylus. Next base: position 54,638,664 of record NC_051308.1, on the reverse strand, counting down.
ATTCCCTGGTACCTGGTATGCAGCTATTGATCTGGAAAATGCTTTTTTCTTGATAGCTATTAGTAAGGACCACAGAAACAGTTTGCATTCAGCTGGCAAGGCCAGCAGTATACACTTCCTGTGCTACCTCAGGGGTATATCAACTCTCCAGCCCTATGTCATAATATTGTCCACAGGGATCCTGATCATTTCTCCCTCCCACAAGACGTCATACCAGTCCATTATATTGATGATATCATGTTGATTGGACCTACTGAGCAAGAAGTAGCAACTACTCTAGATTTGTTGGTAAGGTATTTTCATGTCAGAGGATGGGAGAAAAATCCAACAGAAATACAGGGGACTTCCACTTCAGTAAAATTTCTAGATATCCAGTGTTGTGGGGCATGTCTAGATATCCCTTCTAAGGTGAAGGATAAGCTGTTGCATCTGGCCCTTCCTATGACCAACAAAGAGGCACAACATTTAGTTTGCCTCTTTGGATTTTGGAGACAACATATGCCTCTTTTGGGTGTGCTACTCTGGCCCATTTACCAAGTGACCAGAAAAGCTTCAAGTTTTGAGTGGGGACCAGAACAAGATGAGGCTCTGCGACAGGTCCAGGCTGCTGTACAAGCTGCTCTGCCACTTGGACCATATGATCCAGCTGATCCAATGGTGCTGGAAGTGTCAGTGGCAAATAGAGATGCTGTTTGGAGCCTTTGGCAGGCTCCTATAGGAGAATCACAATGCAGACCCTTAGGATTTTGGAGTAAAGCCTTACCATCCTCTGCAGATAACTACACTCCATTTGAGAAAGAGCTTTTGGCCTGATATTGGGCCTTAGTAGAGACAGAATGCTTAACCATGGGCCACCAAGTTACCATGGGACCTGAGTTACCTATCATGAGCTGGGTATTGTCTGACTCACCAAGCCATAAAGTTGGGAGTGCACAGCAGCACTCTATCATAAAACGGAAATGGTATATACAACATAGAGCTCGAATGGGTCCTGAAGGCACAAGTAAATTACATGAGGAAGTGGTCCAAATGCCCATGGCCCCCACTCCTTCCACCTTGCCTTCTTTTTCCCAGACCACAGCTACAGCATCCTGGGGAGTTCTTCATAATCAGTTGACTGAGGAAGAGAAAACTTGGGCCTGGTTTACAGATGGTTCTGCACAACATGCAGGCACCAACCGAAAGTGGACAGCTGCAGCACTGCAGCCCCTTTCTGGGATGTCCCTGAAGGACAGTGGTGAGGGGAAATCCTCCCAGTGGGTGGAACTTCGAGCAGTACACCTGGTTGTTCACTTTGCTTGGAAGGAGAACTGGTCTGAGATGCCTTTATGTACTGATTCATGGGCTGTTGCTAATGGTTTGGCTGGATGGTCAGGGATTGGAAGGAACATGATTGGAAGACTGGTGACAAAGAAGTCTGGGGAAGAGGTATGTGGATAGGGCTTTCTGATGGGGCAAAAAACATGAAGATATTTGTGTCCCATGTGAATGCTCACCAGAGGGTAACTTCAGCAGAAGATGATTTTAATAATCAGGTGGATAAGATGACCTGTTTGGTGGATACCAATCAACCTCTTTCTCCAGCCACTCCTGTCCTTGTCCAATGGGCTCATGAACAAAGTGGTCATGGTGGTAGGGATGGAGGTTATGCATGGGCTCAGCAACATAGATTTCCACTCACCAAGGCCAACCTGGCCACAGTCACTGTTGAGTGTCCAATTTGCCAACAGCAGAGACCCACACTCAGTCCCGGATATGGCTCCATTCCCCGAGGTGATCAGCCTGCTACCTGGTGGCAGGTTGATTACATTGGACCACTTCCATCATGGAAGGGGCAGTGATTTGTTTTCACTGGAATAGACACATACTCTGGATATGGGTTTGCCTTTCCTGCATGCAATGCTTCTGTCAAAACTACCATCCATGGACTTAACGGAATGCCTTATTCACTGTCATGCTATTCCACACAGCATTGCTTCGGACCAAGGAACCCACTTCACAGCAAATGAAGTGAGGGAATGGGCACATGCTCATGGAATTCTCTGGTCTTACCATGTTCCCCATTATCCAGAGGCAGCTGGATTGATAGAACGGTGGAATGGCCTTTTGAAGACTCAATTACGATGCCAACTAGGTGGCAATACCTTGCAGGGCTGGGGCAGTGTTCTCCAGGAGTCTGTGTATGCTCTGAATCAGCGTCCACTCTATGGTGCTGTTTCTCCCATAGCCAGGATTCACGGGTCCAGGAATCAAGGTGTGGAAACAGGCGTGGCACCACTCACTATCACTCCTAGTGATCCACTAGGAAAATTTTTGCTTCCTGTCCCTGCAAGCTTAATCTCTACTGGTCTACAAGTCTTAGTTCCAAAAGGAGGAGTACTTCCACCAGGAAACACAGCAATAATTCCAATGAACTGGAAGTTAAGACTGCCACCTGGCCACTTTGAGCTTCTGAATCAACAGGCAAGGAAGGGGACTATACTGGCTGGGGTGATTCATCCTGACTATCAAGGAGAAATATCACTGCAACTACACAATGGAGGTAAAGAAGAGTTTTCCTGGCATACAGGAGATCCCCTAGGGCATCTCTTAGTACTATCATGCCCTGTGATTAAAGTCAATGGAAAACTGCAACAACTTTATCCAGGCAGGACTACCAATGGCCAAGAAACTTCAAGAATGAAGGTTTGGGTCACCCCACCAGGCAAAGAACCATGGCCAGCAGAAGTGCTTGCTGAGGGTAAAGGGAACATGGAATGGGTAGTGGAAGAAGGTAGTGATAAATATGAACTACGACCATGTGACCAGTTATAGAAACAAGGACTATGATGGCATGAATATTTCCTCCTTGTTTTGTTATGTTTGTATTTGTCTGTAAAGCAAATATCTTTGTTTTCTTCTCTATCTTATACCATTATCATATGACATAAGCTGTATTGTTCATTTTGCAGAATTTAAGTTAAAGGAGATCAAGTTTATTAGTAAATGTCACCCAAGGACTTACACCCTATTCTGAAGAGATTCAGTGTGTTTTCGTTTGTACACAGGACAGCTGAGTATTGTTAGGTGAAATGTATGTCTGTTATTGTTCTCTACTTAGAGATAAAGTATGATTTAAGGTGATATGTATAACTGCCAAGTTGACAAGGGGTGGACTGTGATGGTTAGTTAGGTTCCTGTGTCAACTTGGCCAGGTGATGGTGCCCAGGTGTCTGGTCAAGCAAGCACTGGTCTAACTGTTACCACAAGGACATCTGTGGCTGGTTAATAGACCAGAAGGCTGGTTTATTAAATCCTCAGTCAATTGGCTGCAGCTATGACTGATTACATCAATGAAAGGTGTGTGTTCTACAATGAGAGAACTCAATCAGCTGGATTTAATCCAATCAGTTGAAGACTTTTAAGCAAGAAAGTTAGAGGATCTTCACTTCTTCTTTAGCTAGCCAGTGAAGCATTTCATGAGGAGTCCATCGAAGTTGCGAGTTTGTTTCCTGAGGAGTTCATTGAACATTGTCATTGGAGTTGCCAGTTTGCTGCCTGCCCTGCGGAACTTGGACTTGTGCATCCCCACAGTTGCGTGAGACACTTATATAAAATCTTGTATTTTTAGATGTCTCTTGTTGATTCTGTTTCCCTAGAGAGCCCTAACTAATACAGAGGGTTTCACTTTCCTTCTGAAGCCAGATCCAAGGCCCTGGCTTGTTTCCTGAGCCTCCCTCTCCATCTGCTTCCCACCTGCCTCGGGTAGCAAGACCGTGGCCTTGCAAGGAGCCATCCACCTTCATTAAACAACTTGGTCTCCCGGGAAGGTGGTTCATGAGAGGCATTCTTGGACCCACAGCCTCCTCTGGGGGCTTGTTAAGAATGAGCTGATTGGGCTTCATCCCAGATCCCTGGAATCAGAATTGGGGTTGGGGGGCGGGGGGATGAAGCTTGGGAAACTGCATTGTAACCAGCTCCTCTGGAGTTCTTAGGAATAGTAAAGTCTCCCTATGGGATAATCACATCATTCCCCTACTGGGGATCTCCCAGGATGCCAGGAAGGAGTCCAAGTTGGTGGCAGTAAGATTAGACTGGTTGAATGAGCAGTTTCCGAAACCGGCAGGAAGGCAGTCTCCTGGCTGGAGGCCCTTGAAGTGAAAAATTGCTTTCTCACCTCCCTGTCCCCCACCCCCGCACTGCCCCCACCTCCAGGCTACTTTACACAAGAACTCTTTCCCAGTGACAGAGCCAACCAGGAACGCTCAAAGAGGAGCGTTTAGGGCCCAAAGAGGAAATCTGAGGAAGGGCTTGGAGAGGGGCCAAGAGGTGGGCCGAGGAAGTGAGGAAAGATATTTTTAGGATTACTTATTCCAGAAAAGTCTGAAGGGGCACCTTATCACTGTCCAAGAACTTGGAGAGGCTTATTTATTAGACTCTTGACCGAACCATCAGAGATTAAACGACAGCCAAAAGGATTGAGGTTGGATGAGAGGAAAAGATTTGTGAGATTCCGACGTGGGCCCAGGAAGAAGGCTGCAGATGCTTCCATGCTGGCATGTTTTGTGGACAGTTCATTCAGTTGCTCCCCACATGTATTTTAGTGTCTGCTATGTGCCTGGCACTTGCTCAGCATAGGGAAGAGAGCTGGGAGCAAGGGACCCATGATCCCTGCCTCCAGGAGTTAAGGTTAAGTGGAGAGTCCCTTCTGCCTGGAATGCCCTTCTCCTTGTGGAGCAATCCCATCCAGGGATATGGGCGGCATGCAGAGGTGCAGCTCCTCCCCAAACAGCCCAGCGTGGCTTGGATGCCCAAGGAGTTTTGGGTGAGGGTGTGCCCAGATCCTGGGTGGGAGGGAGATGTGTGCTTGAAAAGCTGAAATGCCCTTCTGTGGAGTTACTATTCTCCCTGGAGAGGTACAGATTTCCTGTGAGCATCCCCTAGCCCCGCCAACCACCCTCACCGCTTAAGCAGGGACACATCTAGAAAGTTGACCGGCTGCCAGTTTTCAAGCTTGTTGTCCCATTTCCACAGAAGCCTCCTTCCACATGAAGAAAAGGCCCATTGCCAAGCCGAGCGGCCCAGCTGAGGCTGCCCCAAGCTCTGGCTGTCCTGTTGGGAAAGCTCCTGCGTCAGACCCAGTGTCCCCAGGCTGACTTGCCAGGCTGACTTGTCCTCCCTGGGCGTGTATGGCTGCTGGAGCCACCTGGCACTGCCTCTCGTCACTGGACCTCTGGAACTTCTCAGATACCCCTTTTCAGTGCTGGAATGTGCAGTTTGGATCAGGTTTCCTGGGGAGCCTGGTGGGTTTAGGGAACTGTTTCTGTTTCACTGCTTACCTTTATTTCCTGAGAGCTTCTAGATCTCAGCACTGTAAAGGGAATGAGGGGGACACAGGAAAAGCTTCTGCCCCTGCCTTGTGGGGTGGCTTGAACTGGCACTTGTGAAACAATGAGAGAATGATTCAAGCTCCAAACCACAAGGAAATGGGAGTAGAAACTCGGGCACCCCATGGGTTTGCACCCAACTCTCGTTCCTGAGTCACTGGCAGCCTCTGGTAAGTTCCGAAACCTCTCTGGGTTCTCCCTCTGTAAAATGAGGAGGATGAGCTCTGTGCTTCCCCTGCCAAGGGGAGGGTGAGTAAAGGGACAGACCGGAACAATGGATTGTGTTTACCAGACACTTGTTTGTGCTGGGAGCTGTGCTAAATATTTTATATTGTTATCTCATGTAAGCTTCTTAGCAACCCTCTGAGGCAGGCACTGTTATTACTGCAATTAGGTAGAGGAGGAAATTGAGGCGAAGAGAAATTGACTAACTTGCCCAGTAAGTAGTTAGAGTCTACCTTGGGCCTGTCTGACCGGAGCCCAGGCTCATTGCTTATAGAAACTGGGAGGAGAGCGAGTGAAAAGGCAGGCAGGAAAGCACGACGAGGGGCTCTCAGTCCTTAGGGCTGCCTCCTGAGGTTCCTAATCCAAGAGACGCCCACTTCTGCTTCAGACTTGGAGGCAGGACCCCTGAGTCCTCTCCCACCTGTTTCAGCAGCAGCTGCGTGATCGCCTGAGCCTCCATTTCTGGGACTGAATAACTTCGGTTTCTCTAGCGAGGAGGCACCTCTCTCTGAACCAGAGTCTACAACATCCCCTGCATGCAGTAGCTCAGGCATCAGCTCAGAGCAGCCCTTTGCCTTGTTCAGAGCATTCTCTCCCTCTATCTTTCCAGTGTTATTCTTCCTATTTGTCTGGCGAGGCAAATGAAGCTCAGGTTGGTTCAGAGACCAGCCCAGGGTCATGTGGTGGTGAACTCAGAGCCTAGTGCTCTTTTCACGCAACAGAAGCATGTACACAGAAGGCACTGGCCCTTCCCCTACCCCGGCTCCTCATGTCTCAAAGCCACTTTGGTCAGAATTCTGAGGACTTAAGGGTGGAGCTTGGCCTACACTTGCTGAATCCATGCATTCAATCATTAATTTATTCAAACATATTTATCTGCCATGTTTTAGGGGTTCAACTAGTTGTTATGGGAACAGTAATGGACTGCCCTTGGGAGCTCAGAGGCTGTGGTGGCTGAGAGACAGGGAAGCATATAGTGAGCAGGCTTTTATAATACCTAAAGGTGGGAGGCAGGGATGGCTTCCTGGAGGAGGTGATGAGGTGAAGTCAAAGCTGCAACCAGAAGGATGAATGAAACTAGCCCTGGAAAATTCGATCAGAGAGCGGGAGGGATGAATGTTCCAGGCAGAGGGAACAGCGTTTGCAAAGCCCTGATGGCAAAGGGGAGCATGGTGCACCTGATGTGTCCTTGGCTCCATCCCCAGGCTCCATCCTTTCACCTCCCAGCTACCTGAGACCCCTGCCCACCCCCAGGGTGCCCAGCTCCCCAATTCCCCTCTGATGGGCAAACTTGGGTGTGGGCACCATTGCATCCACTCTCTGTCTGCCCATTCCCTTGGCACAGAAATGCCTGGTCTGAATGTGGATTATTTCCCTCCAGGCGGTAACTGGAGAAGAAGCGGCAGGTGAGGCGGCGGCAGGTACAGTAGCAAGGAACATCCTGGCGCCCGCTCTGTCCTGGAGACCTGCGGAAAGCCTTTGTTCCGACAGCCTGTAATGGGTTTCAGGAGAGAGCTTCAATATTTGCTGCAAACAGACGCACAAAGGAAGTGGAGGGCTATTGTGAGCTCTCCAAAGAGGAGCTAATCCTGCAGCAAGCCGGCCTGGCCAGAAGGAGGTTCAAGTGCTGGATGGGCCACTGGGGGGTGTTGTCATTCAGGAGCAATTGTAGGAGATAATAGCACCGAGGGAGACAATCTCTACACAGGTGGAGGGAGGTGGCTGAGAGGCACTCCCCAAGGGAGGTGAAGGGAACAGCACCTGTTGTGAGAGCAGATGACAGTCCCCCCCATGCCCCCAGCTCCATGCCCGGTATCCTGAGCTCTCTCTGGAGGTTCTGGACTGCTTGTCAGCTGTCCTTTGCCCAGGGGCCACTTGAGTTGGGGGGAGGGGGGTCAGCCAGGTCTCCCTCGGGCCTCTCTTTCTTCCTTCTCCCTCCCTCCAGCTCTCTCTCCTGGCCTCTTTTCAGTCCACTGCACACAGACAAGATATTTCTTGGCTCCAGGGGGCCAAGGAAAGAGAAACTGGCAACCTTGCATATCATTAGCATAAAGAGATTGTGTTTGCCTGAATCTATCTTCAACTCCTCCCTTTCCAAACCTGCCCCACCATCTCTAAATACAGATGTAAATGTCCTATCCAGCCACCGGGACAAGGGAAATGTGGGGTAGGGGTGAAGGTGATATCTCTAGGTCTGTTCCAGGGTTGCCTTGGCCGGAGTGGAGGGAAGCAGAGCCAAAGTAAGAAATCTGCAATCCTAGAGATGGTTGAGGCCAGAAAACTCAAAATTTCAAGCTTTGCATTAGCACAGGGAGCTCTGCCAGGATCCCATCATTCTCCAGATAGCGCCAGGGGTGCAAAATAGGGAGTTAGAGATAAAGAGGAGAAAATGTGACTGTGCATTGATTTATAGTATATTTTGCATAATTACATATAATTTGCATGGATGGAATTAGTCTGTTTTCCAGAAATTTTCAAATTCAATCTTTTTTTATTCTCAAAGTTCCTTTTCCTTGGTGTTTTCTTTCCTTTGCTTCTTGTTGCCTTCCTAAGACACAGCTCTGCCACCTCCCCAGGATGGAGAAGACTTGGTGGGAGCGTGGTGATGGGTGAGGAGGAGAAAGGGAGCCATGCAGGTATCCGAACTCTTTGTTGCATCCCAGGCAATGCCTTTGCCCCCTTCCCTCTTCCAGGCCCCAGGACACCCAGGGTTCCTAAGCAAGGTGTATGGGATGCTTTCTTAGAGCCTCCCCTTTCTCATAGCTCTGTGGGATCTTATTTCCACTCGGAAATTTGTGGGAGTGGAGCAAGGATGAGGCTGGATTTATCTGTTCATTTCCCACAGGGCACAAAGAACCTGACTCCCAGGTGGCTTTTTGGCAGAGACTGAACTGCATCTAGAAACCAAGAGTCTTGCTCCTCGGATAAGAGTCTGGTCTTAAGAAGCAGCCTCTAAACAACTAAACAGATATCCATATCCCAAACAGCAGCAAACAGTCCTCCCCTTTCCCAGGCCACCTCTTCCCCTGGGAAGGGAAAAAAGGAAGCAAACTTCTACAGGGGTCATGCACAGGGCCTGGAAATTTATTATGTTATTTCCATTCATCACCAATTATTATTTTATACATTATTGTATATAAGATAAATGAAGCTTAATTCAGCTGATGCTAAGCTGAAGGGGATTGCTTGCAAAAGTCATTTGCTGGCTAAATAACTTTCTCTACTGCTAGCCTACCCCACCTTCTCTGCCCCCTTCTTTTATACTCTGCTCTCCTGTCGTCTTAACTAATTTTTTTAAATTGTTACAATTATTATTAGCAGACTCCAACACTATTTGAACAGTTAATAATATCCTTCTACAACACAAATAGGATTACATCACTCTTCTGCTTGGAAGCCTTCCATGGGTCCCTGTTGCTCCTTTCTGCCATCTACAAGGCCTTACAGGGTGGGGATCCAGCCATCTTATATTACCTCAATTCTTACCACTCTGCCCCTTTCTCATGACTCGTGAGGTCCTCTGGCTGCTTCCCTGCTTGGAGAACATGCTCATGTTCACTCCTCAGCTTCTTTGCCCTCCTTGGCTCTTGTGCTGGTTTGTATATATTATGTCCCCCAGAAAAAGCCATGTTCTTTGATGCAATCTTGTGTGGGCAGATGTATTAGTGTTGATTAGATTGTACCAGAGCACTCTATAAGCTCAGACAGAAGGAGCGAGCTTGCTACAGCCAAGAGGGACACTTTGAAGAATGCGCAGAAGCTGAGAGAGAAACTGCAGTTTACAGAGACATTTTGGAGACGGCCTTTGAAAGCAGACTTTTGCTCCGGAGAAGCTAAGAGAGGACACAAGAGCAACTGAGAGTGACATTTTGGAGAGAAGCTGAAGCCTAGAGAGGAAAGTCCTGGGAGAAAGCCATTTTGAAAGCAGAGCTCCAGAGCAGACGCCAACCACGTGTCTTCCCAGCTAACAGAGGTTTTCTGGACACCATTGGCCATCCTCCAGTGAAGGTACCCTTTGTTGATGCCTTACCTTGGATACTTTATGGCCCTAAGACTGCAACTGTGTAACTAAATAAACCTCCTTTATAAAAGCCAATCCATTTCTGGTGTTTTGCAAAAGGGCAGCATTAGCAAACCGTGACAGCCCTCCTGCCTGGGCAGCTCTTCCTCCAGGTCTTCTGAAGGCCAGCTCCCTTCTGAAGGGCTCAGCTCCACCATTCCCTCGGATGGGAATCCTTCACCTCCCTACCTAGACAGGACCCCCTGGAATATCAAGTCTGTGCCTACCTTGTTTATCTATTAATTCCTTTGTTCTCTATGTTCCATAACACAGGGATTTCACCTGCCTTATCCAACTATGTGTCTCCAGCACCTGTAGAGTGTTTAGAACATAGTAGGTGCTCAACGAGTATTTGTTGAATGAATGAAGACTAGCAGTAACACTCAATGACCGCTTGGGGTGGTGACATGACCTACTATTTTCAGGGTTTGGAAATCCGTTTAATTTCCTCTACTTATGAGTTGTCATTGTATGAAAGAAAAATGAGCTGAAGACCTTAAGGTCAAGGGAACTTCTACGGATTGAAGAGTGATGGATCCAAGGGTGCAAATGTCCTGGGAGCTCCCTGCCAACTGATGGCCTCTCCTCCCAGAAGAGCAGCTGTCTTCACAGAGCAGTTGCCAAGCACCCTGAACTGTGCCAGGTTCCGTGGGGGACGGGGTGGGAAAGCACAGTGAGTCCCTGCTGCAGGGATCTTTGGTACAGTTTGGAGGGTGGAAGCATAATCTTTCAGGCTAAGCCTTCCATTCACCTGCTTCCAGAGACTCTGGGCAGGTGTACGAATTGCATTTTAAATTTCACTTGAAGTGACCACAATGCTAACCAGATGATTTGAGTCCCAGAGGTCATTCAGGGGAGGGGTGTGGAGGTGGGAAGAGAATTTATGAGTTCTTTCATTTGGCCGTTCATTTACTGAGCCCTTAGCTTACAATGGGGATCCCAGAATTCTCTGCATGAATTCACAGATTTAAAATAAGTACCCCCACAACTGTTCCTGACCCAATAATAACCACTATTTATTGAGCAGCTACTATGTGCTAGGCATGTTATATACAAGAACCCTTCAAGATAACTATCCCCACTGTACAGGCAAGACAACGAAGGCTCTGGGAGGTTAAGTGACATGTCCAAAGTCACATGGCTATTAAAAAAGATAGAGCTGTATTGAAGATGATAGGATTGAAAGGGGTTGTTTAAAGGCCTGTTTCTTACAGATCAGCACCACAAATATAGATAGGTGCTTGCATGATATACGTCTAAGGTATGATGCTAGCACAGAGTTAAAACAGATGGGTATATGGGAAAAATCTACCTATTGCATACTAGGGACTATAATTAATAGGAATACCATACTAGTACCACATAAACACTAGGGACAAATAATTAAGGGCTAGCAAGAGCTGTGAGGTGTTTTGGGTCATGAGAATTGTTTAAAATGGGGGGTGATGAGGATTGTACAACTAAGTGAGGATAATGTGAGATATGGATGGATTAAAAAAAAAATAGTTGTTAAACCCAGGCCTGCCCAACTCCAAAATTCAAGCTGTGTTTTACATTTTTTAATTACAATTCTTGAGTTGCAAAAAAAGAATGTATGTTACATAATCTAAGATATAAAGCATAATAATAAAATGAACTGACAACCCAACTTGAGGAACAGAGTATTTCCAATACTGCCAAGCCTCCCTTTGTACCCTGCCCCCATTACACACCCCCTCCCCCTCCAAGATAACCACTGTCTAAGTTTTGGGTTCATCATTCTCTTGTTTTATGTTATTTTTCCTCATGTGTTTGTGATGAACATGTTAAGATAAATTGTTTAGTTTTGCTTATTTTTGTTAAATTGTGGTAACAATAAAATTTCAGTGGCATTAATTGCATTTACAATGTTGTGTTACCATCACTACCATCCATTACCCCAACTTTTCTGTCATTCCAAATAGAAATTCTGTGCCCATTAATTAAGCAGTAACTCGTTATTCTCCCTCCCCCCAGCCCCTGGTACATTGAATTTACGTTCTGTTCTATGAATTTGCTTATTTTTCATGCTTCATATAAAGAGAATCATACAATATTTGTCCTTTTGTGTCTGGCTTATTTTGCTTACCACAGCGTCTTCAAGGTTTATTCACATTGTTGCCTGTATCAGAACTCTGTTCTTTTTTATGGTCAAATAATATTCCATTGAATAGATACCACATTTTGTTTCTCCATTCATCTGTTGATGGACACTTGGGTTGTTTCCACATTTCAGCTGTTGTGAATAATGCTGCTGTGAGTATTAGCAGACAAGTATCTGTTTGTGACCTTTCTTTCAATTCTTTTGGGTATATACCTGGGAGTATATAAGTGGAATTAGTTTTGCTAGGTTTTGAACTTTATATAAATGTTATGCAGTATGTCTTCGTTTGGGATTTGCCATTTTCCATATGCTTCTGAGATTTACCCAGTTGATATATGTAGCTTTTAGTTTGTTCATTTTTACTGCTGTGAAATTCCATTGTTTGAATGTGCTACATTTTATTTATCCAATTTCCTGTAGAAAGATTTTTGGGTCATTTCCAGTTTTATTTTTGTTGTTACAAGCAATGCTGCCAAAAAAAAAATTCTTGATCATGTTCTCCAGTGTACACAAGCAAGGGGTGTATATGCCAAGGGATGCAATTGCAGTGTCATAGGGTGAATTTGTGGTGCATCTTACTCAATATTGCCACAAAAGTAGTTGTACCAGTTCATCTTGGAGCCTACGAGCTGGGGGGAGAGTCTCTTCAGAGGTCAGCACCGAGCTTTGGAAAGGGCACTCCAAGGTGTTGACTGGTTCAGCCTTGGAAAACACCTAGCCTAAGTGTACGCATCTACCTGGTAATTCACAGAGCAGTGCACATACTCAATAGTTTATCTCCAGAGCTGAGCTTCCTAACCTGGAACCACTTGCTCAGCTATTAACCAACAACCCAGGAGAAAAATGGCCTCCTCTAGGTCATGGGAAAAGCAAGAGAATGGAGGAGATCTTATCCTCCCTAGGAGAGTTGACGCCTTCACCAGAAAAATATTGGCTTGGGAGATTTCTTAGGTGCATAATCTTTTCCTGCTGCAGAGATCGACGTTGCCAGCCTTGGGTTCAAGGCAGTGCTGTAACTGATTGAGTTGTGGTTGAGTCCTGGCTACAACCCCGCCCCTGTTTGTTTTCCTTCCCTCTCTTCCTCCCTTTCTTCCACCAATATTTATTTTTATTTCTTTTAAATTTTTGATTATGTAATACATTCAAACAGTTCAAAATTTAAAGTGTAAAATTATACAAGGAAAAATCTTGCTCCTGCTCCTGACTCCTGCTTGCCCAGTACACCCCTCCCAAAGTAACCACTTTTATTAATTTCTCATGCATACTTCTAGAGTTTTCTATACACAAGCAAAAATGAATGTACATTCCTATCTAAGCCCCATTATATAAAAGATAGCATATTATATACGCAACTGCCATCGCCTTTTCCTGTAACAATGTGTCCTAGATATATAGTCCATGCTATAAGGTTATACAGAACATTTTGTCTTCCTTTTCTAAAAAAAATTAGCTGCATGGTAGTCTATCATAGTCTGCTAATATTTATTTATCACCTATTATGTGCCAATCTCTACAGTAAGTATTAGGGCTAAAATGAGGAATCAAAACAGGCCCCTGGTGATGACAGTACACCATTGTGAATGTAATTAACACCAGTGAATTCTACACTTGAAAGTGGTTAAAATGGGAGATTTTGAGTTGTATCTATTTCTCCACAATAAAAAGTTGACAAAAACAAAACCAGGCCCTGAGTTCAGGGAGACCATAGCCGAAGGGCAAACAGACCAGCAACGAAGATAAGAACTGTAGGTGCTTTTCACCTGAAAAGTGCTCACTGGGTACCCACCACCATCGGAAATGCTCTGGGCACAGGGAGCCGCTGGGGTGAAGCCCCCCTCGGTGGAGCCCACATTCTGGCACGTGACAAGGGAGAATGGAGGGTTGTGGGGACACGAGGGGCGCCCCTCACGTGGCCTGGAGGGTCAGGCAAGCCTCACTGGGGGACATGACGTTTCAGCCGAAACCTCAACAGTGAGGGAGGAGTTAGCCACGCAGAGGGCCAGTGACCTTGGAGAACCGAGAGAAGCTAATCAGTTTGCAGCGCAGAGTGAGGGAGGCTGTGGCAGGAGGGTCTTGTGGACCTCAAGAGTGATTGTGCCCTCTACCCCCAGGGACCTGGAACGCCCCCTGGGATGGCCGCCGTGTGGAGAGCGGCAGGTAAAGGGGCAAGGGCGGAGGCAGGAGGCCGTGGGGAACGCAGGGCAGGGCCACCTAGACTGCGGTGGAGCCTGGGGGTGGAGCGGAGCGTTGGGGGATAAGGGAATGGAGTCAAGAGATAGTGACCAGGGGGACTGATAGGACTTGGTTGGCTGTGAGGCGCCAGGGGAGGAAGCCACAGGGCTCCGTAAAATGAGGCCAACGCCCTCTTCCTGGGCCTTTTTGGGGAGTCACTGATACTTGTGAGGCTCTTGACAGCATTTCTCTTGCCCCCACCCCCCAGCACCCTTTCTTTGCTCCCTCATCTTATCAGCTTAATTTATTGTTGTTCCACACTTCAACAAGAGAAACCTACTTTCTGACCTTCCAAACAACCCCTACCACACAAACACACCACATACCACACCCACCACGGACCACACGCACACCATAGCATGCACACCACACAACCATCAAGCCACACTGCACACACCACATACCACATCCTCCCATACCACACCACACGCACACCATACCACACACACACATCACCCACCCGCCACACCACCCACCACACCCATGCACTCCACACACCACACACCACACCACACTCACCTAAACCACACACCACACACCACACCACACACATACAATACCCATCACCCATCACACCCACCACATATACACACATCAAACCATATATACATCATGCTTGCTACACCATCCACATACCACAACACCACACACACATCGTACCACAACACACAACACACCCACCACACATCACACACATACCATATCACACCACCCTGCACATACCATATCACACACACACCATACCACACTCACCACACACACACCACATAGACCATATACTCACCACACAAACCACACATCAAACCATACACTCACCCCAGTATCCTGCACATTCTCCAAACACACTCCATACACACCACACCACACTCACACCATCCCGCACATACCATATCCACACCCATTATACCACACTCACAGTACACACACCATGCCACACGCCACACACACTACACACACACACACAGTTCCGGTGCGGGCCATTGCCCTCTACTTGAGATAAACCTCCTGCCTGGCCAGGACCCCTCACCCCCGCCTTCCAACGCAGACGGGAGAGGGAGCCTCCACGAGTGTGGGGTCGCATGTCGTCAGCTGCGGAGCTCACAGCGGTGCCTGCAGTGCACTTCCTAGTTAGTTTTGGGCAACCCTGTGTTCCTCCTCGGACTGAGCACCCCTTGGAAACAAGAACTGTGCCGTGCATGCCGCCGTGGGCCTGGCTGCTGGCAGAAGCAAGCAGGGCCCTAGCAGGTGTGGGGGCAGGCCACCAAGTGAGGCAGGAGGGCTGGGGAGCATGGCCAAGTGGGAGCAAACAGCAGAAGCAGTCAGCCTTCTCAAAAATCCCCTTTTGCAGTCTGGCACAGTCTAGACTGTGTCAGGCCCAGCCCAGGTTTATTTGGTGATAAGATTTTGTTTTGTTTTTTTTCAAGTCCCAAGGGTGTGTGTCATCAGATCCAGTCCTGGATTCTCTCTGTTATTTATCAGGAGCCGGAGATGCCCCTCAGAGCAGCCCGAGCCAGAGAGCTCTTGTCGGATTGGGGTCCTCTTCCCTGAAGGAACTGCAATGAAGGGGCTCCAAGAAGCCTTGCCCAAAGCCCCCAGCCAGGCTCCAATGGACTCCGTGGCTGCCACCTTCTGCCTGTCCCTGTCCCTACTGGGGTGTGTGCTGGGGGTAGGCCTCAGACTCAGGGGTGGGGGTGGCCCACAGGGAGAGCCCCCGGTTGTCAGCTGCCGGCTCCATTCCCTCTGCCCAAGGATTGGGTAGCACATCCCTGGCCGTGACGGGGTGGATGCAGTGGGCCCTCAGCCCCCCAATCTCCATCTGCATTTGGAACATTTTGTCCTCACCCCTGATGGAAGGTGTGATCTGTATGGTCTGGGTCTGGGTCTAAATCTCAACATCTTGGGCTTTTTTTTGCAAGCATGACATCTTTTTTCTTCAAGCTGCATTGCAACTGAGGCCCAGGTGGGTCTGGCCAGGGCTCCATCTTTCTGGAGGATGCTGAAAACTCAGTTGCTGACTCAGGGCCAGCTTCCAGAGGGGCAACCTCTGCTCCCAAGGGCCCCACACTTGGTTTGATGTCTGTGGTTGCTGTCATGAAATTCTTAATAAATTTTTAGACAAGGGGCCAGGTGTTACCGTTTTGCACTGGGCCCTGCAAATTATCTAGCTGGCCCCATTTTACCTTTTGTTGCCTGCCCTTCAGTATCTTTTGAATTTTGAACTACGAGGACATGTTTTTTATTTATTTTAATTTTAATTTTATTAAGTTAAAAACTAAAGACCGTGAAGGATAAAAACAAAAAGGACACATTTATTATTTGTTGTGCACATTCAGAAGCAGTTTGTGTGTCCACTGTGGTACACACACTGCCACACACACCCGTGCCCCCACCTATGACATGTTGTGACCCACAGTCTGACTCCCAGGAAGCCTGTGTGACAAGCAAAATGCCACCCCAGGGAGCAGTGCCATTTCATCTCTGGGAGCTCTGGAGGACACAGGGACAGAGGTGAGCCCCAAGCCCAGCCTGCTCCGGTGCCAGCTCTGGGCCGGTGCACAGGAGGCTGCATCTTCTACCCAGATCTGGGCATGGGGAGAAGGGGCTCCCCAAACTCCCTTATGAGCTCCCCGCTGACTCCCTGAGGCCAACGCCCTCCTCCCGGGCCTTTTTGGGGAGTCACTGATAACTTGTGAGGCTCTTGACAGCATTCCTCTTGCCCCCACCCCCCAGCACCCTTTCTTTGCATGGACTTCGCCAGGGGAGACCCTAAGAGTTCGCCTTGTCCACCCCCTTCAGGCCAACCCTTCCAGTGCTGTCTGGAGATCTCACAATGCCTCCCTGCATTCTGCTCTTTGTCACCAATGCTGATAGCGAGATCCATGTCGATCTCTTGTCTGAAACACTTAGGTTGCAGTTTCTGCCCACTTCTTGCGAGGCTTAAGAAGTTGGGATTCTCTTGCCCAACATATCTGGAAGGGCTGAACCTGCCCAGAGGTTGCAAACAAACTGAGCTTCAGCACAATGAAAACACTCGCTCTTCAAGTGTCCCTGGATTGTGCACTTCCCACTCAGCCTGGAAGGGAAGGAGCACTGCTGCCCTCTGGTGGCCAAGATCAGCACCGCATCAAGGAGCCCGTCTCTGCCCCTCCTGGGGTGGGTACCTGGGGTAAGTCTCTGAACCTCGGGTGGGGGCTGGTTCAGGGGGTGGGGAAAGGAGTCCAGCCTCCTGTGCCTTGTCTCTGGGACAACAGCTTTGAGTCCTCAGGTGAATGATGTCCTTTTCCTCTGGAACACAGCACATTTGTCCTTGCCTCAGGCCCTTGGCCCTTGCTGGTCCTTCTCCCGGGATGTGGCTCTTCCTGCAGATCTCAGCTGGCAGCTGCCTTCTCCTGCTCTAGCCCTCAAGTCAAATGTCACCTCCTCAGGGAAGCCCTCCGGACCACTCTGTCTAAAATAGCACCCCAGCCCCACCCCCTGTCTCTCTCTATCCCATATCTTCTTTCACTTTATTCACAGCACTTACCTGGTATTTGAAAATATTTGTTTAAATTCTGTGTTTATTGCCTCCTCCATTCACCAGAATATAGGCTACAGGAGAATAGGGTCCTTGTCTATTTCTTTTTTGTCACTGAACTTCAGTGTATCATACATAGTAGACACTAAAAAATACTTGTTGAAGGAATAAATACATGCATATCAACGAGAGCAATGAGATTTAAGGGGAGTTTCTGGTCCTTGAAAGCGTGCCCTGACATAGGCAGGGCATATATCACCGCCACTTGACAGATGACCAAACCCAGGCTCAGAGTGTTACAAGAGTTGCCTGAGCACCCCCAAGGAGGAAAGAACCAGAGTCCCCTAGGCCTCTGCCTGGGCCCCCTCAGGGGCTGGCCCAGTCCTGAAGAGCTTCTGCCAGCGGCTGAGCCCAGGCCCTCACTCCTTGGCCTTGGATCCTGAGGGAAGCTGAGCTGTAGCCTCATCCGAGGCTGAGCTTGTGGCTTTGGTGTGTGCGCGTGGCGGGATAGGGGTGAGGAGAGCCGGTCCACAGGAGAATACGAGAGGGATGGTGGTCTGTCTGCAGAGATGAGCGTTCTGCAGCAGGAGTGGGTTTGGGAGGTGGTGGCAGGGAAGCCGGAGCCAGCAAGGAGAACTGTGACTCCTCCAGGGCTTGGCTGTACAGTTGAGGGCTTCACCCGGGCCTGCCCGCACCACACTCAGCCTCAGGCAGGCGCTGCCCTCTGCGTTCTGGGCGAGCACCAACGCGGTGGGGGCAAAGCCTAAGCCTCCTGCTGAACTTGGGCAGGCAGTGGCGGGCTGGCTGGGGCATGCCCCTGACCCCGTCCTCCTGGATGACCCGCCCCAGGGCAGGCCTTGCCTCTGGAGGTCAGCAGCATCCGCTCCTTGACTGGTCTTCTGGAGAGAGCTTGATGGAGTCTGTGAGGTAATTCTCTAAGATGCTTCGATACTGGGGAAGGAAAAGAGAGGTCAAGGTCCACTTCCACCTGAGATGCAAGGAGCACTGCCTGCCCTCTGTTTCTTAAAGGCCCATGGAGATCGGGCTTTAGATTCCCTCCCCACTGCACTATCGGGAATTGATTTGGGAACTGAGGCCCCCATTTGTCCTCCCCACCACCCCCCTTCCCTTCCTCCTCCTCCAGCCCCTTCCCAGGAGCTCAGGGCCCTTTGGTGGCCGGGTTAGGGGCCCAGATGTCCTGACCTCTAACCAGGTCCCATAACTTTCCGTCCTCCAGAGGGGACAACTGCGATGACACTTGAGCTCAGCAGGGATGATGACAGCTCACGCCTTATTTCGGCTGGAGACTCTTGCCATAAACGTTCCCCTACCCTTGACCTTCTCTTCACCTTTTTCACTTCCCAACCTGCCTTCCCGCCAACTCCAACACCTGGGGAAGTCAGGTCAATCCTCTGTCCTTCCCATGCCCAGGGAGCCCTCCCCAAGGTGGACTCAAGTGTTTCTCCTGGGCTTTTTTCCTTCTTTGCCCACTCCCCCAAACTCTTGTCTTCCACCAAGAGTCTGACAACCCTCTCCCCATCCAGCTGGCCCCACTTGTCTCCTAGAACTCCACACCCCTTGGCTGGAGGAAGGGCCTTCCTCAGGAGATGGCTTCCTCAGGCTGAAGGGTTTCCTCTCAGAGGGATCACATCTCTTCACTCTCTTTTCCTGGTAGCCACAGAGCCCCTCCCATAGCTAGCAAGTGAGCTGTGTATAAAAGCTGTACGTATACACTGGGTAGGGCAGAATCACGGGAATACGGGCTGTGTGACTCATGGCACATTGGTATTAACTCGAGCAGGACCAGAGCTTCCTGAGGGGGCTAACTTCCAGGGTCAGGGGTTGTCCCCTCTCTGATTTGATCCCACCCAAGCTCCAGGTTCAGGCTGGGCACCCGGTGGATGCTTGGGGGTAGCTGGTGAACATCAACCAAACCCTAACGCCCATGACCCTGGAGCTTGGGAGATGTCAGGCCCCACCTCCTGCACCGTGATGATGGCGACCCCCCAAGAGAATGGAGATATAGGTCACCTGCCACCCCATCACCCACTGCCACTCCTGACTGAGGGGTAACTTACCCTGATGGCTCAGAGCCTGTGGTGCTGGGCCTGTGTGGGGTTCAGCCCTGTAAATAGTTTTGTTTCCTGGAGAAACCCCCTCTCTCATCCCCTTCCCAGCAGGGTCCTGGGGTCAGAGAAGCATCAGCTACCCTTAGTCTTTCTAGATGACAGTCCTTGACTGTCTCTTTAGCAAATTCTTTCTAGTTATTAGAATTTTTTTCTTTATAGGAAGGATTAGTGCTGGGGGTGGGGATAGTCTGTTCTTTCTGAATAAGGGTGTGCTCCCCTGGAGGCCCTGGGATGTGGCCCATCTCTCTCCTCCCCTAGGGAGGGTCCTAGGCCACTGCTTACAGACCTTTCCCTAAGGCATCCCAGGGCTGCCTGCCCCAGAGGTGCCTGAGAGAGGACGTGGGGCTGAGCAGCAACTTCTCCCCTGCCTGGGGTGCAGGCTCTGGCCTGCGTAGCCCTAAACTGCTCACTTCTGCTGTTTACAGGGCCCCCATACTCCACTCAGCTAATTTTAGTTAAAAGTGCCACATTTCTGAACCTCTCAGTGAGGGACAAGGGTCAGTAGGGCACTGTTGTTTAAGTACCTTTTTACACCAATGAGGCAGGCCTTTGAAAGGATTCTCTTATTATTTGGTACTTTCTGGGTCCCCTCTCTCATCATGAAAGCCAGGGAGGCCTTGACTGGGATCAGGAACATTCCTAATCAGATCTTATGGATGGAAGGGGCAGGGGCTGCTGGTTCGTCCTCTGGGAGCGTGTGCTGACCTCACAGATGGACGAGCAAGGTCCAGTTGGCATCCAGAGCCCCAGAGCCCCTCATCAGCAGAAACCTGCGCCACCCTCCAGCTACACGAATGACCTTGCTGGAACGCTAGACTTTGGGAAGGAGTTTCTGAGTGCTTGGAGCAGCTGCAAGGATTTTCTGAGCTCCTCTGCACTTTTGCCGTAGGAACAAACTGAATGCGTCTTGGGTAGGTGGGAGAAACTTCCTCACGCATTGCACTGGCAAAGCCTTAGGTCTTCACGCCCATTCACTTCACCTAATAATGTTCACACCCTCCCAGATCCCCACCAACCCTGAGCTCTTCCAACTTATGACATTATTTCCACTTGATGATGGTATCATCTTGCTCCTCAGATTTTCTGCAAAAATTCCAAGTAGCCAGCAGGCCCTCCTTAGACTGTCTATGTAATTCTCTTCTCCAGGCCCTGGTCCTCTCTGCCACTTGTTTAGTTCACCATAAAGTAATACAGTGGTTCTGACGTACCCATAATTTCAGAATTGTACCCCAGTCTGCTCACCTCAAACCTCTGCCTTTTGCTCCTGGATCCTGAGGACCAATATGTGTCATGTGCCTTGTAGTTTCACTGAGCAGCCACTCGCCGGCCAGTTTCCCTCCTAGATTTGGAGATCTTGTCTCTCTCCAATTAACCAGAAGGGAACTGGGCCTCCACACTGCAGCTTATACTGCTGGAGCCAGGCCCTACCAGCACCAGAAGGGGTGGTGCTGGTAACTTGGGAAGAGCAAAATCCCTTCATCTCAAATCCCCCAGAGCAAGTGTGTGTCTCTTCTTTAATTTCTTTAATTTCAAGGGCATTCTTAATCATATTTTGGAATCTCTACAATCCTATAAAATACCTTAATCTTAGAATGTGGACAAATTGGGACACTAAAGTAACCAACCCTCTTTCTTTTCAAAACATTAACTGAGCACCTACTCTGGGGTCTTGATAGAGATGCTTTGTAAATTGTGATTTCTGCAGAATTCTAGACAGGGCCACACAACATCTCCTGGACGTTGCCACTTGCCATCACTCAGGAACCCTGAATGTAGTGAGCTCAAATGGACCTCACTACCCCTTCCTCCTGCAAAGCCAGTGCTTTCCTCTCTGTTCTCACCACAGCATCACTAATCAATCGTCCCTCAGTTTGCCAAGTTAGAAACCTGGTCGTCATCCTAACCTGCTCCTTGTTCCCTCTCTCCTACATTTGACCATCATCAGCCCCTGATAGTTCTCCCTCCTCTGTCTCTTTGATCCCACCCCCTCCTTGCCATCTCCATCCTCTCACGCCCGGACCTTTGTAGCACCCATGTGGAACCCATTCTCTCTGTAGCATGAAACTCACCTGCTGAAAACCCTTACACATAGCTCCCATTATAAAACAGCTACCTTTTATTTAATGCCTTCTCTGCTACAATGCTATTTTATTTAGCCTTCACAACAACCCCAAGAGGTAGATTTTATCCACACTTTAAAGGTAGGGAAATGGTAGCTTAGAGAGACTGCTTGACTTGCCCAAGGACATGCACTTAGGAAGAGGTAGGGCCAGGATTCAAATAAAGTCCACTCTCACTGATTCCAAAAACCAAGCTCTGCCCGCACCAGTCTGGCACTTCCCTTCTTGGTACAGCAGAACCTCTTACATCTACCTCCTCAAAATACCCCAGGAGAATCATGTGGAAATGATTCTCCTCCACATTTCTGAGTAACACAGGCACTGCAGCAGGATTCTCCCTGCCTATTTATCAGCTTCAAGGTCCCGGCTGGAAAGCACGGACCTGCAGCAGGAAGTAAAGGCTCACAAGGTCCCTCAGGGCCTGGCACCCACTGATGTTACCAGCGGTGCTGTCACTTGCCACATCTTCACGCCACACCTGCCTCCAAGCCGCATTTCTCTCTCTGGCAGACGGAGCCCATGGTTGGTTCCTCACGAGCCCCCGGGATTCATGCTGGGCCTCTGCCCTGCCTTCTCTCTCCCCTCTGCCCCCACTGCTCACTCCTCCAGCATCAGTTTCCTGGGGCTGCTGGAACACAGTGCCACAAGGGGTGACCTAGAGCAGCAGGAATGTGTTCTCTCACAGTTCCGAGTCTACAAGTCAGCTTCTTCCCAAGCCTGAAGGGGAGAAGCCCTCCCGGCCTCTTCCAGCTTCTGGCAGGTGCTGGCAGCCCTCAGTCTTCCTTGGTTTGTGGGCGCATCCCTCCAGCTCTGCCTCCATCTTCCTATGGCCTTCTCCTCTACATCTTCCCTGCACCTCCTTGTCTCCAACCCACCTCTCCTTTTAAGGGCACCAGTTATTGGATTTAGGGCCACCCTAATCAGTGTGACCTCATCTTGACTTGATTATATCACTAAAGACCCTATTTCCTAATAAGGTCACATTCCCAGGTTCCAGGGGTTAAAACTTGAACATATCTATTTGGGGGAGGGGGATTATGGTTCAATCCACTACACCTACCACTTCCACCTGCAAACTGCTCATTGTCTTTCAGAACCCAGCTTGCATGCCGTGTCTTTGGTCTGGCAGCCTTGTCTCCCCATGGCATTGCCACACTCCAGGACAATCTACCTGTGAATGTCTTTCTCCTCTTCTACCTGACCTTGGAGTCACTGAAGTCTGTATCTCCAGCCCTAGCCCAACAACTCAAGGTATGTTTATTGAATTGAATTAGTTCTATTTAATAGATGAGGAAACTGAGGTTCAGAATCTTTCCCACAGTGCACACAAAAGCACCAAGGCACCAAGGTATGGTATCTGATGACATACTGCAGTCAGATACCATACCTATGACTTCCAGACCTCTGATTAGCAATTTGTCCTCATAAATGCAGGGGACTGACATGGGCTCGCCAATCTATTCCTTTGCCAAGTAAGGATGTTAACAAAAACAAGCAGACCAGCTGCTATCTAACACCACCGCATTACAGAAGGAGATACACGCTAACCGCCAGCATATGATTTCAAGAATAAAGGATGCTCCTTCCCCAGAAAGGACCAATGTGAACCATACACAGACAATTTGGCTGTGGGGTAAAAGCTTCCCTGTGGCTAAGCATTTGGGAATTATTGCTTTCTGTTTCTGTTGTTCACATACTGCCATACCAAGTCAAATAGCATTCCTCAGATAAATCCGGAGAAATAGCATGAGCAGGCACATCTGTAATTTAAGAGCCAACTTTACTGACTAGGAAATAACACCTTGCTTCTAGACATTGCCCTAGAGACACACACAGTGTTCTCTTGGGCAAAGTCATGCAGCCTCCCTAAGCCATAGTTTCCCTATCACGAGACAGTGAAGGCTGGAGGCTGCGAGGGAAAGCATGAGAATTATTCATGCAGGCAAACCTGGAGATGAAGGCTCTGAGGTGTGAGGATGACAAGTATGTGCCTTCTCCCTGGGCAGCCGCTAGGTGGCTGCTGCCACTGTCCATCACAGACAACCCTCAGATTGGAGGCTCCTCCCCAGAGCAGCTGGCAGCCCAGGGCCACCTGCCATGACGGCAGCCACTTCTGCAGAGGGGACGCCTCCCATTCCCCATCATCGTTTGCTCATTTCCCCAACTCAAAGGTCATTGCCAAGATTTTCCTCTTCCCTCTTCCAAGAAACCCACCTTGATTAAATGTGGCAGAAGAAAGCACGCTGAGCCCTTCCCTGTGTCAATCTGTCATGGACCCTCTTCAGTTCCAAATCTCCGCATCAGAATGGCATTAAAACCCTGATACTCCTTCCAGGTACCCTTCCAGAATTTTCCCCAACTCGCCCTTCCCTCCTCTCCACCACAGTGTGGGCTGTGTGTCCCTCCTCTGGGGCCCCATCAGTAAGGCCTTCCCCACTGTACAGGTCTGTAGTGTACTCAGACCTGTGCATGTCTGTCTCCCTCATAAAACCTGGGGTCTCAGAGCCTTGCACAATGCCTGGTACAACACACTCAATATGTGCTTTTTGGACCATCAAGGGGTCTATGTCTCTTCATCTTTTTGATGGGAGGATGTCAGCAACTCCTGCAGGTTTGATATTTTTCCTTGGTTTAATGCTTGGCAGCATGGGGCCAGTTAAAATGAGAGGGCTGCACTACTTAATAAGTCAGGTCCTTGACTTGATGCTTGCTCTTATGAAACTTAAGACTGTAAATGGGAGGCTAAGCCTTCCTATAATTATGCCTAAGAGGCACCTCCAGAGAACCTCTTTTGTTGCTCAGATATGGCCTTTCTCTCTCTAAGCCCAGCTCGGCAAATAAATTCATTAACACCCCCGCCCCCCCACCAAGTGGGACATAACTCCCAGGGGAATGAATCTCCCTGGCAATGTGGGACATGACTCCCAGGAATGAGCCTGGCCCTGGCATTGAGGGATTGAAAATGCCTACTTGACTAAAAGGGGGAAAAGAAAGGTAACAAAATAAGGTTACATTGGCTGAGAGATCTCATTAGAGTTGAGAGTCAATTCTGGAGGTTTCTCTTAAGCAAGCTCCAGCTAGACATCCCAAATGGTCACAGTATGCCATGCTCTTATCAATAGTAGTTCTGAAATACCTAGGTCCCTATTTGAGATTCTATGAAAAGATTCACTCACTAACTTTTATCTCTCAGAAATGTAAATCCACCAGAGTGATCCTATACCAGACAAGTCCTAAAACCCAGAGGCAACAGCCTCTTTAAGAACAACAATCAGATGCAGCCTCTTTCCCCATACTGTTGACACCCCCTTTCAATATGGACAAGTTAGGGTGCTCACTGCCTAGACACCCCTGAAGATGCAGAAGGAGATTGAGAGGAAGAGGTAGCAACAGATAAGACAGAATTTAACAAAGGATTACAAATACCGAATAGCTAGAAGGAAATAACTGAATGGTGGAACTCTAATCTATAACATTCTTTGAAATTAGCTCTATAGTTATTCATTGAATTGTGCTTTGAAAGTTAGCAACTTTCTGTATATATCCTATATTTCACAATAAGGAAAGAACTGAAACTGTGGAACTGTAACTCGTAACATTTTTTGAAATTATCTATATGACTGCTTGTTGAGCTGTACTTTGAAAGTTAACACTTCTGAATATGTTATATTTTACAATAATGGAAATAACTGAAATTGTCAACTGTAACCCATAGCATTCTTTGAAATTTGCTCTCTACTTGGACTGTATTTTGAAAGTTATCACTGTTACGTATATAGTTAAAATTCACAAAAAATGCATTAAAAAATGAGAGGGTTGAATTAGATCATCACATCTCAAACCCTTACTGAATTAGAATCTCCAGGGGTGAGGTACAGGACTCTGAATTTTTCAGAAACTCCACAAATTATCAGCCAGATTTAGGGACTGTTAACTACATATGCTAAGGCATCTTTTAGCTCTGGCATTCTGTGGTTTCAGAATTGGAGTGCCATTGAGCTCATTCCACAGCTAATTAACTAACCTGACGGGCACTCATGTCCCACCCACATTGTGACCTGTGCCCAGTTTATCCCTATGGAAGCTCCTGAGGTCCTGTGCCAGTTTGGATGTATTACGTCCCCCAAAACTCCATATTCTCTGATGCAATCTTGTGGGGGCAGATGTGTTAGTGTTGATTAGATTGTAATTCTTTGATTGAGTGTTTCCATGGAGATGCAACCCACCCAACTGTAGGTGATAACTCTGATTAGATAATTTCCATGGAGGTGTGGCCCTGCCCATTCAGTGTGGGCCTTGATTAGTTTACTAGAGCACTATATAAGCTCAGACAGAAGGAGCGAGCTTGCTACAGCCAAGAGGGACACTTTGAAGAACACACAGGAGCTGAGAGAGGAGCTTCAGCTTACAGAGAGATTTTGGAGACGGCCGTTGAAAGCAGACTTTTGCTCTGAGAAGCTAAGAGAGGACAAATGCCCCAAGAGCAACTGAGAGTGACATTTTGGAGAGAAGCTGAAGCCTAGAGAGGAACATCCTGGGAGAAAGTCATTTTGAAACCAGAACTCCAGAGCAGACGCCAGCCACGTGCCTTCCCAGCTAACAGAGGTTTTCTGGACGCCATTGGCCATCCTCCAGTGAAGGCACCTGATTGTTGATGTGTTACCTTGGACACCTTATGGCTTTAAGACTGTAACTTTGTAACCAAATAAATCCCCTTTTATAAAAGCCAATCCATTTCTGGTATTTTGCATTCTGGCAGCATTAGCAAACCGAACAGGTCCCTCATCCTGAGGGGCAGCCCTGGCAGGTGCTGCCACCAGACACTCACCCGGGACAGAGCACGGCTGGCCAGCATCTCAAAGGCCTGCACCACATTGATGTCATTCTTGGCACTGACTTCAAAGTAGGGAATATCCTTCTCTTTGCACCAGCCTTGGGCTACCTCCTGGGGCACCTGGATGAAGGGAAGAAATGATCACTCCTCCTGTATCATCATCATCATCACCAACATCACAACATTACCACCGTCATCACCATCCCCATGCCACATCCCCCATCATCATCCTCATACCATCACCATCCCCAACACCATCCCATCAAGACCATTATGCCTCCCTTTTATTGAGAAACTTCCACGAGTCCATAACTTTACACATATTAACTCTTAAATTGCTGACATAAATTTGTGTGCAGTGTACTGTTAGCTCCATTTTGGAGATGAGAAGACTGAGGCCTGGAGAATTAAGACATGTGCCCTGTGTATACAAGGCTGAGCAGGGATCTGAACACAGACCTGGCAGAATTAGAGCTGATTGCACTATGCTGTCTTCCTAAGACCCAAACCAGGAGCTTCTTCCTGCCATTGGCTCCTTCCTTAGACCTTTTGAATGGGGGTGGGGCGTAGCAGACACTAGCCAGGGAGGAAGGACTTCCTTCCCCAAACTGGCTGAGCAGGCCCATGCCCAGGAGGCCTGTCACTGGGGTAGAGTCTTAGGAACAGTTAATAACTCCCACTAAATGCCTGAGTGTCCCACATAATGTATTAGACACTTTATCATATATTAACTCATTTAATCTTCCCAATAACACTGTTAATATAAAGCTCCACTTTATAGGCAAGGACACTGAGTTTCAGGGAGGTCCAGTGGCTTGCCTTAGGTCACACAGCTGGGAAAAGGCAGAGCTCAGCTGCAGCTCAGCTCAGCAGTCACATGGCATCCCAGCTGCCCTCTGCAGGGCACTGCATGAGAACTGTGCTCCTTTTCTGTCTCTCCCACTAGACTGTGGTTTTCTTGAGCTCAGAGTGAAGACCAGTTTAGCTCTTGGCTTGGGGCATGGGAGCCAGTCAGTACAGGCTGAATGAATACATACAAAGGGCTGATCACAGTGTGGGGATGTTGGATTGGAAAATGCTTTGGCAGCTCCGTGGGTTACTTGGAAAGACAATTGGTACCTCTGAGTTTGCTGTCCAATTAATTCTTTGGGGGAAGGGGAAATGACCATATACTGAGCATTTGCTATGCTGGTACTTTATAACCATTATTTCATTTTGTTGAAGGGAACCGAGGTCTTTTTCATGGAGAAAGGCCCAGAACCAGGGCAGCAACAGCCAGGGAGAGATCAGAGACTGCCCCTCATCAAGTCACCTCCCTCATTCCTGCAGGTTCTGGGGACACCATCGTGGTCCCCTGTATCTTTGGTCCTTGCTTCCCTGGCTCCAGGAGGGGCAGCAGGCCCAGTGTCTCTTGGCCTCCTTTCGCAATGCCTCTGGTGTCCACCCACACTGTGTTGTGAGGTTACTGCCTGTGACTGGTGGGCAGAGACTGGGGCCATTGGGGAGCTCAGATAACACCCCCACTTCCCATTCCCAGGCTCTGCCTGCTCAGGCTCCCAGGAGCTGCTGAACTCAAGCAGAGCAAGAATCCTCAGGCCCTATCTTTTTTTTTTTTTTTTTTTTTTTTTTTTTTTTTTTTTTTTTAAATCATCATTTTATTGAGATATATTCACATACCACGCAGTCATACAAAACAAATTGTACTTTCGATTGTTCACAGTACCATTACATAGTTGTACATTCATCACCTAAATCAATCCCTGACACCTTCATTAGCACACACACAAAAATAACAAGAATAATAATTAGAGTGAAAAAGAGCAATTGAAGTAAAAAAGAACACTGGGTACCTTTGTCTGTTTGTTTCCTTCCCCTATTTTTCTACTCATCCATCCATAAACTAGACAAAGTGGAGTGTGGTCCTTATGGCTTTCCCAATCCCATTGTCACCCCTCATAAGCTACATTTTTATACAACTGTCTTCGAGATTCATGGGTTCTGGGTTGTAGTTTGATAGTTTCAGGTATCCACCACCAGCTACCCCAATTCTTTAGAACCTAAAAAGGGTTGTCTAAAGTGTGCATAAGAGTGCCCACCAGAGTGACCACTCGGCTCCTTTTGGAATCTCTCTGCCACTGAAGCTTATTTCATTTCCTTTCACATCCCCCTTTTGGTCAAGAAGATGTTCTCCGTCCCACGGTGCCAGGTCTACATTCCTCCCTGGGAGTCATATTCCACGTTGCCAGGGAGATTCACTTCCCTGGGTGTCTGATCCCACGTAGGGGGGAGGGCAGTGATTTCACCTTTCAAGTTGGCTTAGCCAGAGAGAGAGGACAGGCCCTATCTTGACGTCTGATCTCTAAGTTCTCCTGCCTTTGGGAGGAAGGACCCCTAATTTGGCCAGGAATGCTCCCTCCTGTGGAGCAGAGTGCCCAAGACTTGGTGAGTACCCAAGAAGCCCTGCAGCATGGTGAAAATCCTGAAATATTTGGAGAAAAAAATCAAGGATGGTTGGGCTACTGATTATTATTATCCTTACTAATAACACACAGATAAATAATCATTAGAAATTAACACCTTATACCTTGATAGCATCTCAGGAGCCCAAAGGTCACCGTATCTTTGAATAAATCCTTGAGGGCATTTCTCATTGCTCCTTCCTTCTTTATATCCTGCTCCCCTGCCAGGGGCTCAGCATTTTAGTGAGCACATAGTTGGTGCTCAGGAGTTACAGCAAAAAGTTGAAGTGACATAAAATGAAATAAAGTGACTGCTTCTCCAGGAGGAAGGGAGGTTCTTAAATGTCATGGCATGAGAAGCAGAAGCCCAGACTGGTGCCAGGACTTACCCAAGATTACCGAGCCTGGCAGCAGTGAGCCAGAAGACACACCTGCAGCCACAGTTTACAGATGTCAGCCTCCCCTTCCCTCCCGCTGGCCTGCCTTGGTGCTGGTTTTTCATCTCCTTTTCCCGCACTCTTTGTTTGGTTTGTATGGAGTGGTTGGATACAAACTCCAAAATATCAGTTGAGATTCTGTTTGCAAATTAACATTCATTTTTTTATCTCCTTCACCTCTCCCCCCTCAACCCCAGAAAGCTGTTCTGGGAAGAAACCTATCCAATCTGTACTTTTCATTTCTCTCTTCCAATTCTGGTTACATTTTCATCATTTTAGAAATTGTGAAACCTCTCCTGTCAACTTCCTCATGCTCTCACTCCCTCTTCCCTGCTCTTTGACCTCTGACACCCCACCCTCTGACCTCCCAACCCTCTCCTTGTCTTTCTTCTTTCCTTCATAATTTCTTGGTACCCTCACACCCCTGTCCTGCTGCTGCTCTTGTCTGGAAAAACCTTAGTCCCAGATCCCTTGTTCCTGGCTTTTCTCCCACTAAGTCCTGCTGGAGAAAAATAGTCTGCAGGGGCCACTCAAATCCACGACTCCTACTTAAGCTGAGTCCTTTGTGTCACTCATCAATTCTTATCCTTGTCCTTAATTAGTCCTACACCCATTTCTCTCAAAAGTAACTAGTAAAGCTTCAAATGGTTCTTAAGTCTCCTCCCTCTCCACAGAAGCTGGATCCTCTTTCACCAAGAAAAATTCAGGTTCTCAGTCTTCAACTCCCTTAACATCTCACCCTACAACCTACAAACATAAGAAACAATGTGTTAAAATGGCAGTTTTGGCAGAGGCACTATGATCTGATAGATGTCAGATATAAAGTGGATTGGGACAGTCTGTCCCTGGATTTTTTCCTTTCTAAAAGTTCATGGCCAAGAACCTATTAGATGTCTCTAAAACCCACAGCAAGGATATAAAAAGGCTGTAAAAGGAGGATTAGAGAGGATATCTTAGGAGGGAGCTGTGTTGTAGGTATACCATAAAGGGGGAGGAGGTGAAGCTTCATCTCTAGCCCAAAGAGAGGGCTTCAAGCGGATCACTTGGAAAGTTTACTTTCTGTCACCTGGAGTTTGGTGGACACAGTGGACTTCTGTCTGACATACACCTGAGGAATTTAGGGCAAAAAGCAACAGGGCAGAGAGAGAGAGAGAGAGAGAGAGAGAGAGAGAGAGAGAGAGAGAGAGAGACAGAGAGAGAGAGAGAGACAGAGAGAGAGAGACACAGAAACAGAGAGAGACAGTGACAAGAGACTGCACTGGGAACTAGTCACCCTTGCTCCTGACAGTGAAGCCAGAATGCATGAGGGTACCTGTGGTAAATCCATCAAGAGGACTGCCTGGAGGGAGGGAATGATCCTAATGGGGTAGTGTGTGGCTGAAAAATTAGGGAGAGTACAAACTGAAGAAAATGTGAGACCCTTGTCATGGGCAGTAGAGTCAAACGTTCCCAGTGGAGGTTTCTTAAGGACTCAGAGGAGACATATGGAAAAAACAGCTTGAAACACCTGCTAACCCAGACAGCATGAAACTACCTTATGACAGTACCAATTAAATAAGAATTTTCCTGCTTTCCTGACCTCTTCTCCCTCTTCTTGTTTCATCCTGATAGGGTCAAAATCTGGAGTTACCCAGATAAGGGGAGGAGGTGTGGGCACATGAAATTGGCAATAAGGTTCAAAGGACCATATACTCCCCTTCCTGGACCATAGGATTTTTCCTGCAGCAGGCCCCAATGGGAGAAAGGGAGACACTTTCCTTTGAGTGAAGCCGAGAGTCTGATTATTATGAGATTGGATATTCATGTTTATAGACTTAAGATTGGGTTTATAACCTGAAGTGACCATAGGATTGATGATGCCTAGATATCTATTTCCACACAGTCTTCTCTGAAGTTTCATTCTCCTGTATTCTAAATTCTGCTGGATATCTCCAACCAGTTGCTCTACAACCTCCTCAAACTCAGTATGCCCAAAACCAAACTCCTCTTTCTCTGTAACAGTAGACTGTCTTAGGTTTTAGCTCAGTTGGAAGCACCATCATCCACCCACCCAACCATTCCCTCATCCATCCATCCATCCATCCATCCATCCATCCATCCGACATACTCCATTGTACCAACTGGTGCCTCAGTTCTCTTATCAATTTCTCTATTGGAGCCATTGTGAAAATTTCATTCAAACATGATGACTAAATTCCTCCATTACTTTTTTGTTTTTCTCTATTTGAATCACTACGAAAACTTTGTTCAAACAGTTCTTTCTGTTGTCATATGGGCTTTGCTTGGCATAAGCACATCTTTTACAAAGTAAGTCTACTTCTATTCTTTTCTCATTAGCACACAATGATTAAAATAGCTCTAGTCAATGCCACTGTCATGGTAAACACCTACCCAAGTGGGATCACTGTGCTCATGCAGCAGACCAGCTACAACGTGGTTAGCCAGATGACCCAGAGGATGCTTAAGCTAATTATAAAAAGATGATTACTTCCCCATAAAACCTGTGGATTCTAGAATTTATAACTGCAGACCCTCCACCTCACTCTTGGGTAGAGAAGCTGTTCTACAAGTTAATTCAAACTCCACCAACTCCTGCACTTGCCTACTTCTGATGCCTTAATTCTTCCACTTCCTGCCTCTAGACAAAATTGCCTTCAGTCCTCAGCTTACATCATGCTGTTTATAATTTTGCTCATGCTGGTTCTTCAACCTGGAACACACTCCTCTAGGGAATCCTTTCTTCATTGTGGTTCCTATATATCCAAAGTGAATCTCTATCATTGCATTTACATTATTGTAATTGTCTTTTAAAGTGTCTCTACCACTAAATCATGAGCTTCTTGGAGTAAGGACTGGGCTTGATTCAGCTCTACGTGTAGGACCTAACACTGTGCTTGGCACATAGTAGGTGTTCACATAAAGTCTGCTAAACGAACGAATGAATGAATGAATGAACAGTACCTGCCGGTCTGCCAGATCAATCTTGTTCCCCAGCACCACCATTGGGTAGGACTGCTCCACGGGGATAGTCTTGGCCAGAATGTCACCCCGCCAGACATCCAGGGCTTCAAAGGACTCCAGGTCGGTGACATCGAAGGCCAGGAGGCAGCCATCAGAGCCTTTGTAGAACGTGGACACCATGGAGCGGAACCGCTCCTGACCACCTGTGTCCCAGATCTGGAGGACAAGAGCAATTGCCACATGGGGACATGATGAATGGCTGGAGGGGTGCCCAAGTGGATCACCTCTCATCATAGCTTCTTTTTCTTGGAGCAGAAAGCTCTGGCACAGATTCATTGGTCCTTTGCACATACCAGCATCTTGACCTTCAAGATGTACACTACAAACCTTTTTATAACATCCTGGAAAAACTTTTACATCTGAACTTTCACTTTCCCCCTGGGCCATGATGTCAGGGATTGTTACTCCCATCTGAAAGATTTGGAAATTTGGACCTTGAGAGTGATGAGGCCACCTGCCAAGATTGTCAGGGAACCTGACAATAGGAGGGGGTCTCTCAACTCCTGGATTTGTATACTTTGTCTAGACCAGAGGTCAGCAATTTTCTGTAAAGTGCCAGATAGTAAACATTTTAGGCTTCGCAGGGTATATAATCTCTGTGGCAGCTACTGAGCTCTGCTGTAGTAGTAGTGCGAAAGCAGTCATGGACAATTAGTAAACCACTGGTTGTTAACTAAATTTACAAAGACAGGAGGGGGGTTGGATTTGGCCCATGAGTTGTGACTGGCTGCCCATCTCCAGACCATTCTAGATCCTGGTACACATTGCTGTGTGAGTGGATGTCCAGGCAGTGTGGGGCAACTTTCAGGTTTATGAATGCTGGAGAGGAGAGGGGAGGGCTGCTCACCTGTAGCTTCACAGTTGTGTCATCCAGTATGATAACCTTGGAGAGGATGCTGGCCCCGAGTGTGGTCTGGTAGTCCTCATAGAATGTCTTGTGCACATACTGGTGAAGGAGGGAGGTCTTTCCCACACTGAGGAAAAACAAATCAGACACATGTGAACATGCACACACATCCACACCATTCTCAAAACATTTTCATGACCCTCTGGCCACTGTCTCTCCCTGAGATTGTGCATCTCTAACATCTGTGGTCCACAGACCACACTCCGAGTAGCAAGGAACTGGGCAATAGTTTCTAGAAGTAGGGATGAGTCAAAGTAAGCAGAGAGGGGTGGAGAGAGCAGAGTACCCCACAGCCATGGTAAGATCTTTCCTGAGGATATGCGTGGCAGGAAATGGGAGGGCAGATAGATTCTAAGTGTCTTGCTTAATTTACACAGCCAGTTACAGAAGAGCTGGGACCAGAAACCATGTCTCCTGACTCCCAGTTTCTTTCCCCCAACCAAGCTCTGTTCCTTGGTATGATGCCCCACCTGGTGCCACCCTGAATCAAGAAAAGACCCATGAGGAGTGGGAACACATCCAAAAGTTCTCACCATCCTTGGATAGGAGACTAGTTCCCAACCCCAAACCCTGAGCTGGGCTTGGCTTACCCCAGGGCTCCGATGATGATGAGTTTCAGGTCCACCTTCTTCCTGGGATTCATGGAGGGCTTCAGAGCCTGCAGGGAAACAAGCCCACATGTTGGCTAGAGTGTCCTGTGGCCATTGTCACTGAGGCTGGCCCCTGCTCTTCCCTTCTCGGATGTGCAGATCACTGCTGTGGGCTTAGTCTCTGAAAGAGGCAAATGACTCAGCAACCCTGACACACCCTTCCCTGCGTTTCCCCTAGTGACCTCCCCAAGGCTGGAAGGATGGCTGCCCCGGAGGACAGGCATCTCTCTCACCCTTCAACTCTACCAACCCTGTTCTTGGAGGGAGCCTGGAGCTCCAAGAAGACAGCTGGACTGGGATTGAACAGAAGCCTCACAGGCAGTTCAGCCTGGAGCCAGAGATGGAGGGCAGTGTGGGGGAGGGAGACAGGGCGGGTGGGGTAGGGGTAGGACAAGGGGTTCATTGTCAGGACTGCCTGGGAGGCTTTGGATGGGAGAGAGCCCTTCCCCCAGCCCGAGGTGTTGCTGCAATTGCAGAATCAAAAGGCTCTTCTCTAATGCAGCTGGTGGGAGTGTAATTGGTACATGGTTTCTGGAAAGCTACTTGGCAGCAAGTATTGAGAGCCTTAAAAATGTTCCTGCCCTCCACTTCTAGGAATTTGTCCTAAGGAAATAATCTGACATGAGGGAAAAGATTTGTGATCAAGGAAGTTCTTCACGGTTTTGGTTATAAACATCCAACAGCAAAGAAGTGATTAAATGAATCATGATATGCAATGAACTATTAAGCAGTCAGTAAAATGAACTTTTTGAAAATATAATAATATGGAAAATGCTCATGTCATAGGATCTAAATGAAAGACAGAAAATACTACACTGTATACACAGCAAAGACCCAAATATTGAAATGGATTTCTACTTGCATGGAAAAGAATCTAGAAAGAAACATATCAAAATTTTAAGTGATTAACTCTAGGTGGTAGGAAATTACACGATTTTTCTTTTCTATGCTGTTTAGTATGTTCCATTTAAAAAATAATAAATATGCCTCATTCCTGTAAGAGAAAAACAATATATATACACATATACATACACACACATATATAGATACAGGTATATAGATATAGATACAGATAGGTGCATGTGTATTTTTTTTTTTTATAACAAGATCAAGCAAAACCGCCACAGTGGACTGTACTTAACTGGCTTTTATGTACACACATACATATACATTATTCAGACTCCTGGGTCTTTTATCCTTGGATGCACTAGGCATGTAAACCTCAATCTGATTTTGGCTGAGGTCTCAAAGACTGGCCAGCTTGTGTTTCCTCTGGTACTGGGAAAAAGCTCTGAATTGGACGTCCTGAAGCCTTGGTCCTAGTTTTTACTATGCCGCTGTGTAAGCTTGGGCCAGTTACTTCCTCTCTCTGAATTTTGGCTTTCCAACTGGAGATAGAGCTAGTTGGGCCCCATAGACTCAGCGCTTCATCTCCTGAGGTGCACTGAGACACCAGAATATTGCCTTGGGGCACTTAGTCACCACAAAGTTAAAGCAGGAGACCCCTGGAGGCCTTGGGTTGTTAGTTATCTTCTTGAGCCATGCCGTGGACCAAAGGTGACTTGAGGCTCTGTTGAGAGCTGTTTGACCCAGGAGCCAGCGTTGGTGGTGCTGGACCTTCTGCCATAACTCAGGAAAGCTGGGGTTCTTATGGTGGGTGACATCTTCTCAGTGGTCCATGCATTCACTTAAGAAATGCTTATGTGCCTACTACAGGCAAAGCCCCATACCAGCCACTGGGAGGGATGCAAAGATGACAAATGGGAATAGGCCCCAGAAAGTCATCAAGGGGAAAAGTGCAGGGGCAGAGCAACGACAGCAGAAAGAAAGTGTGAAGTGCCCCAACAGAAGCACAGGGAAAGCTGGGGGGTTTCAGAGCAGGGAGAAGCCAGCATTTGAACTGGGCCCAGAAGAAATGGGACATGTGGTTGGGGGTGGTATTTCACAGAAGGGACCAGAATGATTTCTGGTGAGTGGAGAAGGTGGATGCATTGGTTCAGAGGCGGGTTCAGTGAAAGGTGTGGAGGGAGGAAAGCCCAGAGAGGTAGACAAATTAAGACGGGTCATGAATATCAGACCAAGATCCTTACATTCATTCATTCATTTAGCAAAGACTTCCTATGCCCCAGACATGCAGAGGAAGAGAATTCAAGGTGTAAATCTGGGCTGGGCATTTTGCAATTGTGTCACCGTCCACACGGGAAACCAGCTGAGGGAGAAGTGGCTCAGAAGCTCCTGAAAGGTGCAGATTTCTAAGCACCAGTTCCCCCTTAGGACACGGATTGGGAGCAGTAGTGACCTCTTTTCTAAAGGCTTTGGTTCTCCACGCTAACTTAACTTAAAAAGCCAGTGCAATGTCTTAGAAAGGGTGTCAGAGAAAAAGTGGAGGTGGGGAGAAGTGGCAAAGGAACTAGAATTGGTTGAGCACTTGCAATGAGCTGTGCATCCAGCAAAGTGCTCTACTTTAGGTCATCCTCACAGTAACTCTAGGAGATGATGACAACGGAGGCTCTGAGTAACTAAGTAACTCGAAACTCATCCGAGGCCACACAGATAGTAAATGGATGAGCCTGGGTTTGAATCAAAGCCAGAGATTGCTCTTCTGTGCCACGTTGCCTCCTGTCCTCCTGCATTTGAACCCACGGAATCTGCATGCTTAGTAATCTAGAATGCTAGATTCAACCTCAACAGAATCCTAGTAGAGTTGGAGGAGATGGAGAGAAAAACAGCAAAGTGGCAAGGAGGTGCAGTGGGAGCAGAGGGAACTGGGGTTGGCAAAAAGGAGCTATCGTGCCAGGCCTGACCACAGGGATCAAGGTTCCCAAGGCCAGGCAGAGAGGAAGGTGTTCACACCTTGAAATCATGCTGCAACGCCAGTCACTCTCCCAATATCAGCTAACATTTATTTGTTTGGCGCCTTGCAAATATGCAAATAATGTGCATATTGCTGTGAGGGCTAAACGAGCTAACACATTCTTATATTTATTAGCACAAAGTCAGGGTTCAAGAAATGTTCGCTATTTTGTTACTATTATTTGGCCACAACAATTGCCTATGGGATTGACACTATTATTTTGTCTATATTACCACTGAAGAAGCAGAACTTGAGAGAAGTTGAGCAGCTCATCCCTAAAGAATACACAGATTTGGAGCTGGGATTTGAACCTAGGCCTAACTCCGAGACCAGCGTGCTTCACCTCTAGGTTCTACTGCCTGGCTGGACATCTAGAATGAGGGTCACTCAATCCGCCACTTTGAGCCCCTGTCAGAGGCTCAGAGGCTTGATGGTTGTGGGTTTGATACGGAGCAGCAAAGATGGTGCTGATGAAGCGAGAGGGGCAGGGGACCGGAAGGGCAGAAAATAGACGTGATTGATAGAATAAAGGATCACTAGACATAATGTATAAAGCAATCTTTATTGCTTTATTTATTATAGATAATAAAAGACAGCATCCTAATATAAAAATGGGCAAAGAATATGAATAAGTAACCAACCAAAGTCTTACAAATTATTAGCAAGCTTTGAAAAGACACCCAACCTACTAATTATGAAGGAAATGTAAATTTTAAAAATACCTTTTTCTACACATCAGAATGGCAGCAATTTAAAAAGATCCATGATGATATTTAGTGTTGGCAAATATCTTACATATCATCATGGATCTTTTTAAATTACTGCCACTCTGATGGGCAGAAAAAGGTGTTGACAGATTATGAATTGGTAGTCTTAAAACTTAATATGCACACATCCAGATTCTAATTTTAGGAATCTATCCTACAGAAATACACATATGCTCAAAGACAAAGATGATTGCTGAAGCGTTGTTGTAATCTAAATGTCCATTAATAGGAGACTTTCTGCGTAAACTATGATCCACTCATACTCTGGAATACTAGGCAATTTGAAAAAGAATGTCGTATTGAAATGGAAAGATATATATGATAATTTAAGTAAAAAAAGTCACTGGACATTTTGTAAGGATGACCCCAATTGTAAACCTAAAATATATTTCCTTTTCCTATAAATACACAGAAAACCATGGACAGATACTGTGATGGTTAGGTTCATGTGTCACCTTGGCCAGGTGATGGTGCCCACTGTCTGGTCAAGCAAGCACTGGCCAAACCATTACTGCAAGGACATTTCATAGCTGGTTAATAAAGCAGAAGGCTGGTTTATTAAATCATCAGTCAATTGACTGCATCTGTGGCTGATGACATCTACAAT
Source organism: Choloepus didactylus (assembly GCF_015220235.1). Classification (NCBI taxonomy): domain Eukaryota; kingdom Metazoa; phylum Chordata; class Mammalia; order Pilosa; family Megalonychidae; genus Choloepus; species Choloepus didactylus. Next base: position 54,600,360 of record NC_051308.1, on the reverse strand, counting down.
CAACTAGGGGAGTGTCTTCTGCAATGAGGGAATCCAATCAGTTGAAGTCCTTTAAGGGAGAAGAATGAAACTTTTTTTTCTTCAGCCAGCCAGCAACTCCTGAGGAGTTCACTGAAGACCTTCATTGAAGTTGCCAGCTCACTGCCTGCCCTATGGAATACAGACTTGTGCATTCCCACAGTTGCGTGAGACACTTTTATAAAATCTCATATTGACAGATATCTCCTGTCGGTTCTGTTTTCCTAAAGAACCCTGACTAATACAGATACTCACTGAATAGCACTGAGCTGTCTTCACCACATTCACAGGAAGCAGGAGCCAGAATCTGTCCCCATGCAGCCTCTCCTACTGAGGACAGATTTGCTACACAAAAAATGCTTGGTTCCTCTGCCACATTCCAGCTCCTCACATATCTGAAATCTTCTTTTTGCATTCTACTTGAGCCTTGTCTTTTCTAGATCCTTGAAACTTACCTCAGCCTTGACTTGGAGCCTCCCCCCACCCTGATCCCCCTCCCCTGGATTTACTCTCAAAGTCTGCTGCCCACTAACTGCAGATCCCCCCAGCCCACTTCCACAAGTGCAGGAACTCTCTGAGACTGCTATTTAAAGACAGCCTGGTGCTTGGGTCCAGGTGAGTGGTGGCAACAGGAGGGCAAGTACTGAGCTCAGAGGCAAGGGAGGGCAGCCTGGGGGTGAACACTGGCTGGACTCACCCAGGAGGCACAGGCAGACTCAGATGGTGGTGGAAGTCCCTTCCCCTGCCCTCTTGGCTCTGTCCCTGGCTGGGCTTTGGCAATGACTGTTCTCCTTTTAGCCTCCTTCCGCCCACCCAGCTGACTCAGAAGCCTCAAGCCAGGGTATCCTCCTAGAGGCCAGGCTGAGTCATCCTCCAGAGGAGGGCACATTAAGTCACAGTGAAAAGCAGGCATGGAATGTGTGGCCCTGCCTTCAGCCAGCTGCCCACAGAACAGGACCCACAGATGACTCACTCCCCACTGGATGGGACCCACTCTTCTCCCCCTCTTGCCTGGCAGCGCTTCTATGCCCAGGACCCTGGACCTGCCCATCTCCCAAAGCTACAGAATACCTCAGTTCCTATGGAGTAAGAAAGACCAAGTTGATGCCCCCCTCCAGGAAGGAAAGAAGGAAGAATGAAAGGAAGGAAGGAAGGAAAATATTTAAAAAGAATTAAAAAGCCTTAGGGTCTGGGATCAGTCCTCCAAGAACTCTTGAGCCTGCTCTGCTTTCTCCCTCCCCCTTCCTTTCTCTCCCTGCTCCGCTGGTCCCAACCAGGCCCCTGGCACAATCTTGTGTGAGATGTCATTTCTACTGATGGGAAGGATGGGGGAGACAAGTGCTCAGGGACAGATGAGAATTCTGAAGCAAGCAAGTCCTTTGCATCTCCATCATACTATCTTACTCCGCTTCTTTCTCCATTTTTCAGCACCTCCCCTCCTTGTCCCATACCTGGGAAAATGACAAATGTATCCACCCTGAAAAATAATGGAATTCATGGTCTAGGGAATAAAATGTGTCTTAACAAAGAGGCTACCTTGGGAGCACCAGACTTATTTGCCTCCCAGGAATTCTGACTAACCCACCTAAATCGGAGCAGGTCTAGTCCTGCTTCCTCCAGTAAATGCACCTAACAGCCCTTGGTTTCCAGGAGGCTCAGCGCTGGTGTTCTTTATGTGTTTTGTTGTTCTTTGTGTACCTGGCTCCCCAAGTAGATTATCTGTTTCGGGGGCAGGGCAGTGCCTCACACCTCTCTATACCCTCACAGGGCCTGACCCCATGCTGGAAACACAGGGGCTTCAATAAATAAATACCCACCTGTCCATCCATCCAGTCTGTCAGGCTCATTTTATCGGCTCGCTACCATTGCAGCACCACCCAGGAGAACGATTTACGATTTGGAACAGTAGGGGCTCTTTCCTACTCCAGGGCCTCACTCTTCCCCATGAAAGCCTCTGGCCAACATGGTTCCAGCCCAGAAAGTACCCTATGTGGCAAGGGGGCTCTGGAGCCAGCTGGACTCAGCCCTCCTGAAGGACTCAGGGTTGGGGGCTGGCCCCACAGATTGTGTGGAGCAGTGCTGCCCGCCTGCCTTTTACTGACGGCCCCTGCAGAGCCCCGAGCTGGGCCCCAGCTTTCCCAGGAAGCCCATTCTGCTAGGCTCCCTGCCATGGCCCTTTTCTCCAGGGCGGGGGTCTTTGGGCTAGATCTAAACTCCGCAGCTGCCGGATTCTAAGCCCTCCCTGCTTCCCCTGCCTCCACTCCTCCCACACAAAAACCCAACAGCCCCGAGAACAGCTGAGGCAGGCAGAAGGCTCTAGAAACCCTTCCAGAGTACTTACAGTTGTGGCTCTCAACCCTGGGCTCCAAGGGCAGTGGGGAGTTCTTTCTGGCACCGTGGTCCCTTCTCGGAGCAACAGTCAGAGCCGGGCCAGGGAAAAAAGGCTTTGGGAGCGAAAAAAAAAAAAACTGTTTTTTTGTGGCCAGGCCACTTCCCTCTGAGTTTTCCTCCTTTCCCTCTCATGCACAGACTCGGGAAAGTTGCAAAAGAGGCTGGGCTGGGGTGACCTCAGCTGTGTGGGTGTAGGGGGTGGGGTGGGATGAAAAAGCTAAGCTTCACAGCTCACTGGATTTTGGGCCCATGAGAAATTTAGCTGACCAGAGACTCTGTCCTGAGGGGATGCAGGGTGGGAGGCTTGAGGGTGGGAGAAGGGGACTTCACAGCTCTGTCTGGGTGGCTCACAGGGCCTACAGGGTAACATGTCGGGTTTGTGGGCACCGAGAAGAGCCTCAGCTAGTTTTAGGAACTTCTGCCCCTACTGCTGGAAGCCACCCAGTAAACGGGCCCTTCTGTTTGTTGAATTGTTAGACACACAAGAGATTCAGTAACCACCCCCCCCCCCCCGCCCAACCCCAGCCTGGTAGGGAGAGCTTCTAGTCCTCTCACCTTGTGCTCACTGTACACACACATGCACCTTCTCTGCACCCCTCCCCTTCTTTCACACACACGCACACACATCCCTACTCCAGACATGTGAGATGGGAGGCAAGTTCTGACATCTCCCCAGCCCTCTCAGATGAGCATGTGTGACCCAACCTGAATTACTTAGACTACAGCAATTTAAAATGTTATTACCATGGGGCTACATTTGGTATCTCTTTGAGTTGCCTGGAACCATACCTTGGGTAATTATGGTTGGATGATAAAAGAGAAACAAAGTGAGTTTAGACATGCCCAAGTTAACTGGGTCATTGGATCCCAAGGGATCCCCTTCAGGCCTGTAATCCATTTGGTGCACCCCTACACTCCCATATTGCTTCCAAAAGAGGGGATTCTGCCTCCTTGGTGTCCCATTCCTTTGTTTAATAATCCTCACTGTGAGAAATTCTTCCTTGGGTCCCATTTGAGTCTTTAATGCTGCTTCATTGCTATGTCATATCTAACAAAGTCCACTAGACCAGCTGCTCCTCAGGGGCAGAGCTGGGTCCTTCAGCTCCACACTCAGCCTCGTGTAGGGCCAAGGACAGGCCCATTGTAAGGGGTTTTTGGTTGAAAAGAGCTCCAGTTGAAGCTCCTTTCCTTGTTTCAATTAGAAAAAATGCCCAGAGGGAGGGTACAATGATTCCCACGAGGTGTAATATTGGAGAGTATACACTGAAGTTGGAAAAATTCCAGAGCATATTTACCCAAAATGCTCTCAGTTGGTTACTTGGGCAAGGGGGTAGCATGTTCACTCTCAGGGCAACCACTGATTTATAACTGCTGATTTGTTCTTAAGTTGTCGTCCTTTAGAATTTTTTCTCTTTCTTTTACTCTTTTTCTGAGACCAGGTTTTAAAGGAACATGTGCATGCATGTGTGCATGTGTGTGTGTGTGTGTGTGTGTGTGAGAGAGAGAGAGAGAGAGAGAGAGGGAGAGGGAGAGGGAGAGGGAGAGGGAGAGAGGTAGACAGACAGATGGACAGAGACTACCTGTAGAGACTCAGAGGGACATTAGAGTGTCTGAGAGGACAGGTAAAAGTAGCCATGGAGCCTGCTGCTGCTGAGAGAGCTTTTCGGTAGGGGAAGTGAACCGTCCTTGGCGAGTCATTGCAGCCTCTGAACACGGGACTGAAACCCATTCTTTTGGGGAGGTTTGCAGAACTATTCCTAATACCTTTGGGAGCCCAGTCACTGACCACCCTTGGGCTCTAGTCCCACTTCCTCTGTCCACGTGGATCAGAAGTCAGCAACTTCCCATCTCTTCCTCTGACACATGCTCCAGTGGAGAATGGCGGCCAACCTCTGCCCTGCAGAGGAGGCCCTGACTCTGCATTCCTTGAGTTTCCTTTCTTCCCTCCCACATTCATTCATTCAATAATCTGAATATGTCAGACCCTTGGGGAGGACATACGAATGGATATCTGCAGTTTATGAGTGGAAGGAAGATATGGCACAAATAATGATTTAAGAAACACAACTAGAGGATTGTGGGGATTTTGAGGAAGAATTCACTAATCCTAGTTAGGGGGCAACACAGAGGGCTTTATGGAAAGTAGGGGTTGAATTGGCACTTCCAGCATGCACAGGATCTGAACACATGCAGCTGCATGGAAAGTGGAGGAGAGAGTCGGGTTCAGTGTAAGGATGGGCAGACGAGATGCTGAACCTCCTTGTGGTAGAAGACGCTCGCCCAGAATAGGACCCAATTTGCTGCTGTGCATTCCACAGCACTGAGTTTTCAATCGACTTTTTCCAGACTCTATCCAACACCCCTTCAGTATAATCTTAACAATTGCTGAAAAGGGTCCACTTTGGGGAACACAGTCCTCCCATGAACAGGACAGATGGAATCCTGGGAGAAAACGTGTGCAAGCGAGAAAATGGGACTAGTAAGTGATTCTGGCGTGGAACAGGCGTAAGCAGAAGACAAGGTCAAGCTGAGGCAGGTCCTAGAGAGCCCTGAAAGTTGAGGGAGCCTGGATTTCATTTGGTCCACTGTGGGGAGCTGCTGGGAGGCTCCGAGCAAGGAATGACATGTTTAGAGTCGAGTTTCAGACATATTAATCAGTCAGGCTCTGTGCGTTGATGAAGAGGAGTATCACGTGGGATGTTCTTGAAACACTCCTGATGAAGGGCGATGATAAACTAAACTAGGGGGCTGGGGACGAGGGACTGGGTCGAAGAAGCATTTTCTGATAGAACTGACAGGGCTGTTGGGAAGATCAAATAGCTGCCTTATTCAAGAATTCAGCAGAGCTTATGGAAGACTGCGGTGCAACGGGCACTGAGCTGTGTATTCAGTGGAGAGCAAGACAGCGTCCTCACTCTCACTCCTGGCACCTGTGGCTCCTAATAAACATAAATTAACCTGAAGGTGCAGAGTGGGTGGGGTGGGAAGGAATGTGAGGCAGCCACGGTAATGAAACGAAGCTTTCCTGACTGAGAGGACAGTGAAGCCTTGAGCCGAGATCACAAACACCGTGAGAATTGGAAGGGCAAACCCGGGCTTTGGTTTTGTCCGAACGGAGGCTGAGGTAGCAGCGGGACGTGTCCGTGACATCCATTATGTTCCACGAGGCGAGAACTCTGCCTGCCTTGTTCACAATTCTGTCCCCGGGCCACAGCCACATAGCCCAGCACATGCTTGGTGCATGGCCGTGACCTTCCCCCCACCTCCGAGCCCCAGCCACTTATTTCCCACAATTCTGGTGTTGGCTTGTGCCTTTTCCGTGGTCTCAAATCCATATGCCTCATCATCATAGGCACCTGCAGGCAGGGAGCCCACTGAAAAGAAGAGTATTGTGCCTGCCGCCTTTGGCTGGTTGGATCCACAAAGGCCCTGACTTCCCCAGCAGCTTCCTGGAGAGGCCAGTCACACAAATCAGCAGTGTGGGGAAAGACACTGACCAAAAAGAAAGGAGAAAACAAGGCCAGCAGAAAGAGGTTCAACCTGCCCCACCCCCCACCCTGCCTCCTCGCCCTGGCATTGGACCATTCTGAGATGCAGTCAGTCCATTTGGCCCCGCTGGAGATGTCTCAGGGACTAAGCAACCAGCTGTGTTAGTTGCAAATCTGTGGCCAGCTGGAAATATGCCTTTACTTTGTTTCTCTTTCTCATTTCCTTTTCTCTTCTTCTTGCTTCCTTTGAATTTGAACTCCCCAATGAAATGTTCAATATAAGCATTTAATGCAGGCATTTAAAAAAATTTCTCCTTGGGGAACATGACCAAGATAAATATTTGTCCATAAATATTTGTTGGACAAATGAATGAATTGTAGGATCAGAGCTCAGGTAAGATAGTGCCAGGCTAGAAACAAGATTTAGAAATTTTAAAAATATCATAGATTTATGAATTGTCTTTTTAGAAATTTCTTCATGGGGGTTGTCTCCATAGAGTACACCTGGATAGCTGGGCCATGTCTCCATAGGTGTGAGAGGAGAAGGGTGTAGAGAGGGGAGAAATAGAGATAGAACGAGAGGAGCATTCACAGTTAAGAAGCAGGCGAAAAGAGAAGATCCAAACTGGGGATCTAGTGAACTATTGTTCATTAGAGCCTTCTTCAACCTTCTGGGCACAGCTAGGGCACATTTCCCAGCCCCTTACACATAAATGTGGCCAATGATTAAAATGGTAGACAAGACAAGGTTCCTGTCCTCATGGAGCTTAAGTTGAATTGCTGTAGTGGAAACGTCCTGCTGCTACCCTAGCCTCTTTCAAGCCTGGCCCATCAAAACCTATTGCAGAACATGCCTGCTCTCTTTTCCTGTTTGTAGGATGGATGGAATGACTCGGAGGTCCAATGGGATGTTGGAATGATAAGACAGAAGGAGCCCGGGCCTTTGAATCATGAGACTCTTCAATTGGACTCTTCATGAATAAGAAATAAACTTTATTTTATTAGACCACTATGATTTGGATACTCATCTGTTACAGAAGTTTGTGTTACCTTAAGTAAAAGCCTGGCGAGTGTTGAGATGACAAGAGGCAGATGTCAAAGCTGAGGGGTGGGAGCCTATTATGGTCATGAGCTCCCCAGCCAGTCACTGAGGAGAGCTCTCCGTCTCTACTTAGAGAAGGGATCAGATTTCACAGTCCTGAGGGTGCTGTCCCCCATGTGCACGACAGCCTTGTCATCTCAGCCTCCATCCCACAGGAAGATGCTCACCCCAGTTAGAGTTCTTCGGTTGGGAGCCATAGAAACAGGAGGCAGCGATGAACAAAGAGGTCTCTGGAAGGACAGAAACCAGGGATCTCAGTAGAGGGGGCTGGAAGCCCATCTCTCCCTTGGGGGCTCCCCTCAACATTCAGATTCCTGGGACAGAGAGTCTGATGGGTATGGCTCAAAGCCCATGTCCTCCCCTGTAATGGTGGTGGTGATGGGATCCCATGACCGTCAGCCCACAGGGATCATGCCGAACATGACAGGGACACTCCCTCAAAGGAAGTGATGCCAACAGACAAAAATAGCCTGTTCCCTGAAATGCTTTTAGCATATAGGAGCAGAGAAGAAGGATTTCTTTGGACCCTTCTGAGGATCAGCAACCACTGATCCTTTAGCAGCAAAGGCATTTTTCTTTAAAAAGAGTAAATATTTTTGCTGGGGTGGTGGTGGTGGTGGAAGGGACTGACTAGACTGTGCCTGTGTTCTCTGGGCCTAAGATACCCTGAACTGACAAGCACCTGGGCTGGGGGATAAATTAGAGGCAGTGGATTTGGAGCCAGGAGACATGGATTCTACCTCCTCCTCTATCTTTAACAGTTTGGTTCATTGTGTTTTGCTTCCATGTCCCCATCTGTACAATGGGGTAATAAAAGTTGCTCTGCCTAATTCATCAATTTGTTTGTGAGGGGGAGAAAAATAAAGACAAAAAATTGAAAGCACCTGAAAGGACTTTAAGAAGCCAAAAATCAAATGTAGGAACAATTGGTCAGCAAAACATCACTTAACTACAATTCTCAGGTGCTGCGACGCTTGGTCACAACTCTTGTCCAATCCCTGGGAGTTTTGTGACCCAGTTGCAGACATGGGACAAGGACCTGGGTTTTAGGGGTGACACCACTGATGCGAAGGTCACCAAGAGCCAAGGTCAGTCTTGGAAAACCCAAAGCAACCAATAGGAGTGGTGTGGGTTTTCACCATGAGTGGGAGTTGAGCCTACACCAACTGAAAGCATCACTTCTGCCTAAAGGGACCAAGAGTGCTCAGAGCAGAACCCCGGTTAGGACACCACGGATGGAGAGTGCTTTCACTTCCCACAGGTGTGGCTTAACGTTGCTCTCCCACTCCAGGCCTCCAACACCCAGGTTACTGGAGGTGTGGTCACCAGACCCCAGAGCCTCCCAGGGAAGGCCTGCAGGGATGCTATTAACAATTGGCTCCTACATGGCCACTGAAGTGCTTTCTTTTAGAGGAAAGCCTTTTTATTCTGGGTACTTCTGCCTTTTGTGAGATTTGCCTCTGCTGAGTGAAGGGCTGGTCCCTCAGTGAATACAGGCATATAACTAGTGAAGTGTTTATGCCCATGCATTATGTAGTTGAATCCTCACTGTAACCGCATGAGGTAGTTACTGCTATTGTCTCCATTTTACAGATGAGGAAACTGAGGCACAGAGGTCCCATAGCTAGTGAGAGGTGGTGCCGGGACTCAAGCCTAGGCCTGTCTGACTCCAGGTGGCTAGAGTAGAACGGTTCCTAACCACTCTCTGTATTGTTTTAATAGTTTATTCTGACCAGTCTGTTCTAAATTAACTCTGAAAGAAATGATAATAAAAGTAAAAAAAAAAAAAGTGTGTGTATGTGTGTAGCCATGATTGACTTTGACCATGATTCTCAAAGGGGAAGGGAAGCTAATGTTGTGAGCCAAGTGTTTCCGCCCAAGTAAGCTCATTGACTCTTCCCAACAGCTCTGTGAGGTGGGCGTCTCAGAGACACAAAGACCCAAGGTCACCGAGTCAATGAGTGATGGAGCACGAGCTCTAATCCAGGTTGTCTGACTTTATGCCTCGTGTGTTTTTGCTACCCCTGCCGCGGAAAGGGCCTGTCCCACTTACCTTGCAGCTCTTAGAGGACCGTGGCTTAGTGCTTGGCACAACGTAGACATGTATTGTGTTGAGTTGAATTAAACCCCAATGTACCTAATGTTCATTAAGAAAGAATTAGTGGAATAAACGGACCCCATGCAAATGTTAGAAGGAATGAGCTGTTTGTACCGATCTGGAATGTATTGTAAAATGTGAAAAGCAGTTTAGAGAAGAGTATGTGTAATGTGTAGCATGATTCCCTTTTTTTTTTTTTTGTAGAAAGAAAAAGTTTTCCTAACCCATAGCCATCTCAGTCTGTTTATATATGTGAAAAAATTAAAAAGTCTGTATAAAATGGCTTCAAATTGATAACAGTGCCTCTCTCTGATGGTTAGGACCAGGAAGGATTTTCACATATTTTATAATAGGAAAAAAATCAAGCATACTTCCATTTTGACAAAATTCAAAGAGAAAAGAAGGAAAAAGAGAAAAATAAGATGCTTCTGGTGCAAGAGATAGCACCAGAAGGAGGCAGCGCCTCGGCCAGGACCCTCCACACAGCCCCTCAGGAAGGGCTCTGAGTTCCCAAAGGGTTCAGAGTCTCTCTTATGAAGTAATTTTCATTAATGACAGACATATGGGCGCACTGAAAGGACAAAGGATTCCTTGGGGAAATGACTGGTGCCATCTATGGGGCTGGAAATATTCAAGATGGGTGGGAGTATCTTGTTGTACTGGCGTTAATTCAGAAGTCCACAGGCGCTAACTTGAAGGGGCATTCGATGGCTAAAGATGGGGTGATCTGAGCATAAAAACTGCAGTAGATTCAAATGCATCAAATATATTTAAAATCTATTGGAGTTTGCTGTAGCACTAACTCATTTTTCTGAAAACTGGTAAATAAAAGGAAAAAACAAAACAAGTAATTTATCTTGCCTTTCCTATATGAACTGTAGCTCATGGTGAGCAAATAGTTGGTGAGGGAAGGGAATCTTTAGAGAAGGATTTCAGCCAATAAATGTAGAAGGGATGATAGATTTAGAGAAATCATTGTTTTGCAACCCCTAATGATATCATGGATCTAAAAAATGATCATCAATGGTCACTAAAGCTATCTGGTAATATGCCAAAGGGATGATGGATAAGGGTGACAACTCTGAAACTGACTCATCAATCTTAACACTACAAATCGGCACCCGTGTTATTTGCCCCCAGTGGGATGCAATAGGAAGTACCCAGCACCATCTGTGAAGTATCCTTGCTACAGAATCAGGCCTCCAGATCTATCTACCATTTTATAGGAATTATGGGGCTCAGAGAACCACGTGAAATGACACATCTAGATTTCAACCAGCAAAATTCAGAATGTGGTAAACTCTAGAGATTAAAGAGACTTAAGAGACATTTCAAATAAGTGCAGTTTATGGATCTTGTTTGGATACTGATTTGAACAAGCCAGCTGTGAAAACAACCAAACATTTATGAGACATTAGGAAACGTTTGTTGACAGCATACTTTTTTTCCTTTTCTTTTCTTTCTTTCTTTTTTTTTTTTTTTTGTTGACTGCCTATTGAAGGATATCAGAAATATTTATGGATAAAATGATGTGATGTTTGGAATTTGCTTTAATATAATCAAGTGCATGCAGGGCTGGGCAGAGGAATGAGTGACTGTGCAGCTAACACAGGCCTGACGTGTTGATGGGCTGTTAAATCTGGGTGGAGTACACAGGGACCTACTGTACTATAATCTTTGCTCGTGTTTTGGAGATTTCTATAATAAAAGTTAGCAAAAATCAATTTAAAAAAATATGGGCACACAACTTAATTCTTCTATCATGATGATGGTGGAGGTGGTGTGTATGTGTGAATGTGTGCAAATGTGAGTATATGAACGTGTGTGAGTGGTGAGTGTGTATGTGTGTTCTCATGCTCTGTTTGGTCCTAATTGAAATTACAGCTCTGGAACAAGTGCAGTCAGTCAAAAATGACTTTTTGACAGATTTGAAGAATGCCCCCACCTAACAGGCCCAGCTGGATTTCCCGTCAGGCAGGCCCGGACACAAGGCCCCTTCTTAGGGGACTGCTGGGGCCAGTCCCACACGGTTATTCCCACGGTCAAAGACTGAGTAAAACTGTCTAATGAAGACATCTCCCAGGATCCAGAGGGGCCCGGCTGGAGGCTGTATGTCAAGACCTTGAAAGCCACTGCTGCAGAACTGCATTCCATCCACTAAATCCTGGGGATGGAAAGAACTATGTAAGTGACACGCAGAAGAAGAAGGAAGTAGCACTGCCGAGAGGCTGTCCTTTGTGGTAGTGGATAGTGGCACCGAATGACCCAGGACAGCTATTTTACAATTTTGGCTGATTGGTTATTCTCCCTGCTTCGTACACTCACACCCTAGTTTACTCAATATAGTGTTTATTTGCACCAGTTCATACACATGGGCCTGGGCTTCTAAGTTCTCCATATGTTAAACACTCGCCTCCCCCATTTTACAATTGAGAAGGCCAAAGCCTTGCTGCATGACTGAAAGCCCAAAGGATGTGGTGCTAGAAGACAAATAACTTGGTTTAAATCCTGGTTTCATTAGTTTCTAATGATGCTCAACTTAATTTTTTTTTTCACTATTATTGATCACAAATTTATTTTAAAGTCATAAAAAGCCAGTAAGAGAACAGACTGAGTCAGCTGGTCAGGCTGGACAAACACTTGATTATACCCATGTTTCCATGGGAAGTGGACAGCAGCACAGAGTTTACACAAGGAGAGCAACACTTTTCCTTTCCACTTTCCGGGCAAAATTTTTGTTAGATAAGGCAAAGGATGGCAGCTATGAATGGCGGTTTGAACCATGCAAGTACAACAAATAATAGGGTAACAGGTGTGCAACAAACATCTGGGTGCTGAACCTTGGGCTAAGAAAAGCAGAGAGAAAATTCACAGAAGGTGGTGGCTAAAAGGCAATTCAACCCAGAATTTTAAAAAATTATGCAAGAAATAAGCCTTTAAAAAATGTCTTCCTGATACATTTTACTCACGGCAGCACAGTCCAAAGATAATTTCATCTTTTCTGTAATTTTTTAGTCAACTTAATTTTCTTAAGGAGAGAAACTGCTCTAAAGTGGCTACTGCCTGCTATTTTCCCGTTGATGTTCTGGGAAGACTCATTTGAGTGGCCCCTTTTATGTAGAAGTCTAGTAGGCATCGGCTGTTGTGTGAGAAGAATGTAATCCCTCCCCACTTCTTTTTGGCCTGGCAAAGCTGTGGGATCTACCAGGCAGATGTGATCATTTCAACATCCATTTGAAATTTGAGGTTGCTGATGAGAGTGGAAAGCAGAGGGCTTAAGGTGCCTTCTTGGGAGGAAGAGGATAAAAGTTCAAAAGCATCTTTGGTGGCTTGGGGTGGCTCTGATTGAGATTTGTCTAAGAAAGGACATTGGCACCAAAGGGGATGGGGAAGGCATAGGAGCAAGCAGGGACTCATCTAGCATGAAGGTGGTGAAGTGGGGACAGGGGCATAGACTGATGGACCTGGCTCTGTCTACATGTCTAGCTATTTCTGGTATGGCGCTTACAGTGGCAGCTCTAGAATTCCTATGTTGGAGGAGCTCAGGGGACTTACCATGAAGCTGTGTTTTAAAGCAAGATATTTGTTTTTACTTGGCTTGTCTGTTTACATTTGGGGTGGCTTTGGGAAGGGGTTGATGGTTAAAGGTGTGATGGGTGGGCCTAAAGCCCTCAGTCTACCTTACATCTTTGTGTCTATTCTGGTGTAGTCACTTTGATGCCATGGGTGACTTGGGACAAGCGTGTTGCCAAAGAACTGCAGTATTGAATATCTGGGCCAACTGTGGTGTGAAGTGACCACAGTTTTCCAAGTTCCCAGGAGCTACCTTTGTACCTTGCCCTCCCGACTGGTGAATTGCCTGCAACAGAGGATATTTTCTTGTTTGGAGAGGAATGTTAACTTGAATGTAGAAGAGATGTAACCTTATTCTGTACCTCCACACAGCTCATATCTTGAACCATTTACTTATCTCTCTTGAGTCTCAATATCCTAATCGATAAAATGGGATAGTAACATCATGGGGATTAAACCGTGTCAGTTGAAAAGCCCTACATGGCCATGTCAGAACACCTTATTAAGTGGTTTGCCCAAGCTTCATCGCTGCTTCATGACAGAAAAGGAAATTAGAGAGAACCAGTCCGGTGGCCTGAGAACAGGGGGCTTGGGGCAAGACCAGCAAGGAAAGGGGAAGTGGCAGGCATGTGGGGAAGACCCAGTGACTTGCAGAATAAGGAAACAGCTCCTACCAGCAGGGTGTAGGCAGGTGGACCAAGGGTGTAAGGGACTCCATTGATGATGAAGGTGACATCTGGCATGACATTGAGGTTGGCACACTCCACAGCATACTAAAACACAACACAGAGGATCTGTTCAGAGGCTTCCCATCTGCCAGGGGAGGGCCTGCCTCTCCCCACCCCAGGCAGGCACTCACCTCTCCATCCGTGGGCTCTGCCCCAATGACCTCTTGCAGCTGTTTGATCTTGTCAGAGGGGCCAGTGATGAGGGAGGTCCCCGTGTCCACAATAGCTTGGCAGCCCTCGGAGCAGAACATCACGGCGCCTCCCACCTGGATTCTGGGAGCAAACGGGGCTTTGTCAGTCCACCCACAAGCCTCCCCTGGCTTCCAGGAGGCCCTCACTCTCTGCACGGCTCCTGAAGCATGTTCATGGTTTCCATTTGGTCTCTCCCACTAGATGAATGCTTTTCAAAATTTTTTGACTGACACGCATAATAAGAAATAAATACATATACTTCTTGACCCAGTACATGCACACACACACACACACACGAAACAAAAATTTCATGAACCTGTGCTCGACCTTAATATGTGAAGTAAACTCTGATATTTTCCATTTTATTCCATTTCATTTAAAAATGCAAGTTGTGATCCTCTGAAATGATGTTATGATCCATAAGTGGGTAAATCCTTACATTTTGCAAAGCCCTAGGGAGACACTGAGCAATGGGGCTTTTTTTTTTTTTTAATTACTTTGTATCCCTAGTGCCTGACACATGCTTGGCATCTGGCAGGACCTTATTCTTGCTGTATTAGCTTGAATCACGTGTCTTTGAGTTCCTGCATTGTCTAGTACAGTGGTAGGTATGAGACAGACATCTAGTCCCACTTCTGCAATTGCTCCAGGTCCAGACTTTTTCCATGCATCAAAGTCCAGTTTCTATGCCACCCCCTCCATGAAGCCCTTCTGGAGTTCTTCAGATACAAGTTGTCTTGCCACATCCTGCTGGGCAGTTTTATGGCACCTCACTTGGAGCACTGATCACCCTCCACCTTAAGATGAGAGTGATTTGTGTGCATGGCTCATCTGTACTAGCTTCATGGGGAAAAAGTCTGCCCAGTTCAGCTTTGCATTCCACATGTTACTCAGCCACTTGGTGTGCACTTCCTGTGGAACTGAAGGCACACCACATGGGCAAGGAAGGAAGCTCAGAGCTGGTACCATATGCCTGCCTCCCTGGTTACTGATGCATCTTCCTGCACCTTTGCTCAGGACCTCCACACCCTAACCTTCTGCAGAGAACTCCCGAATACTCTCCCAGTGACCAGCAGTTTTGTTCAGGCCAATTTAGTTAATCCAATCTGAGTTGTGCCCGTCAGGAGGTATTCCTCCATATAGTAACCACCTGCAGAGGGTACTCACTCGTCCAGAGCAATCTGCCAGTAGCCTTGTTTGGTGACAGGGACCCAATTCAGGCTGCCAGAGAAGTAGGAGTGGTCATAGCCTCCAAAAATCAGCTCACTCCCTGAGCCTCCTTCTGGGTCACTATATGGAAAGAAGGGCAGGTGGTCAAGGAGGAGCCACTGGAAAACTCCAGGGGAGAGCTACAGCTGGGACCCTTTGCTTCTTGGCCTGGCCATTCACACCAAGTGCCTAGAAAGGCAGAAACAGCAGCCTGGGCTTTGGGACCAGGGCTTCCACCCACAGCAGGATGACTGATCTGGTCCTTTGGGGCATAAGGGTAGAAACAGCTCTGCTCACTGATTCGTGAATGTCTTCCAGCTTCCTGGATAAAAGGGCTAGTGAGATAGGAAATGGGGACAATAGGGCAGAAGGCACACAGAATCCACACCAGGAACATCCTGAGGTAGTGGACACAGGGTGACTTGAAGCCCCCAAAAGACACCTTGTCCCAAAGTAGCTTCCTCATTCTGGCTGCGCTGGTGCCTGGAGTTTCCATATGATTCAGACCTTTATGTTAAGGTAGAGAGGTTAACTTGAGGTAAATGACTTAGTAGAGCCTGAATATTTATTAATTTTTGCTGGTATTGATTTTTGGGATTATGTCCTGGCACCTAGCAGGTCCTGGGGGTAATAGGACATAAAATGGATTCACTTTCAAGAGGAAAGTGATCAGAAAAATAGGCAGAGAGTAAAGGGAAGGGAACTGGGGATCTCTGGGAATTTTTGGAAAGCGGTTTTGCAAAGGAAGGTGAAAGGAACTAACAATTGTTAATAACCTTTGTGTAAGACACTGAGAAAGGTAGGGGGTGGGTGGATGGGGTGGTCCTTCGAGGGCCCAGGCAAGAGTGCCCAGAGGTAGGTGAATCTCAGGGGCCTGCCCAACGAGACACGCATACCATGGTGCCCGCACACCGTAGGGACTTGATACATGTTTATTGACTGAATAAACAAATATCCAATCCCAGACAGTCCTTAAATTAACCCAGTGTTTTACAGTTTGCAAAGTGCTTTTCACAACAACTCTATGAGGCAAGCCCTATTTCCTGAATATTCAGAGAGATTAAGTTTTTTGCCCTAGATCACACAGCTAGTAAGTCAAGCAAGAGATCCAACCTTGGTCTTTTGACGCCTAAGTCCAGCGCTCTGTCAGTGCACCCTGCTGTCTCCTGATGCTAATTACTGACCTTAGCCCGGCAGGCTTGACGGGTCTTACTTGCTCATGTAGACAGAAAACATCGGAAGAGCCACCAGGTCCTGGGCCATCATGTTGTCGAACACTGGGGTCACGCCTCCAGCGGCCAAGGAGGGGTATCCCAGGCCCAGAATTCCATCAAACTCTGCGTCCACAAAGGTCTGGCCCGGCTCCTTGACACTCTCTCCGAACTGCTGGCCGACCACAGTCAGTCCTTCCACCTGATGGGAGAAAGCCCACCGGAGAATTGCATGGGGAGATCTCTGGGAAAGGGTCTAGGATCCCTGGATTTTCCCTCTTGCCTGAAGTTAATTTGCCCCCTTCCCAATTTCCCTTGATTAAATGAGCACAAAGATTTTTACCATATTCCCATCCTTTTTTTTTTAAATGTAAACTTTTTAAAACTGAAGTAGAACACACATACAGAAACCACAAGTGTACAGTTCAATGGATTTTCACCAACTGTACACACCTATGCAACAGGCTCCCAAATAAAAAAACAGGACATTAAGTATATCCAGAAGCCCCTCCAAGTACTCTTCCCATCATTGCACCCCTCTTCAAGGATAATCGGTCTCCTGACTTCAAACAGCATATTTTAATTTTGTCTATTTTTGAATTTTATTTTAAACGAAATCATACACAATGAACTCTTGTATCTGGCTTTTGCAATCAACATTAATGCTTATTGTATGCTGTTGTAATTGCACATTCTCATTGGTATTCTGTAATCTGACTATATCACCATTTATTAATCTGTTCTACTATTGACGATAGTTTGTTCCTTGTATTTAACTACTACTAGTAGCTTGGCTTGTCCATGTCTTTTGGTGAATACATGTACACATTCTGTTGGATATATACCTAGGAGTGAAATTGCCAGATCATAGATATGCAAATTATTTAGCCTGAGTAGATACTGCCAAACAGTTTTTTAAAGTGATTGTACCAATTGATACTCTCATACCAATATTTTGAGAGTTCTAGGTGTTCCATATCCTCAACAAAACTTGGTATTACCTATTTTTCTATTTTAGTCACTCTAGTGGATATGCAGTGAGGCATTGTGGTTTTAATTTATGTTTCCTTATGACTAATGAAACTGAATGTCTGGATATTCTTTTTTGTGAAGTGGGTTGTTTGAATTTTCTTTTCTGTTTGTAGGAGTTGTCTATATATTCTAAAATCAAGTCCTTTTTGGATATATGTATTGCAAATATCTTTTCCCAGACTGTGGCTGGTGTTTTTACTCTCTTAAGTGTGTTTTTTTGATGAATGGATCTGAATTTTAATGTAGTCAAATTTTCAGAAATTTTTGCCTACCTAAGGTCATGCTGATACTTTCCAATGTTTTCTTCTAAAAGCTATATTGTCTCACCTTTCACATTTAGATCTATAAGCTATCTGAAGTTTGATAATGTATGATGTAGAGGTCAAGATTCATTGTTTCCTGTATGGCTATCCAATTAACCCAGCAACATTTAATAAATATTCCATCGTTTCCTCCACTGCACTGCAGTATCATATTCAACAGAAATTAGGTGACTGTATGGGCAGTTTCAAATTTTCTATTCTGTCCCATATGTCTGCTTATCCTTCTGCTCATACCACACTTTCTAAATTACTATAGCTTTATAATAAATCTGGGTATTTGGCAGTGTTTTTTGCCATCAGATTGCCTTGATTATTCTTGGTACAGTGTATATCCATATAAAGTTTAGAATCAGCTTGTCAATTTCTAAAAAACTGCCCTTGTTTTGATTGGGGAGTAACATTGGATCCATAGATCAATTAGGAGAACTTTGACTTTTTTGTAATACTGAGACTTCCATAAGCATGGGTTACTTTTTAATTTATGTACGTCTTCTTTCATTTTACTTAGTAATGGTTTGCAGTTTTTAGAGTAGAGTTCTTGCATTTTTTTGGTTAAATTTACTTCTAAGTATTTGGTGTTTTGATGCTCTTATAAATAGTGTCATTAATATTTTTTTCCATTTGTTTTTCCTGCTATATAGAAATTCAAATGATTTTTGTTTACTGACCTAGTAGCCAGAAACTTTGTTAAATTCACTCATTAATCCCAAATAGTCTGTCTGTAGGTATTTTTGGATTTTCTACACATAGAATCTTGTCATATGTGAGTAATGACAATGTTATTTCTTCCTTTCCAATACTAATGTCTCTAATTTATTTTTTCATGCCTTGTTGTGCTGGCTAGGATCTTCATTACAATGCTAAATAGAAGTGGGAAGACTGAGCTTTCTTTTATAATTCTTGATCTCAGGAGGAAATCTCTCAACAATTCACCATTAAGTGCTTTGGGCTTCTTTGTAGATGTTCTTTATCAGATTAAGAAAATTACTTTCTATTCCTAGTTTGCTAAGAACTTTCTTTTAAGCCATAAGTAGATGTTGAATATTATTATCAATAGAGATGACCATATGATCTTCCCCTTTTATTCTCTTAGGTAGTGAATTCCTGGAAAAAAAAAACTGGGCTGTGGTGTGTTATTCTTTTATATATCACATTATTTTATTTGCTAATATTTTGTTTAGGATTTTTGTGTCTATGTTCACATGAGAGAGAATGGTCTGTAATTTTCCTTTCTTACAATGTCCTTGTCTGGTTTTGTTATTAAAGTTATGCTGACCTCATAAAATGAGCTGTGAAGTGTACCTTCTTTAACAATTATCTGGAGGAATTTGTATTAAATTGTATTATTGCTTCTTTAACTGTTTAGAAGAATTCACCAGTGAGGCTATTTAGGCCTGGAGTTTTCTTTGTGGAAAGGTTTTTTAATAACAGAGTCAATATTTAAAATGGTTACTGGAGTATTCATATTTTCTATTTTTTTCTGTGTCAGTTTCAGTTTGCTGTATTTCACAAGGCCTTTGTCAATTTCTTTTAAATTGTCAAATTTATCAACATAAACCTGTTCTTAATATTCTCTTACTATCATTTAAATGTCTTTAGGGTCTCTAGTAATGACCTCTTTTTTATTTCTTAGATTAAGTTGCATTTTCTCTTTTTTTCTTGATCAGTCTTGTTAGCAGTTTACCAATTACACAATTAATCTTTATGAAGAGTTAACTTCACAACTACACAATTAATCTTTGTGAAGAGTTACCTCTCAGCTTTGTTGATTTTCTTTATTGTGTGACTTTTCTGTTTATTGATTTCCTGTTCTTTTCATTATTTCCTTCCTTCTACTTTCTTTGGGTTTGGTTTGCTATTGTTTGCTTGTGGTTTGCCTATTTTCTTTTTGTTCCTTTGCTGCTAGAAATAGAAGTTCATATGATAGATTTTCAATGTTTTAAATATATGCATTGCAGGCTATGATTGTCCCTTTAAAGACTGCATTAGCTGCATCCCACAAATTTTAGTATGTCATACCTTCATTATTTTTATCTTTATCATTTGTCTTTATCATTTATCTTTATCAGTAAGGGTTTGATAAGAGAACAGAACTGTTAGGAGCTATACATAAAAAGGAATATATTTTAAGTATTTGACTACACATAAGTATGGATGCAAGTTAAACAGAGTATGTGAGGTTGTTGTTTCTGTTCTGGTGTTGCAGGCTAAAGTCCACAGTTTTGGCAGTCAAAAAGGGAAGATAGATGTCAAATGGGAGAAGGAAGGGCAAATTGGAACCTGTGAGGTTGAAGGTAGATTGGGACCAATATGGTCTCTCACTGTTTCCAAGCCTCCAGCCTCAATGAAGGGATGTTCTGCAGCAGAAGCTGACTCTGTTTGCCCCAGAGCTAAACATGCACCTGGCTCAAGAGTCACAAAAACTGAAGGAAGAGCCAGCTGAAGCTGGAGGAGCTGTGGGCTTGGCTGCTGTTTCATACCAACTAGGTGAGCCAGCAGATAAGCACAGGCTAAAGGCTCATGTTGCCCTTTCCATGCCAATTTCAGTCCCTTTCATGATTCCCAGAGGTAATTACAATGATCTGTTTATAATGCAGACTTCTAAATAGTTATTTGTACTTTTACAGAAAACATAGTATATTTTTAAGTAGATGGTGTTTTTCTGCTCCTTGCTTCTTTTTTTTTCACTCAATAATAAGTCCCACTCCCACCCACCTTGAAGGGATGTTGATGAAGTCTGGGCCCTGCTCTGGAGCACCCCAGAACTAGAACGGTGCCCACCAGGAGGGGGCCAATCTCTATTTCCCCAAAGGCCTAGGCATATTTATGCCACTGATCAGAAACATGGTTAAGAGACCCAGGCAGGAGCAGGGCTCTCCTGGTTCTTTATCCCCTCATTTGTCTAGTTCCTGCAGTTCTGGGACCCACAGCCCTTCAGTGAGCAGTGAGCAGGAGTTAAAAGAGCCTGCTCACAGGCTCAGCACTAAGTTCAGTGCTAACCTTGGGCCTTTGCTTTAGCACCTGAGATTCTGCCTTGTCTCTGTTGTTCATACCTTGGCCCCTTATTCCAGTGACTGTGCTCCCACTTTGACCTCTGGCTTGGACTTCTCTGTCCTTCCGGGTGGAGGCCTGGTCTTGTCTCCTCAGTGCTCTGGGGATCCAGCTGTGAACCTTGCCTCCTGGATTTCTGCATGGTGCATGGATTCCCTGCAGGGATCCCCCTGAGCTGCCTTTCTGGGACTCTGGATACTGATAAGACTGACAGGCTGCTGCCATCTCAGGCTGGGATTGCTGCCCCCGTCTGACCATGCTGTCCTCTTTCCCTGGAAGCTAGTCCTGCCTGTTCTGTTTCCACCTCTTCTTGAGGCAGGTCTGAAACTGCTCCCCTCAGACCCCTGAAGTATGGACTGACTCCCAGTTTTCTGGGCCAGAGAGGAAAAATGAAGGACGTGCACTTACAGAAACTTGGTCGCTTCCGATGATTCCGGACAAACTCCCGGTCCCGTACTGAATGGCGAAAGATTGTCCCACCTCGCTGTACGTGCTGGACTGGGAAGGCCGGAACCTGGGATGTGTCTCTGGAAAGCAAGAGTGCTGCTCTTGCCCAGGCTTTCAGCTCACTGCTTCCAGCCTGGCCCTGATGCCTGCCAGCCCCAGGCATCAACTCCCACCAATGAGCGGAACCTCTAGCAAGGCTTGCCCTATAGGGCTCCCATTGTCTCCTCTAGCCACACGGGGGACCAAATACCTGTCCATGGGCACACGTGATTGCCACATGACCTCATCAGGCACACCAAGATAAGTGCCATTTATCAGGTGCCAGGAGCAGCCTCCTCCAGGTATGGGTCAGAGCCTGACCTTCCAAAGAAACTCAGGGACAAACAATTGCTACCACTGAAAATTAGTACCAACTCCTTGCCCTCTGTACCAACAGCCATGGGAGTTCCTGACACATTTTGTCTCTGGAACTTGTCCCGCGTAGACTAAGACATTTTTCCTTAGCTCTTCCTTTTCCAGTCCTCATCAAGGCCCCTGAGTTTCCTCTGGCCACATGGACACCCGAATGCCACTGGGGAGCTGTGTGTCCCTGCCCCACTAGCCTCACCTCTGGTGCACTGGGAGGTGGGCTACCAAGTCTCCTAAGGCAGGTGAGCAGTCTGCCCAGAAAAAGCCATTTGAATGGAAACTTCCCCCACATTCTTTCAGGTGTTCCAAGGGGACTGAGTCATCATGTATGCCAGGATTTCTATTTTCAGTGACTGAGTTTCCCCCAGTTACTTCTGATAAGTATATAAATTGCTGGCTTGGACAGCAACCAAATTTTAGCTCTGTCCTTGGCCCAGTCTTGTTTTCTCTGTGGGCAGTTCCAGGGCAGACTCAAAGATAGAAGGGAGAAGCTGGTGTGGCCAGGCCCTGCCCCCCCAGGCCCTGTCCCCAGCCATTCCCCAGCAGGGCTCATGGCCCCACTTACCGCAGGCCGGGCTGGTGCAGTACACAGAGGGAACCCAGAGGTTGGAGGAGCCAGTGTCAAAGATGACGGTGAAGTTCTGTGGTGGGGAGCCAATGGAGACAGTGCCAAAGTATTCCATCTACAGGGAGGGAGAGAAGAAAGCAGGGGTGTGGGTGGAGGGGTGGGAAGGGGCAAGAGCACTTACCAGGGGCTGAGGGAGAACCCCATGGGGGCCAGATCCTGGGGTATCACAGGCCAGAGCTTACAGAGCCTGGGAAGTAGGGAGCCTGGGAAATCAAAGGTAAAAGAGCAGAGAAGGGCCAATGGGAGGGCATCAAATCATGTCCCAGGCTACTTCTGCTTTTACTTACATTTTCCTGATTCTTATTATACCATTGTGAGAAATGTGAGCAATTGTGAGCAAAGAAGGCAGTAACCCCTCCTTTTTACAGATTAGGGAACTGGGGCCAGGGGAGTAATTTACCTAACAACACACAGCTGTGTAATGTGCCCACTTGAAAGCAGAAGCAGTTTGGGATGTTTGGCCTTCTCATCCCTGACCACATTTAGGGCAAGGTCCAGTCAGCCTAGTCCCAGCAGAGCCCACAGGAACCCAGGGATCCATCCCTATGGATCATCCATGCAATGAAATCCAGAATAGCCTTTGGTACTGCTGATGGGACCCTGGCCACACCCAGACCCCTCTCCCTGCCCCTCCCAGCCCCTGCCCCAGAGTTCCTCACATCCAAGTAGTTGATGAGGGGCTCATTGGCACTCTGGTCCATTGTGCAGGATTCGGCGAACTGCATCTTGTCCAAATTCTGGGATTTCCAGAACTTAGAGAGCTGACCCTGCGCCCGCAGCTTCTTCCGGAGAGACTGATGCCTCCTCAGGGGCACCCTGCAGACACAGCCCAGGTGAGGAGGAGAAGCATTTCTGCCCCCCTCTTCTCCCCTCCCCTCTTCCATAGGTTAACCAGAGAGCTACACGGAAGAGGGTCTGGAAGGCAGCATGCCAGGGTTTGACCAGAATCCATTCCCTCTCTGCCACGTGGCCTGCACGGCCTCATCTCTGGCCTTGCAGTCCTTAGAATCTTAGCACTGAAGTGGCCCACCCTCCTGGAGACAGGCTTTTTGAGACCTTCTAGGAAAACGGGGGATTGAGGTGGTCTTCAGTGTTACATGAACCTGCACGAAGGGTTGGCCAACTATCTCTGGTTTCAGCAGATAGAAAAACCCTTGGAGTCAGTGACAATCAGTCCCTCGGAGAAGTACGTGGGTGCTTTGGCCACAAACTCTCTATCAAAATGAGGAGCTCTGGGGGTCTGGGTGGGGGACTTGGGCAGACTGACCCCATTGGAGGGAGAGGGGAGATGACTCATAGACTATAGGTAAGGCCACCCACAAGTAACTACTTGCTAAAGGCTTCCATAGTTCACGCAACCCCTCGATTTCTTTTCCTCCCCATTCCCCCACCATCTTTCCTCTCCCAGGGCAGCCCTGAACCCGGGATCTCAGTCCTGGGGAGGGGGTCTCACCTGCGAAGGGGTCCTTGGGCCTGTCCCAGGTCCAGGAGCACCAGCAGCAGCAGAACGTGTGTTTTCATTGTGGGTCCAAGCAGCAGCTTCTTCCTCGCTCTGCCACGGCCTTACTTGTTCGCGTCTCTCTTCTCTTCCGCAGAGCTGTGGGACCTGAATCTCCCTTTCTTCCAGGCCTGCCTCCCCGGGCCAGTCTGAGGACCCAGTGATAAAGCCCCTGGAGTCAACAGCCATGCCCAGAGTAAACACAGCCGGGGTAACGGGGCGTTTCCCCTCCTCCCCGCGGTTCCTTTCCCTCCTGTAAGGGGGGTGAGGAGCTGGGGTGAAAAGTCAGGGGTCTGTGCGCCCTCTGAGGGTGAGAGAGATGTCTAAGGCTCGACTTTTCCCACAGTCTTTGGCTGCCTACTCAACCCCTAAGGAATCCTGAATTTTTAATTGAGAGCAACATGTCCCAGGGAACCACCGTAAGACTTGTTACCACCAGTGGCCTCACGGAAGACTCAGGAGGGGCAGAAGCTGATGTGTGGCAGGATCTTAACTCAAAACATTGGTTTGTTTTCTCTGTATTTCCCATTCTTTCCCCATTGCCTTGGATATCCCAACAGGAGCTTTTCTCTACCCCAGTACACACTGAAGCAGAAACCAGAAGTCTGTAAAGCCCCTGAAATGGAAAGATTTGGAGGTAGATTTGTAGGATGTTGGCCTTGATGAATCTGGGGCTGGGGGAGGAGGGGGAGAATACAGAGAGATCCCTGGGGGCGGGGGGCAGGAAGATGGTGGGGAAATGGGGAGGAAAAGAAATCAAGGGGTTGCATGAACTACAGAAGCCTTTAGCAAGTAGTTACTTGTGGGTGGCCTTACCTATAGTCTATAAGTCATCTCCCCTCTCCCTCCAATGGGGTAAGTCTGCCCAAGTCCCCCACCCAGACCCCCGGAGCTGTGGAAAATCTTGCTGTGCCCTGCCCTTGCCCCAAGTGGATCTGACCCTCTGAACCCGGACAGCAGAGGCCACCGCCCCTGCCACATGTCCCAGTGCCCATGATGGCTCTGCTTCTCAGGGCACTGACTGGCTCTGAAGAGGGCGTTCATGGGTCTGGGTTTAGGTTTGGTTCTATCCTGACCAGCCATCACCTGGCAAGTTCTCCTTACTGCAGTGGGCTCTGCCTTCCATCTCTGAAATCCAACAAGCTGGCAAACTTGGGAGTGTGGTGCTAACCTAGCCCTGCCAGGGACCCAAAAATGTTATAAAAGGACACTAAAATATATGGGGAGCAGCTCAGGTCTTGAACCCTGACCCCAGGGCAACAAGGCCCCCTTTAGCATTCACCCACTTTGCAGGTGCTCCTCCTCTGACCTTTCTTTGGGGAGAGATGTCTACCCTAGAGGGGCAGCATGAGGTGGAAGTGGCGGGAAGTCCAGACAATTCATTTTGGCCCTAAGCCCTGCCATAGTTTGACCATAATTGACTAAACACTAGGCACCTTAGTTTTGTCATCTTTCAAATACCCTACTTAACATAACTGGACTTTTTTCATGTTCTAAGTCAATATTAAAATTTTTAAAAATTTATTTTCTTTTTATAAATTTTTTGTAAGTTTATAGAAAAATCATGCAGAAAATAAAGACATCCCATATACCTCCCTTATGCACACAGTTTTCCCTATTATTAACACTTTGCATTAGTGTGATAACTTTGTTATAATTGATGAAACAATATTATTATAATGATACTATTAACTCTAGTCCTCAGTTTACTTCAGAGTCCACTGTTTGTGTTGTACAGTCCTATGCTGTTTTCAAATTTTTATTCTGGTAACATATATATAACCTAACATTTCCCCCTTTAACCACATTCAAATATATAATTCCATGGTATAAATTATATTCATAATATGTTACCATCACCACATTCCATTACCAAAACCTTCCCATCAATCCAGATAGAAACTCTACAATTTCAGCATTAATTTCCCATTCCCTACTTCTACCTTACCCCCTGGTAAACTGTATTCTAGTTTCTCAATCTATGAATTTGCTTATTCTAATTATTTCATATCAGTGAAATCATACAATATTTGTCCTTTTGTGTCTGGCTTATTTCACTCAACATGAAGTTTCAAGGTTCATTCATCCATGTTGTTGCATAAATCAGAACTTCATTCCTTTCAATGGCTGAATAATATTACATTGTATGTATATAGGACATCTTGTTTATCTGTTCATCTGTTGATGGACACTTGGGTTGCTTCCATCTTTTGTCAATTGTGAATAATGCTGTGATGAACATCAGTGTACAAATATCTGTTGGAGTCCCTGCTTTCAATTCTTTGGTGTATATACCTAGAAGTGGGATTGCTGGGTCATATGGTAATTCTATACTTAAGTTTCTGAGAAACCACCAAACCTTTCCACAGCATTCCCACCATCAGTGAACAAGTGTCCCTATTTCTCCACATTCTCCTCAAAATGTAATATTTTCTGCTGTTTTTTAAAATATAGTAGCCATTCTAGTGGGTGTGAAATGGTATCCCATTGTAGTTTTGATTTGTATTTCCCTAATGGCTAATGATGTTGAGTATTTTTGCATATGCTTATTGGCCATTTGTTTATCTTCTTTGAAGAAATGTCTATCCACATCTTTTGCCTATCTGTTGATTGGGTTGTTTAACTTTTGTTGTTGAGATATAGGATTTTTAAAAAGTATATTCTGGATTTTAACCCCTTATCGGATACGTAGTTTCCAAGTATTTTCTCCCATTCTGTAAGGTGCCTTTTACATTCATGATCAAGTCTTTTGATGCACAAAAGCTTTTATTTTGATGAGGTCCTGTTTATCTACTTTTTAAATTTTGTTGCTTATAATTGGGTGTGAAGTCAAAGAAATTACTGCCTAACACTGGGTTCTGAAGACGCTTCCTTACATTTTCTTCTAGAAGTCTTATAGTTTTGGTTCTTATATTTAGATCTTTGATCCATGTTGAGTTAATTTTTGTATATGGTGTGAGGTGGGGTTCTACCTTTCACTTTTGCATATGGAGATCCAGTTTTCCCAGCACCCTTTATTGAAGACACCATTGAGTGGACTTGGCACCCTTGTCAAAAATCAATTGGCCATAGATGTGAGAGCTTATTTCTGAACTCTCAATTCATATCCATTTTTCTATATGTCTGTTCTTATGCAAGTATTATGGTGATTTGATTCCTGTAGCCTTGTAGTAAGTTTTTAAATCATAAAGTATGAATCCACCAACTACATTCTTCGTTTTCAAGATGGTTTTGGCTATTTGGGGCCCCTTAACTTCCCATATAAATGTGATGATTGGCTTTTCCATTTCTGAAAAGAAGGCAGTAGGAATTTTAGTTAGGATTGCTTGCATTGAATCTGTACATTGCTTTAGGTAGAATTGACATCTTAGCAATATTTAATCTCCCAATCCATGAACACAGAATGTTCTTTCATTTATTTAAGTCTTCTTTGATTTCTTTTAGCAACTTTTTTGCAGTTTTACATGTGTGAGTCCTTTACATCCTTGGTTAAATTTATTCCTAGGTGTTTTATTCTTGTGGTTGCTATTGTAAATTGAATTTTTTCTTGATTTGCTCTTTACATTATTCATTAACGTATAGAAACACTACTGATTTTTGCACATTGATCTTGTATTCTGCCACTTTGCTGAATTTGTTTATTTGCTCTAATAGCTTTGTTTTGGATTTTTCAGGATTTTCTATATATAGGATCATGTCATCTGCAAATAGGGAAAGTTTTACTTCTTTCCCAAATTGGATGCCATTCATTTTTTTTTTTTCTTGCTAGAACTTTCAGTACAATGTTGAATAAAGGTGGTGACAGTG
This sequence comes from Choloepus didactylus, assembly GCF_015220235.1. Taxonomy (NCBI): domain Eukaryota; kingdom Metazoa; phylum Chordata; class Mammalia; order Pilosa; family Megalonychidae; genus Choloepus; species Choloepus didactylus. The sequence continues at coordinate 54,573,156 of NC_051308.1, read as the reverse complement.
GGCATCTTTGTCTTGTTCCTAGTCTTAGAGGGAAAACTTTCCATCTTTATTGAGTATGATGTTAGCTGTGGATTTTTCATTTATACCCTTTATCATGTTGAGGAAGTTTCTTGTTATTACTAGTTTTCTAAGGGATTTTATCAAGACGGGGTCCTGGATTGTGTCAGATGCCTTTTCTGCATCAACTGAGATGATCATGTGGTTTTTTCCTCCATTCTAATAATATGTGTATTACATTAATTGATTTTCTTATGTTGCACCGCCCCTGCATACCTGAGATAAATCTCACTTGACCATGGTATATAGTTCTTTTAATGTGTTGTTGGATTCAGTTTGCTAATATTTTGCTGAGAATTTTTGCTTCTATGTTCATAAGTGATATTTGCCTGGTTATGGTATTAGGGTAATGTTGTCCTGTTTTAGTTTCATTGGCTGCTCAAGCAAATACCATGAAATGGGTATGGTTAAACAAAGAGAATTTAGATGCTCATGGTTTCGAGGTTAGGAAAAAGTCCAAATCAAGGCATCATCAAGGTGATGCTTTCTCCCTGAAGACAATCTGGGGCTGGCTCTTGCCAATCCTTGGTCCTTAGCCTGTCACATGTCAAGGCAAATGGTGGCGTCTCCTGGTCTCTCTCTTCTCTTCTAGGGTGCCAGGCGTGCCAGGGAGAGGGCTGTGTGTAACATGACATACCATTAGTCTTTTCTCTGCCTTTACTTCTGGGCCTCACAAATGCCTTTTACAAAGTCCCACACTCTGCTTTCCCACAAAATAAACCTCATGCCATTAGGTTTATTAAAAAAATAAAATAATGTGGTATTATTATTAAAAAAAGCAACAATGTTCAGCTTCTTGCTTTCTGTGGCTTTCCCTCTGTGTGTCTGAATTTCATTCTGCTTATAAAGGACTCCAGTAAATAATTAAGACCCACCCTGATTGAGGTGACTGTACCTTAACTGAAGTAACCTCACCAAAAGTTCCTACTTACAATGGGCTCACACCCACAGGAAAAGATTGAATTTAAAAACATGTTTTTCTGGGGTACATACAGCCTCAAACCATCACATAGCCTCATAGAATAGATGAGAAGAAAATATCTCTTGTCTTCAGTTTTTTGGAAGAGTTAGAGCAGGTTGGTATTAATTCTTCTTGGAATGTTTGGTAAAATTCACCAGTGAAGCCATCTGGTCCTAGAATTTTCTTTATTGGAAGGATTTTGATTACTGATTCAATCTCTTTGCTTGTTATTTGTCTGTTAAGGTCTTCTATTTCTCGTTGAGTCAGTGTAGGTAGTTTGTGTTTTTCTAGGTAGTTTGTATGTCATATAGGTTATCTAATTTGTTGGCATGCAGTTGTTCATAGTATCCTCTAATGATCCTTTTTATTTCTTGGAGTTGATTGTGATGACACCCCCCCCGACCTTCATTTCTGATTTTAATTATTTGCATCCTCTTTCTTTCTTTTTTTTTTCCTTTGTCAGTCTAGCTAAAGGTTTGTCTTTTTTTACTGATCTTCTCAAAGAATTAACTATTGATTGAGTCTCTCTGTTGTTTTTTTAATTCTCTATTTCATTTATCTCCACTGTAATATTTGTTATTTTCTTTTGGTTTTCTCTTCTTTTTCTAGATACTCTAGTTGTGGGATTAGGGCTCTGATTTGAGATTTTTCTTCTTTTTTAAGGTAAGCATTTAGAGCTATAAATTTCTCTCTCAGCCTTGCTTTTGTTGCTTCCCATTGTTTTGGTATGTTGTGTTTTTATTTTCGTTCACCTCAAGATATTTTTAAATTTCCCCTGTGATTTTCTCTTTACGCATTGATTTTAAGAGTGTATTGTCTAATTTTTACATGTTTGTGAATTTTCCAGTTTTCCCTATTTATTGATTTCTAGCTTCGAATTCCATTGTGGTCAGAGAAGACACATTGTATGATTCAATATTTTTTAATTTATTGAAACTTGTTTTGTTACCTAACAAATGGTCTATCCTGGAGAGTGATCCATGTGTCCTAGAGAAGAATACGTATTCTGCTGCTATTGGGTGAAATGTTCTATATATGTCTGTTAGGTCTAGTTGGTTTAAAGTATTCAAATCTTACATTTCCTTGTTGATCTTCTGTCTAGATGTTCTATCCATTATTGAAAGTGGTGTATTGAAGTCTCCCACTATTAATGCAGAATCATCAGTTTCTCCCTTCAGATATGTCAATATATGGTTCATATATTTTGGAGCTCTGTCATTCAGTACAAATATGTTTATAATTGTTGCATCTGCTTGTTGAATTGACATCTTTATCAGTATACAGTGACATTCTTTGTCCCTCATAACAGTTTTTTACTATTTTATCTTATTAGTATTGCTATCCCAGCTCTCTTTTGATTACTATTTACATGGTATATGTTTTTTCCATTCTTTCACTTTCAACCTACTTGTGAATTTGAAATTAAGGTGAGTCTCTTGTAAACAGCATATAATTGGGTCATACTTCTTTATCTATTATGCCATCTCTGCCTCTTGATTGGAGAGTTTAGTCTGTTAACCTTTAAAGTTACTACTGATAATGCAGGACTTTCTTCTGCTGTTTTGCTATCTGGTCTTTGTAAGTCTTATAACTTTTTGACCCTCAGTTCTTCCCTTAATGCCTACTGTCATATTTATTTGTTTTTTCTTTTTTTTTTTTTTTTAACATAACATTTTGAGCCCCTTCTCATTTCTTTATATGTATTTATTTTATATATTGCTGTGTGGTTACCATGGCGCTTAAAATAACCACAATTGATTTGATACAAACTGAACTTCAATAGCATACACATATCTCAACCCCTTCACTCCCTCACCTTTTTGTTGTACTTGTTACAAATTCTTTCTACATTGTATGTCCAAAACCATGCAACTATCATTACTTTTTATGTGTTTGCATTTTAGAAACTGTAAGAAGTAAAAAGTGGATTTACATATCAAAAAATATAATACAATAGTACAGACATTTATATTTACCTATATAGTTACCTCTACTGGAAGTTTTTATTTCTTTATGCCACTTTGATCCACTGACTAAGTATCCTTTCCTTCCATAGGAAGAGCTTGCTTTAGCATTGCTTGTAGGGCAAAGCTAGTGGTAATGAACTCCCTCAGCTTTTGTTTACCTGGGAATGTCTTAATCACTCCTCATTGTTGAAAGACAGTCTCACCAGGTATAAATTCTTGTTTGGCAATTGTTTTCTTTCAGCACTTTAAATATTTTGTACACTGCCTTTTCGTCTTGGTTTCCCTATACTCCTTGTTGCTTTTCTCTTGTAGCTTTCAGAACTCTCCTTGCCCTTGGCATTTGACTGACTGCTATGTGTCTTGGTGTGGTTCTATTCATGTTTATCCTGTTTGGGTTCATTGGGCTTCTTGAATGTGCATATTTGTGTCTTTTGCTAATTTGGGGAAGTTTTCTGACATTATTTCTTTGACTACTCCTTCTTCCCCTTTCTCTCTCTCTTCTTCTGGGACTTCCATAATGGGTATGTTGGTATGCTTGATGGTGACTCACAGGTCTCTTAGTCTCTGTTCTTATTTTCCATTCTTTTTTTTTCTTTCTACTTCTCAGCCTGAATCATTTCAATTGTTTTGTCTTTAAGTTCATTGATTCTTTCTTTGCCAGCTCCAATCCTCAAATCTAGGAATTTTTCATTTCAGTTATTGTGACCTTCAACTCCAGTGTTTCTGTTTGGTTCCTTGTTAAATTTTTCTGTCTCTTTGCTCAGATTCTCATATTGTTCATTCTTTGTTTACCTGAGTCCTTTAGTTTTTTCTCTGTATTTTCTTTTTTTTTCCCTTGAGTATATTGAGGATTATTTTTCTAAAAGACTTTTTCCAGTATGTCCAAAGTCCAGTCTTCTTTGTCGATGGTTTCTGGATTTTTATCTTGTTCTTTTGGATTGACCATCATTTCCTATTTCTTTGTTTGCCTTGCAATCTTTTGTTGCTTGCTATGCAATTTAATATTTTAAAGTATTAAGTATGGAATTTAGTCCCTGAGCAGTTTGTTCTTGAAGATTGTATCCAGATAGTTATATGACAGAGATTGCCTTGAGTGCCAGGAGCTAACAAAAACAAACAATAAAAAGAAAAGTTCTTACTTACAATGGGCCCATACCCACAGGAAGAGATTGAATTTAAGAATATATTTACTGGGGTACATACAGCTTCAAAACATCTTTCACAATCTTTGCAAGATGGCTCTGCATTGGCTGGTGCTCTCTTTCAAAGTTTAGCCTTCCTATCAAGAAGATCAGCCCTGGGCAAAAGTGAAGTGCAGGGTCCTCTTCCTCTTTTCTGAGCCTGCACCTTGTACTGGGCTTTTGCTTGCTCGTGGCCTTAGGAATTCTCCCGTTTACTGGAATTTGAATGCTCCCTCTTCTCTCTGTGAAATAGACTTTCTCCTCATCCTAGCTGCTCTGTTGCATGACTTAAAGCAAGTAATCCTTTGCCCCAGGCTGCTTTGACTTAATTGTTTCTTTCACTGCTTTAGTTGTCCACAGTTGCTTCCATCTGCAGGACAAGTTCTGGAAAGGTGAGCCAGAGACACCTTCTTCCTGGTTCAGGCTTTCAGGCTGCTACCTGATATAACTGACTTCAGGCGCACCAGTATGCACATAGGGGTTACTCTGCTCCATCTCAAACAGGTCCAGGGACCCCCAGTGGGAGCACAGCTGGCTCCATATCATGCCAGGAAGGTGGTGGTTGCAGGGGGGTGGGGGGGTGGGAGGCCAGCAAGGGTGTCATGAGCTTCTCTCACCAATTTTTTAAAGCTGTGTTTTCTTGATTTTGCACCCACTCAATTATTGCCACCCTTTAACTGTTTTCTGGAGTTCTGAGGAAGATGACTCAGTGTTTGCTGGTTATTCAAAGATTCTCTGGGGCAATGGCACCCTGAAGCATCTTATACTGCTATCTTGGTTGAACAGTATTTTCATCAATGGATTTTAAGGAGAATTAAAAACATAAATGAGGTATGTAGAAGTACTTGAAAAACTAAAGGACCTTTTAGTTTATAGATCTTTTATAGTCATCATTATAAAACCTTGAGCTGGAAACTTCTTAGAGATTGTATTTTGTAGGACTGGTGTAATAAAGTATCACAAACTGTGTGGCTTAAAACAATAGGAATTTATTCTCTCACAGTTCTGAAGGCTAGAGGTCTAAAATCAACATGTCAGCAGGGCTGTGCTCCCTCTGAAGGGTTTAGGGAAGAATCCTTTTTTGCCTCTTTCAGCTTCTGGTGGTCCTAGACATTCCTTATCTTGTGGCAGCATAATTTCTGCCTCTGTCTTCACGTGGCCTTATCTGAATTTGTGTCCCTAAACCTCCCTTTCCTTTATTTTCCACTTTCCTTCTAAGAGTACCAGTCATTGGATTTTATATGATCTTATTTTTACTCGATTACATCTACAAAGGCCCTGTATCCAATAAGGTCACTTTCATGGGTTCCAGGGATTAGGACTTGAGTGTATCTTTTCGGGGGGGACTCAATTCAACCTGCAATAGAAAACTTCTAGACAAAGTCATTTATATTGTAGATGAGAAAACTGAGGCACAGGCAGGCAAAGTGAGTGGGCCAAGTTCAATTTAGTGGCAGAGCTAGGATTAGGGCCTGGCCTCCTAACTTCCAGTCCAGTGATTTATCTGCTGCAGAATTATCATCATTATTACTGAAAGATTGAAATGAACATAAGCAAACCCTCCCTCCTCTCCCACTGTCCAGGCAGGCCCACCCTTGCATCCCCATGGTCTCTAGGAGCACAGGGTTGGATGGGCCTGGCCTTGATGAAAAGCTGGCTGGTCTGGATCTGAACGGCCATGGGCTGCTTGTCCATTGACTGGAGCAGAGAAAGCCAGGACTGTCAGAGTGGAGCCTCAGGGTCTAGCTGTATTTTGGAAAGTTTGACACAGTTTGGGGCAGGAGTGCAGGATGTCTGTCAGAATGAATGGGTTCTATCTTCTCCAGAAACACCGGAAACTTCACCCACCCTGGCTACAGATTACTGGCTCCTCCTAGGAAGAAACAAATGTTGCTGTGGGTCATCTGAACAACATCCCAAAGGAACACAAGCCTTTTGGCATGTATGTGAGTGTGTGTGTGTGTGTGTGTCCTTTCAGAAAAAGGAAAGGAAGGAACATTTAGGATGAAAATTTACCATGTGGGCAAAACCAGGGTGCAGTAAAGTCAATGGTCCAGTCTCTCAGAATTGGGAGAGGGTCTTTGGAGAGAAAGAGAGAGACCATCAGGGATGTGCATTGGAGGCTGGCTGGACTCAGAAGTTTTGTCTGTTTCCAAAGCATCTGAAATCTATCCCAATCAACTCCACCTTTCTGGAGCTTCAGCGTCTAGAAAGTAAAATGGTGCTCTGCGGAAATCAGCTTTATCAGGGCTTGTTAGTTCCAGAAGCAGAGGGTCTTGTTGTAGGAAATGAGCAGCTGCCTTTCCTTCACGCTTAGCACAGGGAAGCCAGCAATCCACGACCCTCTCGGCCCTGGCTCTGCCAGCATCACCAGCTTAGCATGAACATGAACTGAAGAGAGTTCCAACCTCTTTCTGCTTAGAGCTGATGAATAAAGGAAAATCTTCTGTGGTCTGTGAGGTGTAGTGGAATGAGGGCTCAGCTGAGATGCCTGGATCTAGCCCTAAACCTGCCACTAGCAGGATGTTTGACCTTAGGTAATTCCCTTCTCTCTGACTAGTTTTCTTGCCTGTGAAGTGAAAAGACTGGATTGGGTGATGAGAAAAAGTCACATTTGGGGGCCATTGGCTATGTGTCAGGCTCTGAGCTAAAGGTTTTACAAAGATTAGCTCATCTAATTCTCACACCAATCCTATCAGGTAGGTATCATTTTTTTTTTTTTTTTTGACAAAATAACAAATGTTTTAATTAAAGTCTTTTGTTCAAAAGCTACAGATATAAAAAGAATTTCTTCAAATAATTTTACAAGTGTCACTCAGAAGCATCCTTGCTCTCTGTAACATAATGTGCTAGAGTCCTTCAAATAAAATTATAGAGTAATTTAAAATATACATCATCTATTTGCAATTATTTTAAATCATTCTATAGTTTATAGCATGTTAATGGAGTGAGATAGAGATACAGGCAGTCCACATTCATGATATTTTGAAGATAAAATTACTTCAGAAGTCAATCGAAATCCTTGCTCATGTTCCAAGTACAGCTATTGTAATAAGACCTAAACTATAAGCAGCCACTAATTTTTGATTCACCCTTAAGTGGAGGTGGAGAGGCACCAGTGATTCCACATCCCCCAGTGTGGAACGCATTAGGGCTGCAATGCACACCAATCCCAAAAAAGGCAGTTAGCAAACTAGGCCCTGAGGAGACAGGTCTATTTCCTTAGCTGTTGTGCGAAGTTTAATTGAACTCACCAAAGCCAGAGAGCTGGTTGAAATGACTGCTCAAAAAAATAAACTTTCTCTTAAATGTTCCTTTATTCTTTCTTCCTGGTCTTCCTTTTGTCGTTCTTTTGCAGGTGGAAGAAGAGTAGCAACAACTGCTTTCCTTCCTAAAGCCCCCCTCTGGCTTTGCTCGGAAACCTGGAGATGGAATTTGTCTGTTACACCACAGTGACAGGATCGAACATCTCTGAGTCAAATCACAATATCCACACAACACTGAGGCTTTACTGCACCTACAGTGTCACGACAGCATATTTATTTGGAGTAATATGCAAAACTTTGAACTTTAGGGCAAACTCACAGGGATTATACAGAGTCAGCACTTGCTTATGTGTTGACTGATCATCTGCATAAAATGTTAGCTCCATGGGAAACACAAAAAAACAAGATTTCCTTCCACTAACTCTAGTTGTCTTTTTTTGTTGATGCATTAGCACTAATTCCCTCTTGCTGCAGCTTCTGTTTTTACGATCTCGTCTATTCTGGACGTTTCTTAGATTCAGTTAAAAACTCCAAAGCATTTTGGGAATCTTGGGTACTCTGGCTCCTCAGAAAGCAGCTGTGATTGCTCCTCCAGTCCTTTGTTAGTGTCTCCAGGCTGCACTGCCTGCTGGGATACTGGAGGACTCAAATGCCACCTCTCTCTGCCCTCGAGGTGTGGGGGAGAGAAGGAGAGAAGGTGGAGCTGGGGCTGAGCCCAGGCCAGAGGATGGCATGGGGACTTGTTATTATCTCCTGATCTCTTGGGGTTTCTTCCTTCTCTAGGTATCATTTTTAAGCCCATTTTACAGATGAAATAACTGAGGCATAGAAGGTTCATGTATCCTGCATGAGGTATCTCTATGATTTTAAAGTTGCTGTTTTTAACCATAGCATTGTATTAGATGATCTATAGAGTCTAACATTTGAGAATGGCTGTAAATTTGAGGCTTTTTATTTTTTAATTGTAAGAAGAAAGAGTGTGCACGCAGGGTAGAATGTGGTGGGTGAGGAGCTGTGTGATGAGAAATTCTGTCAATGCTTAACTTTTGGAAACATCTTCTCTTCTTCCTTCAAGGAGCCTCTCACTCAGCATCATTAGTTTAATGCTGACATGTGCAAAAGTCCACCCCCCCCCACACTACTTCCATGCACCTCTCCACTAGCTCCCTCCACTCAGATACTGAGTTGTGAAAAATAAAAGTTTGAGGGGATAAAACCATTTGTTTGTTGCTAAAAGAGAGCACCTGACATGAAACATTCACTTTTTCCACATTTTTTTCCTGCTTTGGTTTGGCAAAGTCTCTTGTTTTTGTTTCATGCAACTGGAAATGAGAAGGATCTAAAGTCTCCAGCATCTCATGACGTCAAAAATTCAGTTAGTTTGAGTCATTTTCAAAACCACTGCCAACCATATTCTGGGAAAATGCCTTTCAGACCAGAAATTGCTGCAGATCCATCAGCAGAGGGCGCAGGCATTGGGGAAGCTTCTCACCTGAATACTGCACATGCGTGGGTGCCTGTGTGCATGTGTGTGTGTGTGTGTGTGTGCATGTGCGTGGAAGAGCAGGACTGCACACTAACACTACCACCTTCTGTGCCCATGACTGAGCTCAGGCTTTGAAAGCAGGCAAAGCAGGGTTTGAAATCCAACTCTGCCACGTAACACATGGTTGTGTGATAGAGGGATTGTTTTGAAACCTCAGATTCCTCAGCTGTAGAAAAGGAAGAATGGTCTCCCTGCAGAGTGATGTGAGGATTCCACGAGACCATCCTCAGAATGAGTGCTTCTATGTGTAACCGAGCATACTGCTTGGCCCCCAGGAGCACTTGGTACTGGTCCCCTGGCTAAACCATAGATTCCGGGGCAGATGCCTAACAAATACTTAGTGAGTACCTACTTTCTTCCAGGCTCTATTCTAAGTACTTTACACATAGTCATTCATGCAATTCTCTCAGCAATCCTATTAGGTAAATGAGGCCAGAAGGCCACATAGCTGGTAATGATGGAACCAGGCTCAAGCTCATTAAGTCTCTCTACAGGGTCTGTGATCTTCAACAAAACTCTATGCTACCATCTGTAGCTTATGGATACTTATTATATATAGTAACTGACTGAATACTTTGTGATGGTCATCTATCCATGCATGTATTTTTAGTGTTCAGGAAAATTACATCTGTCCTCAGCTCTGATCTGTCATCAGGGTTTCAGCCATTTAAAGTCCAGAAAAAACTCTCTCACTCTTAGTTTCCTTATCTATAAAATGGGGTTGTGGTAGGTTGAACTGTGTACCCCAGGAAAAAAAAAAAACATAATCTTAATCCTATTCCTGTGGGTATGAACCCATTGTAAATAGGACATTTGGAAGATGGTATTTTTAGTTATGGTGTGGCCAACTGAATCAGGTTGGGCTTTAATTCAAATGTCCTGAGTCATTTATAAGCAGAATGAATTCAGAAAGAGAGAGAGAGAAAGCCACTGGAAGAAGCCAAAAGTCACCAGGAGGAGAAAGGAGAAGATATCACCATGTGCATTGCCATGTGACAGAAAAGCCAAGGATCCAAGGATTGCCAGCAAACTGCCCAGAAGGGCACAGTCTTCAGGGAGAAAGCATCATCTTACTGATGACTAGATTTTGGATTTCTCCTAGCCTCAAAAGTGTGAGTCAATAAATTCCCCTTGCCAAGCCTACTCATTGTATGGCATTTGTTTTAGCAGATGGTAAACTAAGACAAGGTTATTAGGAAGATTAAATAAAACTATATATGAAAATGCATGGTGCACAGTATGTGCTCAACAAATAGTTGATTAAAATTTTATTATAAAGGGGAGAGAAATTATACTTAGGCAAATGTGTGAATTCTGATGCCTTCCCTTCATTTGTCTCTGTGGGTTTTTGTTTTCAGGTTTATAGTGATTTCAGGGGTCTCTCCTTTGCATTACTTCTTTATCTAATGTATCATTTTCTGTGCCAGGGCTGCTGAACTGTCTGAATCAGTTCCCTTCCTTGAACTTCCTCAAGGGCCTTCAAGGCATGATATAGGCTATGGCTAAATGAGACAAAGGCATAATTTTAATCTTAAGGTCTTACTTAGGAAGAGTTTGTCTCCATTCCTGAAAACTTGTCTTATTCCTGATCCTCTTCAGTGTCCTAGAAAACCCTTAGGAGGAAAACACACAGTAGAGAAGCAATCAAGATTATGTCTATTCCAAGACATTGATGCATTTGTCTCATCTTCCTTTCAGTTTTAACAAGCTTCTTCCATCTGAGAGCCTGCAAATGAAGTCCCCACTAAAGTCTTTGCAAATACCATTCATTCATTCACACAAAAATCAGAATGCTTAGTCTCATTGATCCCATTTCAGAGATCTGAGAAATCTGAGGCCCCAAGAGAGCTCTTCCCCAAAGGACAAGATGTAAGTACAGGAAACTTGGAACTTTCAATACCAGACTTTCACATGGATGCATCTACTGTGCTGGCCCAGAAGACATAATAGTGGCTTAGTATGGACTGGAGACAGTGGACCACGAAAGAAGTGTTGGGTTTAGATTTGTTATTGGAGATGGAACCTATAGGATGTGATAATGGGTTGAATGGGGATAAGGAAAAGGAAGGATCAAGGATGACTCCTGGAATTTATCCCACAGACACACTTAGTCATGTACAAAATGATGCAGGTTCAAGATTATTTATTCACTGAGAATGTGTGATAGAAAAGCTTGGAAATCAATAAGAGACTGGTTAAATAATTATGGCATATCTATGCAATGGAATGCTGTGGAAGCATAATAAAACAATGAGAAAACTCCACAGAACAACCTCTAATATGTATTAGTGGGCTAAAAATGTAGAGGAGTATATATAGTATGCAGCCATTTATTATTTATTTGCTTACTTATTATATATAAATTATCAGGGGAGGGCATACCAAAAAATTGGTGGCATTGGATACTTTTCAGAAGGGGCCAGGGTGGATGGAGACAGAGTGAGAAGGAGGGTTGTCATTGAACACCATTTTATACTTTTTGAATTTTGAACCATGTGACTACATTGCTATTCATTTTCCATTGCTGCTATAACAAATTGTCAAAAATAGTGGCTTAAAACAGTGCAAATGTATTATCTTACATTTCTGTAGGTTAGACGTTTGACCGGGTCTCACCGGAATAAATCAAGGGGTTGGCAGGGCTACATTCCTTTCTGGAGATTCTGGAGTAAAATCTGGTTCCTTGCCTTTCCCAGCTTTTAGAGGCCATCCACATCCCTAGGCTAGTAGCTGCCTTCACCCACCTTCAAAGCCATCAATGTAGCATTTCTCTGACCCTTCCTCCATATCACCTCTCCCTCTGACCACACCCGGGGAAAGTTATATGCTGATAAGACTAGGCCCACCCAGAAAATTCAGGATAACTTCCCCATCTCGAGATCCTTAGCTTAATCACATCTGTGAAATTGCCTTTGCCATGTAAAGTAACACATTTTAGAGGCCATCATTCTGCCTACCACAACTACTTATTCAAAAAATTTAGTCTTTTGATTTGATTTGAGCACCCCAGTGGATGGTGGTGTCAGGGAGCTGGGAGCAGAAACAGGTTGGGGAAGTAGAGAACCAGAGGTCTGTATTGGGCGTATTAGGCTTGACATTCCGGCAGAATTTCAAATGGTGTTATCAGGTTCACACTTGAATTTAGGATCTGGTGCTCATAAGACTTGTCAGGGCTGGAAATATAAATTTGGGAGGTGGAACTTAAAGCCCTGAAACTGACTGAGGGCACCCGGGGAGAACATGTGGAAAGAGAAGATGAGAAGCCCCGGGGCTGGGCTCTGAGGCCCTCAGGTCAGTGGAGCAGAGACAACAAGCATAGGAGGCTGTCTTAGTTTGCCAGAGCTGCTCTCACAAATGCCACAATGGGTTGGCTTAAACAATGAGAATCTATTGGCTCTTGGTTTGGAGGCTAGAAGTCCAAAATCAAGGCATCAGCAAAGCAATGTCTGTGGTGTTCTGGTGCTGGCTTTCAGCAATCCTTGGGATTCTGTGATTGATCTTTCCCTCCTGCCACATGGTGACGTCCTCTCCTTTCCCCGGTTCCTGCTGACTTTCAGCTTCTCCCTGTGGCCTTCTCTTGTTAAGGCCTCCAGTAATCTGAATCAAGGCCCAGCCTGCTTCCATTTGCCATACCTTAACTTGGGGTACATAATTCGACTGACCACAGAGACTGAGAAGGGGCCCCAGTGGGAGCCTCAGGCAAACCACTTTTCCTCCTTCAGGAGGCCTGCCCTGAGTCAGGCCTAGATGAAAAGAGCCTCCATCATATACCCCCCCCCACCCGCCCCACGCGGTGTTAATTTTGTTTACAGGGATGATCGCAATCTGTAATTACCATTTCTTGCTTGTTTGATTATTGCCTGTCTCACCCACTATGTAAACTCCATGAACACAGAGCCTTACCAGTCTTGTTCATCACTTTATCTCCAGCACCTACACCCAGGGCCTGGCTCAGAGCAGGCACTCGATAAATATTTGTTGAATGAGTGAATGAAGGAATTGTTGCTGGTAAAAAACCCAGTCCCAGGTAGTCAGGCCCGCCTGATCCCCCATCAAACAGAGAAACAAGTCTCTTTCTTCGGTGAGAAGGTTTATTGAAGATGCATCAAAAAGGAACTGGAGGAAAGAAAAACCTTTCAAGCCCAGTTCAAAGTGAGAAGAATTGGTTGGGCTTTTATAACTCCAAATAGACAAAGAAATGGCCAGAAGCCAGAAGAAAGCAGAAAGGAAAAAAAAAAAAAAAGGAAAAAGCTGTTCTGTCAGCATCTCCATGTTATCTTGAAGTCCTGAAGTCCTTCCCTCATTCAGGTTTGTTTTTCAAAAAGCCAGTTCTTTATCAAACCATATGGTGGTTTCCTCCTGTGAGCAATGCTGGGAAAGTTCCTGGGAACAGAGAGCAAGTTTTTTTGTTGTTGAGATTAGAACAGCAAGTTATTTTAACAAGGACTTTTCATGGTCAGAATAACTCAAGGCTGGTTGAATGAAGTGATCTGAATAAACAGTTTTTTTCTCCTATTGGCTATTGAAGACTATACTAAGCATTTTCTAGCTTAAGAATTATACTGAGTATTTTCTACTTATCCAGCTATCAGAATGAGTGAAAAAAACTTTCCTAAACAAAGAAGAATGCTCCAAAAGTTAAAAGTTAAAAAATAAAGTGCACTACGGCCATATCCTCCACTGATAATTCCCCATAGATAGGGTCACATAGGAGTTATCTACCTAGTATGATTTTAAAAGCACTAGGGAGATACCTCTGTTCCATCAGGTGTCACTTTGTCTGAAATTCCACTCTTGCCCAGTCATTCCTTTGACTGAATCATTAATCTCTTAGCACAGCATCTAGCACATAGTAAATACTCAAGACATTTCTGCTCTTCTTTTTATTATTATTCAGTCTTTTAAAAATGCAAATATCCCTGGGGAAAATGGCCCACTGAAACCTGAATCCCTCAATATAAATTAGTTTCTCAACAAGAATAGTTAAGGAAGGACCTCAAGGTTGCAGAAAGGGGGAAAGGGCTTCCAAAAATGTTGGGGAATCTAGCACGTTCGCACAGCCCGAAGATGGCTCCGCAGGAGCATCAGCCAACGGGCTTTTCATTTCCTGGGTGTGAGTCGCCCTCTAAGCCGTGGCAGGCAGCAGAGGAAATCAAGACGCTCACAAGGGAGGGGCAAGGGAGAGAAGACCCCGGGGTGGGGCGGGGTGCAGCCGGCAGCGAAAGCAGCTGCCTCTTCAACCCCGGCGGTGTCCTCGCGGATGGCTCCTTCCGCTGCTGGCCGCTGTCGCTGCTGCTGCTCCGCGTCCAGGAGGCAGGTAAGTGTGCGGAGTCCAGCAGAGGCTTCTCTTCGAGTTTCTTTCCTACTGGTCAAGAATCTGGGCTCATCTAGTATAAAGTGGGCTTTAAGTGCCCTAAAGGGATTGGCGAGCAAGGCACCCCACTTTCCCGTGACTGTTCCCTAAATTGCCGCGCTCCCCAACCTCGAAATCAGACGCCTGCTGTGACAACTATTTATGTGGTCAATGGGAAAGGATGTTTGAAATATTGGCCATGTGGTTGGGACATCTCTAGGGCATATAGGAAAAGACCGAGCTGCAGCTTTAGTGCTCTGTGATAAGCAGTTTGGGAACCTACAGGCAAATGGATATTGTTGGGTGAATTTTCCACCCAAATTAGACAATGAGTTCTCTGAAGGCAGAAACCAGGCTCTAGTCTAGACCTTTTGAGCCCCCAGCCCCAGTACAGTGATTGGCACTTGGGGATTTGTCTACATCTGCACTGTCTGATATGGCAAGCAACAGAACTGAGATGTGAATACACACGGAATTTCAAAGACTTAGGAAAAAAATAATGGAAAATATCTCAAGGATTTTAAATTGGGTATAAGTGAAATGATAATATTTTGGATATATTGGGTTAAATAAATACATTATTAAAATTAATTTTCCCTATTTCTTTTTACCCTTTAAATGTGGCTACCAGAGAATTTTTAGTTACATACATGGCTGGGATGCTTGGCTGAGATTATACTTCTATCACACAGCTCTCATCTATACTGGCCTCCCTTCTCCAGCTCTTTCCATTTCCCTTAACCCTCCAACCAGATTAGAAGTGCCCTCCTCCCCAAGAACCTAAAGCCCTCAGAATCTTTCATTGGCCAGAGCATGATCTCCTGTGCTTTTATATTTGTTGAATCACTGATTACACTTTAGCAAATTTGGTAGCAAATGCGTTGCTAATGACATTTAAGCCTTATCTATGTCACACCCTTTGTTCTAGGTTAAAAGCTTTGCAGGCCGCAGCTAGCATTTGTTAAGCACCTGGGCTACCAGCTTTACAAATGTTATCTCCTCTACATTAATTTTCATGACAGCCCTGTGAAGGAAGCATTGTTTTCTCTCTCGCTCTCTTTTTTTTTTTTTTTTTTCAGATAAAGAAACTGAGGTGCAGAGAGCTCTGATAAATTGTCCCAAATCACCCATCTATCTAGTAAGTGATGCAGTCAGGACTTGTGACTTGGTGTGCCTTAGTCCCCATGAGTAGCACATGGCTTCATTTTCGCATCATTTGAAATGAGTCTCCTGGGGTTCTCTCCACTTACTTGCATCCTATTATGCCTGCACATGAAAAGTGCTCAATAAGGAGAATCCTGGGTGATTTATTCTTTATCAAGCATTTCTAGATCGTGCAAGGAATGAGCTCAGGGATGGGCTCATTCTAGTCTTAGCATGACCCCTAACTTACCAAGCAGCCTAGGACTAGTAGCTTTTCATCTCAGGAACTGTTTTTCCCTTTAGAAAGTGAAGATGATCTTTACAGCTTGTGGTTCCAAGCCTGCTGGCTGGGGAAAAGCTAAATAAGACTGCCCTTGCAGCTTAATCTCTAATGGGTTACAGCTGGAATTAGAGGATTTTTAATTTTTTTAAACAAGCTGACAACCTGTTATTTCCTCATGTCCAAAATTCTGTTGAATGCGCTGAAAACTAAATTCTGGACAATAGTGTCCATGTTGTGTGGGTGGGCAGAAAACCTCAAGTTCACTTTCGAGGATTAGGGGCTTTGATAGCCTCCCACTCAGCAGGCATTTGCCAGAGCAGTTTCATACTGGTGCATGATACTGCTATCTGGTATCATGGCTCTAGTAACCAGAAATCCTCGTTATCTGTTTAGCAGATCCTGAGAGGAGCAGCAAGGCCTTTATACGCCTGCTTACTAATCCTCCCTGAAAAGCCTTTTCAGCAGAGTGGCATCAGAGGGGACGCCCTTCTGCACCTCTCTTTAGGACTCTGACAGCCTCTCCCCTATTCAGAGCTGGATGTAAAGAACCAATCAAGTCCAGCCTGAGACTTTTCCCAGCTTTCCTCTCTGATTAATCTAAAGGCAGTTAAACCCTTAACTCCCCACCCCTCCACCCCCAGTTCAGGCCTGACTCAAACTTCTGATTGCTGCTAAGAAAGCCTAGGAAGATTAATGTTCCAAATGAGTTGTCATTTCTTGTTCCACATCTCTGGAGAGCACATTTAAGTGTCCTGCAGTAATTGGTTCTTCTAAATGAATTTCAGGGTGAACAGTGATTTTTATCTGTACAACTTGGCAGAGCCATAAATTAGTTCACTGCTAGTCTTTGAGGCCTTGATGTTAAAAATGGGTCCTTTATCCACCTCCCTTTGAACGTTGGTTCTGGGGCTTGAAAGTGGGGTAGGGGAAAGGGAACAGAAAGATCTGATAGTAAGGATTTAAAAACCTATTTCAGAGTTGTTGTCTTTCTTAAGTGTGTCTATTGGAGCAAGTGCTTCTCTATTATTCAACACATTCCATAATTATTCATCAAGGGCCCTTGCCTAATATTGTGCAGTTGTAAATAACAGGAGGAAAACATTTTATATTAACAAAAGCCCTATTGAGTTACTTTGGAAAACAAACTCTTCTTTAAAGATATTTCAACATGTTGACAGATGCCGATTTTTACCTTCAAATTAATTCTTTTTTGTGAAAATTTGTAAGTAAAAGTCATTGGAGAGGAAACTAACTTTGCAGGCAGTGACTTAGGTGGTAAGAACAACATAAAGATGCTATCCTGCTTTACTGAAGCTTGTTATATGCATATATACCCTCCTGAAAGACCACAGTTTTCAGAAACGGGCTGCTCCCGAAAAACAAAAGCAAAACTGACCTCAATCTTAACAAGGCTGTAAGGCATGCCATTCAACCAGGGAACAGTCTGGTGCCTCAGAAACTGCTGATGTTTAGGTGAGCTTTTTAACTGAAGGGCAGGGAACATACAGTAGGCACTCAATAAATGCTGAATAAATAGGTTAGGGTGAGGCGCCAACTCTTCGCAGACTTACCATTCTCACCAGGCCCTCTCTTCTGCTCTAACGCTGCTGGAGAGGGTCCTGCCTTCTCTGAAGCTTAAGAGAAAGGAACATGGCACTCACATACCCACCCAGACGGGAGAAAGAGCCATGCACCCCTTCCTACAAGGTAAAACAATTTCCATGTGGGATATTGTAACAATTTGCCTTTCTGCCAGTGAGTGTCCATTCCCAGAACAGTTGCCAGTGCTAAGCATTTTAATTCCTTTGTAAAAAAATGATTCAAATGGTTGTTTTAATCTGATTTTCTTTTATTATTAGTGAGATGGAACTCATTTTTATGGATGTATATATTTGGCAATTTGCATGTATCTCTGTCCAAATGTTTCTTGAGCCTCAGTTAGGTGCCAGGAACTGGGCAGAGCACCAGCCAACAACGATGATGAGCCACAGCTCCTGACTGGAGGCATCACTGTCCAGTAGGAAGACAGAGGGGAAGAGGTGATTACAGCTGTGTGAGAGGGGCTCTGATCACAGACGCCGTGTGGGAGGGCCACCCAGCCTAGCCTTGAGGAGTGGGGATAGGTGAGGGAAGACTTCCTGGAGGAGGGGACATCTCATCTCAGTCCTGATGGAAGATGAGTAGACACCAGGTGAAGAGGCTGGGGAAGGCATCCTGGGGGGTTTGCATGGCAAGGAGGAGTACAGGTACTGAGAAAGGTCAAGACGCTAAGTTTGGCTGCAGAATGAAGTACAGGAGACAAGCTGGAGAGTGGTCAGGGTCCGCATCGTGATGGCCCTCAGGTGCCCGGGTAGGGTGACTGCACTCTGTCCTGAGGGGGGCTGGGAGACATGACCACTGTCAGGAAGGTTCATGTGCATTAGTTACATGCACAAGGCAACATGCTCATAGAAGAGGAATAGATGCTTCACTGCCTGGCCTTTTGTTGAGTCATATTTTAACAATCACCCAAACGTGTGGCATTACTCTGGCTCCTACGGAACCTTTGAAGGAATAAGGAAAAAGTGCTCCCTTCTCAAGTAGAATCTTTTCAGATTAGTAAATTATGTACTTCTCAGTTACAACAAGGCAAATGTAAATCAATTCTACATAAATTATATACTTAATTTAATAATATACATATTGAACACAAAATAATAGAAAACTAGAAAGCTAGTGATTTTGGTTACAATATAATGGAACTCAAAATCTCTGGGATGTAATAGTTCGTTATAAAATAGCCTCAGCTCTAACTTTCATGGGAACAAAATTCCCTATGGAAATGTCAATGCTTGTTTGTTCCAATACCTTATTTTTTATATAAATGATCACTAGACTTGACATCTCTTTTGTGGGTATTACAAAGCTTTTAAAATAAATTTTAAATATGGGAAGGTACATTTTCCACTGGTGGCTGATACAGCCAACATTGATATATCCTAAGAGCTATAGTAAAATGTATCCAGTATATTATTGCAGCAAAAATATTGTGGCACTTCATGGGAGTCAACTAGATTTTAGAGAGTGACTTAAAGATTTTAATTCCTCATACATTACTGTTTCATCATTATCACACTTCTTACTATGCGCCTCAGTTTCAATCATATATTGTTCATGGTTGCAGAAGTTCACGTTTATCATAATTTTTCAAATTGCTGAAAAGGCCATGATATTCTTTGAATATCATAAACCTTTTTGTTAAAGAGATACTGTTTTTTCCAATCGAGAAAAAAATTGATTTTGATACTAATCTTTGGATTGTGGAATGACCGACCAGTTATAGGATTCACAATTGAAAGAGTCTTCTGTTTCCTTTTTCTAATATTTCCATTTTGGTGGAGTTGGCATCGCTGTCAAGAGACTACAATTTGTTTAGCACCATCAAGATTTTTTCCCAAGAGTTTCTTAATCCTATTAATATTCTCAAGGGCATACTATTCCTTAACTTTTGGTTTTTCCTTGTTTTGATATCTATGTTACCATATGTTTTACTTTTAAAATCATGCCAAATTAGTACTGAGAAAATATTCTTAAAAGTGTATTTTTCAAAAGTACAGCTTTGGCTTGTGTTTTAAGAATCTATATCTTTATCAATATAATGATTACTAAAAGAACATTCCATACTGCCTCTAATAGTGTTTTTAGGGTTACAATGTACTCTTCCATGGTGTATTTAACGGTAGTTTCAAATTTATGTTTGATTACTCTGTTTTCAATGCACTCCAATGTTTTGCTGAAGTCAAAAAGTAATTGTTTGGTTCTTGGGTGATGTAATAGAACTCACTGGTGTCAAAAGAACTTTATGCTGTTTTGTTTACTCCTTGATTTTTTTTTTTTTTTTTTTTTGAGTTCTGTTGAAACCCATTGTCTCAGTTATTTTTGTCATTGCTGCATCCTTGCCCCCTCATATTATGGCCTAGATTCAGTTTGTGGTCTACTAAAAACTTGTATAGTTCTTTTCCAGCTGCATCATTTACTGGGGAAATTATTTTTTAAATGCTTATGTATAGAAATATTTGCATTTTGAAAATTTACAAATCTAAAATTTCTTGTTAACTATTCCATATGGCTTACATCAGGAGATGTACCTTAGTTATTTAACGGAGTAATACTTAGCATTTCTTGACATCTTCAAAATGATTTCAGTCAGTGGATTGGCTATAATTTTAATTATTTGATTATGTCTTTCATCTGTTAAATAATGTAGAATATTATTTAGTGTTTGTTTATATTTATACTCTACATAAATGTTTGCTATTAATCTTCTATGGTTTCTGCAAATGAAGAAAATTCTTGTTATCACACTCATATATTTTCTTGGATGACCCTCTAAATGCTAGATGTTGTTTTGCCAAAAATAGAATAGTGTATACTATGTGCTCAACAACAAATTGCCAATATTTTCCTCATCATATAGAATCTGTTTTACAGCATCAATTATTACATGTTTTTCAAATCAGATTTAAAATTTGAATACTGAGCACTAGGGCTGATGTTCATCACAGATTCTTCATGTTTACTAAAAAAATAGTGCTAAATGCTCCCTATCTTTGCACCCTTTCTTATTTTCCAGTTGATTTTCAAATTTTTAAAGAGCTGACAAGATAGACAAAATGCAGAATCCCTCAAAGTATATATTAAAGTAACCAGAGCCTAGTGCTTTCTCCCCACCATTTGGAAAAATTTGCATGCATTATATTTCTGAACACTTGCTACCTTTAATATCTTTTATAAAGTTAAAATTTCTTACTTGAGGTGAATAATTTTTAACAACAGGGTGCCTTTGTTTCATATTCAAATTACATGGCTATGTACTGGATTCTTTGTGTTTTTTCTAGTTTTTCTTGAAATTCCTCAGTTATAGATGACAATGGAACTAGAAGATAAATTCACATCCAGCTTACATTTCTGTGACACTTCACTGAAACCAATAACTCTGAACTTTATTTTCTTTTGGGGTTCCACATTTTCTTCCCCAAATTTATTCAACATTCTATAGTTTTATTTCATTTCTTTTCTAACCAGCGTTTCATTTTCTGGGTCTGGTTTGATATCTTTTTTTCTTTCCAACATCAGGAGGGAGAACATATTAGCATAGCATTTTATCTTTGAGTTTGTAGCTTTAGAGAATAATATGTAACCAGGCATGAAATTTTAATAGCAGTTTATTTTTGTACTAAAGAAATTACCTTAACAACCCATAAACAGTAGCTATAATATAATTAGCAGTTGATTATATAGTAGTCTCTAACTTATGAATATAATTGCTTTGTGTGTACATAATGGTAAGTGAACATTTATAACTACAAAAGTCGGTTATTTCATAATGAGAATCTTGTAGATTTAAATTAGGAACTCAGATCTACCATTCAGGCAGACAATAGGAATTATAATATAAAACTTTGAATTTAGCCAATACACAATAACTAATAGGGTATTTAAAAAAAATAGATAAAAATCAAAACAACCATTGGAAAAGCAGCTCCTTGTTTAGAAGCATCAACTATTGTTGATGTTTGATGCCAATAAGGTCTTTATCAAACTCATTCCATTTCAACTATGAAAGCATATGTTTCAACCCTATTAGAAAAAGTCTCTTTATTTCATCTGTCAGAAAATTATCATAATTAATGAATTTTTGTTAGATAAGACATTTTATTATTATCTGCCAGAAATTATTGTAATAATATAAATCACCCACCATTGGAATCAACAGATAAAAATATGAAAAAATTCATAAAGTAACGGCGTCTATGATCTGAATAGTCCCCTTAGATGTTGTACCCTTGAGCAATAAAAACAACAGACAATGGTCCTCGGCAGCTCTGGAAATTTATGTGGCCATTACAATTAAGAAAGTTGTTTCTGCATACAGAGAAATCCCCATGTAGTAAGAAGAGGCTGGGCTAAGGCGTCGTGAGTCCTGTTTTAGATGCTTGTCATACTCTTTGCTAACTGTGACCTTAGCCCATCCACTTACCACGTCCTAGTAGTCCTCAATGACTTCTGTGGTGGTTTGGAGCGATGTACCCCAGAAAAACATGTTCTTAAAC